>NC_135914.1:7777328-7994003 GCF_964194155.1 Cetorhinus maximus | reverse complement strand
TCCAACCTGATAGTCGCCCAACCTCGGATGGCCCGCTTCTACCTCCTACCCAAAATCCACAAACAGAACTGTCCCGGCAGACCGATCGTGTCAGCCTGTTCCTGCCCCACGGAACTCATTTCTCGTTATCTTGACTCCCTTCTCTCTCCCCTTGTCCAGTCCCTTCCCACCTACATCCGTGATTCCTCTGACACCTTACGTCACATCAACAATTTCCAGTTCCCTGGCCCCAACCGCTTCCTCTTCACCATGGACGTCCAATCCCTCTACACCTCCATCCCCCACCAGGATAGTCTGAGGGCCCTTAGCTTCTTCCTTGAACAGAGGCCCCAACGATCCCCATCCACCACTACTCTCCTCCGTCTAGCTGAACTTGTTCTCACACTGAACAATTTCTCCTCTAACTCCTCTCACTTCCTCCAAATAAAAGGTGTGGCTATGGGTACCCGCATGGGCCCCAGCTATGCCTGTCTCTTTATGGGGTATGTGGAACATTCCTTGTTCCAGTCCTACTCCGGCCCCCTCCCACAACTCTTTCTCCGGTACATCGATGATTACTTCGGTGCTGCTTCATGCTCTCGTCGGGACCTGGAAAAATTTATTAATTTTGCTTCCAATTTCCACCCTCCATCATTTTCACATGGCCCATCTCTGACACTTCCCTTCCCTTCCTTGACCTCTCTGTCTCAATTTCTGGTGATAGACTGTCCACCAATATCCATTACAAGCCTACCGATTCCCACAGCTACCTCGACTACAGCTCCTCATACCCCGCTTCCTGTAAGGACTCCATCCCATTCTCTCAGTTCCTTCGCCTCCGTCGCATCTGTTCTGATGATGCCACTTTCCAAAACAGTTCCTCTGACATGTCCTTCTTCTTCCTTCACCGAGGTTTTCCATCCACGGTGGTTGACAGGGCCCCCAACCATGTCCGGCCCATATCCCGCGCATCCACCCTCACACCTTCCTCTCCCTCCCAGAACCATGATAGGGTCCCCCTTGTTCTCACTTATCACCCCACCAGCCTCCACATTCAAAAGATCATCCTCCACCATTTCCACCAACTCCAGCATGATGCCATCATCAAACACATCTTCCCTTCACCCCCCTGGTGGCATTCCGCAGGGATCGTTCCCTCCGGGACACCCTGATCCACTCCTCCATCACCCCCTACACCTCAACCCCCACCCATGGCACCTTCCCATGCAACCACAGAAGGTGCAATACCTGCCCCTTTACTTCCCCTCTCCTCACTGTCCAAGGGCCCAAACACTCCTTTCAAGTGAAGCAGCATTTCACTTGCACTTCCCTCAATTTAGTCTACTGCATTCGCTGCTCCCAATGCGGTTTCCTCTACATTGGAGAGACCAAACGCAAACTGGGTGACCGCTTTGTGGAACACCTTCGGTCTGTCCGCAAGCATTACCCAGACCTCCCTGTCTCTTGCCATTTCAACACTCCACCCTGCTCTCATGCCCATATGTCCGTCCTTGGCCTGCTGCATTGTTCCAGTGAAGCTCAACGCAAACTGGAGGAACAGCACCTCATCTTCCGACTAGGCACTTTACAGCCTTCCGGACTGAATATTGAGTTCAACAATTTTAGATCATGAACTCTCTCCTCCATCCCCACCCCCTTTCCGATCCCCCTTTTTTCCAATAATTTATATAGATTTTTCTTTTCCCACCTATTTCCATTATTTTTAAATGTATTTCCATCCATTGTTTTATCTTTGCCTTTTAGCCTATTTCAATCCCTTCCCCCCACCCCGCTCCCACTAGGGCTATCTGTACCTTTATTAGCACATTCCTTAGATAATATCACCACCTTCAACACCTCCTTGTCCTTTTGTCTGTGACATCTTTTGGCAATCTCCACCTATCCCTGGCCCTCTATCCAGCTCTACCTGTCCCACCTCCCCCTTAAACCAGCTTATATTTCACCTCTTTTCTATTTTTCCTTAGTTCTGATGAAGAGTTATACGGACTCGAAAGGTTAACTGTGTCCCTCTCCGCAGATGCTGTCGGACCTGCTGAGTTTTTCCAGGTATTTTTGTTTTTGTTTTGGATTTCCAGCATCCGCAGTTTTTTGCTTTTATCTTAATGCGACCAGTTCCAACTGGCCTCGGGAGCCAAGGTAAATCGTGGGAAGAGCGAGGCCATGTTCTTTGGGAACTGGGCTGACCGATCCTTTGTCCCCTTCACCGTCAGGGCTGACGGCCTGAAGGTGCTGGGGATATGGTTCGCAGGGACCAGGGCATGTGTTAGAAACTGGAAGGAGCGGGTGTCTATGGTGCAAAGGAAACTGGGCATGTGGGAGCGACGCTCCCTCTCCATTGTGGGTAAGAACCTGGTCATCAGGTGTGAGGCACTCTCGCTGTTGCTGTACGTGGCGCAGGTCTGGCCCATTCTAGACTCCTGCGTGGTGGCGATCACTCGAGCCATCTTTCGCTGTATCTGGAGGTCGAAAATGGATCGTGTCCGCAGGGACGCGATGTACTCTAGATAAAGGGGGAAAAAACGTGCCCAACATCGCCCTCATACTGATGGCCACCTTTGTGTGCGGCTGCATCAAGCGGTGCGTAGACCCTCAGTACGCAAACACCAAGTGTCACTACGTGCTGATGTTCTACCTGTCCCCGGTGTTGCGAAGGATGGGTCTGGCCACGCTGCCGCGGAACGCTCCAAGTAGTTGGACTGTGCCGTACCACCTGTCCCTGGTGGAAAAATTTATGCAGAAAAACACCTTTGACCACAAGTCCATCAGGCAGTGGTCGGCACGTAATGTCTTAGAGGCCCTGAGGGAAAAGGAGAGGGTGGATCCTGTGGGATGGTTCCCCGAGCAGACTGTCAAAGTCATTTGGCAGAATGCCTCATCGCCAGAACTTTCCAACAAGCACCAAGATGTAGTTTGGCTGGTGGTGAGAAAGGCCCTCCCCATCAGATCCTTCCTACACGCCAGGAGTCTCACCCCCTCTGCACGTTGCCCTCGAGGTGGCTGTGGTGGGGAAGAGACCGTTGTTCACCTCCTGGTGGATTGTGCCTTTGCAAAGAAGGTCTGGAGAGAGATGCAGTGGTTGCTGTCGAGGTTCATCCCGAGCAGTTCTGTGACACAGGACTCTGTGCTCTACGGGCTGTTCCCAGGGACACACACCGAGACAAACATCAACTGCAGCTGGAGGATCATCAACTCGGTGAAAGACGCGCTTTGGTCTGCCCGAAACTTGTTGGTCTTCCAGCGCAAAGAGTTGTCCCCAACCGAGTGTTGCGGACTGGCACATTCCAAGGTCCAGGACTACGTGCTGAGGGACGCACTAAAGCTTGGGGCAGCTGCCGCAAAGGCCCAATGGGGAAGGGTCGCTGTCTAAGACCTTTCTACCACAGTGCACCGAGGGGCTGGGAACTGTTTAGAGCCCCTCGGGCTGTACAGCTCACAGTGAATGTCTGCATTGAATACTAATTGTATTATAATTGTATTGAAGCACCTCAGAGAGCAACATGATGTATGTTGATAACTCCAATCCCATTGTCTGATTGTCTGTAATGACCAGATTGAAATGATTGTAATATTCATTGATTGTACTGAAGCACCTTGTGATCCCTGTGTAAAAGTTGAATCTGATTGCACTTTTGTGATAGCGATTTAGAAATATTTTGTAATGTTCTTCCAGATATTTTATGAATAAAGTATATATTTTTAAATGCGGCACACTGGAGAGATGCCCGTGGCCGGGTGGATTCTCATGGACAGGGCTCCGCTGGGAAACACCTCACGGAAGTGGGAAAGTCACCATTGATGCTCAGAGTGGGTGATGGTCGAGGGGATGGGAGAGGAAGGTCTAGGATCGACTGGGAAAAGGAGAGGTGTAGGTGGGTGGGGTTGGGAGGGGGAATGAAGGTGTCGGGAGGTGAGGTTTGGAGGGGGAATGAAGGTGTCGGGGGGTGAGGTTGGGAGGGGGAATGAAGGTGTCGGGGGGTGAGGTTTGGAGGGGGAATGAAGGTGTTGGTGGGTGAGGTTGGGAGGGAGGAATGAAGGTGTCGGGGGGTGAGGTTTGGAGGGGGAATGAAGGTGTCGGGGGGTGAGGTTGGGAGGGGGGAATGAAGGTGTCGGGGGGTGAGGTTGGGTGGGGGGAATGAAGGTGTCGGGGGGTGAGGTTGGGAGGGGGGAATGAAGGTGTCGGGGGGTGAGGTTGGGAGGGGGGAATGAAGGTGTCAGGGACTGTGGTTGGGAGGGGGGAATGAAGGTGTCGGGTGGGTGAGGTTGGGAGGGGGCAATGAAGGTGTTGGTGGGTGAGGTTGGGTGGGGGGAATGAAGGTGTCGGGGGGTGTGGTTGGGAGGGGGGAATGAAGGTGTCGGGGGCTGTGGTTGGGAGGGGGGAATGAAGGTGTCGGGTGGGTGAGGTTGGGAGGGGGCAATGAAGGTGTTGGTGGGTGAGGTTGGGTGGGGGGAATGAAGGTGTCGGGGGGTGAGGTTGGGTGGGGGGAATGAAGGTGTCGGGGGGTGAGGTTGGGAGGGGGGAATGAAGGTGTCGGGGGATGAGGTTGGGAGGGGGGAATGAAGGTGTCGGGGGGTGAGGTTTGGAGGGGGAATGAAGGTGTCGGGGGGTGAGGTTGGGAGGGGGGAATGAAGGTGTCGGGGGGTGAGGTTGGGAGGGGGAATGAAGGTGTCGGGGGGGTGAGGTTTGGAGGGGGAATGAAGGTGTTGGTGGGTGAGGTTGGGTGGGGGGAATGAAGGTGTTGGTGGGTGAGGTTGGGTGGGGGGAATGAAGGTGTCGGGGGGTGAGGTTGGGAGGGGGGAATGAAGGTGTCGGGGGGTGAGGTTGGGAGGGGGGAATGAAGGTGTCGGGGGGTGAGGTTTGGAGGGGGAATGAAGGTGTCGGGGGGTGAGGTTGGGAGGGGGGAATGAAGGTGTCGGGGGGTGAGGTTGGGAGGGGGAATGAAGGTGTCGGGGGGGTGAGGTTGGGAGGGGGAATGAAGGTGTCGGGGGGTGAGGTTGGGTGGGGGGAATGAAGGTGTCGGGGGGTGAGGTTGGGTGGGGGGAATGAAGGTGTCAGGGGCTGTGGTTGGGAGGGGGGAATGAAGGTGTCGGGTGGGTGAGGTTGGGAGGGGGCAATGAAGGTGTTGGTGGGTGAGGTTGGGTGGGGGGAATGAAGGTGTCGGGGGGTGTGGTTGGGAGGGGGGAATGAAGGTGTCAGGGGCTGTGGTTGGGAGGGGGGAATGAAGGTGTCGGGTGGGTGAGGTTGGGAGGGGGCAATGAAGGTGTTGGTGGGTGAGGTTGGGTGGGGGGAATGAAGGTGTCGGGGGGTGAGGTTGGGTGGGGGGAATGAAGGTGTTGGTGGGTGAGGTTGGGAGGGGGAATGAAGGTGTTGGGGGAGGGAGGTTGGGAGGGGGGAATAAGGGGGCGGGGGGTGAGGTTGGGAGGGGGAATAAGGGGGCAGGGGGTGAGGTTGGGAGGGGGGAAATGAAGGTGTTGGGGGTGAGGTTGGGAGGGGGGAATGAAGGTGTTGGTGGGTGAGGTTGGGAGGGGGAATGAAGGTGTTGGGGGAGGGAGGTTGGGAGGGGGAATGAAGGTGTCGGGGGGGTGAGGTTGGGAGGGGGGAATGAAGGTGTCGGGGGGTGAGGTTGGGAGGGGGAATGAAGGTGTTGGGAGAGGGAGGTTGGGAGGGGGGAATGAAGGTGTCGAGGGGTGAGGTTGGGAGGGGGAATGAAGGTGTCGGGGGATGAGGTTGGGAGGGGGAATGAAGGTGTTGGGAGAGGGAGGTTGGGAGGGGGAATGAAGGTGTTGGGGGGTGTGGTTGGGTGGGGGGAATGAAGGTGTCGGGGGGGTGAGGTTGGGAGGGGGAATGAAGGTGTCGGGGGGTGAGGTTGGGAGGGGGAATGAAGGTGTTGGGAGAGGGAGGTTGGGAGGGGGAATGAAGGTGTTGGGGGGTGTGGTTGGGTGGGGGGAATGAAGGTGTCGGGGGGGTGAGGTTGGGAGGGGGAATGAAGGTGTCGGGGGGTGAGGTTGGGAGGGGGAATGAAGGTGTTGGGAGAGGGAGGTTGGGAGGGGGAATGAAGGTGTTGGGAGAGGGAGGTTGGGAGGGGGAATGAAGGTGTTGGGGGGTGTGGTTGGGTGGGGGGAATGAAGGTGTCGGGGGGGTGAGGTTGGGAGGGGGAATGAAGGTGTCGGGGGGTGAGGTTGGGAGGGGGAATGAAGGTGTTGGGAGAGGGAGGTTGGGAGGGGGAATGAAGGTGTTGGGAGAGGGAGGTTGGGAGGGGGAATGAAGGTGTTGGGGGGTGTGGTTGGGTGGGGGGAATGAAGGTGTCGGGGGGGTGAGGTTGGGAGGGGGAATGAAGGTGTCGGGGGGTGAGGTTGGGAGGGGGAATGAAGGTGTTGGGAGAGGGAGGTTGGGAGGGGGAATGAAGGTGTTGGGAGAGGGAGGTTGGGAGGGGGAATGAAGGTGTTGGGAGAGGGAGGTTGGGAGGGGGAATGAAGGTGTTGGGGGGTGTGGTTGGGTGGGGGGAATGAAGGTGTTGGGGGGTGAGGTTGGGTGGGGGGAATGAAGGTGTCGGGGGGGTGAGGTTGGGAGGGGGAATGAAGGTGTTGGGAGAGGGAGGTTGGGAGGGGGGAATGAAGGTGTCGGGGGGTGAGGTTGGGAGGGGGAATGAAGGTGTTGGGAGAGGGAGGTTGGGAGGGGGAATGAAGGTGTTGGGGGGTGTGGTTGGGTGGGGGGAATGAAGGTGTTGGGGGGTGAGGTTGGGAGGGGGAATGAAGGTGTCGGGGGGTGAGGTTGGGAGGGGGAATGAAGGTGTTGGGAGAGGGAGGTTGGGAGGGGGGAATGAAGGTGTCGGGGGGTGAGGTTGGGAGGGGGAATGAAGGTGTTGGGAGAGGGAGGTTGGGAGGGGGAATGAAGGTGTTGGGAGAGGGAGGTTGGGAGGGGGAATGAAGGTGTCTATAGTGACTTTCATGGCCTCAGTGTCACCCAGAGGGCTTCACAGCCAATGAGGAACTTCATATTGAAATGCAGTCACAGAGGCCAGGGAGACACAGCAGCCAAGTTGTGCACAGCAAGCTCCCACCATCCACAATCTGGGTGATAGCTTATTTTTTTGCCTGCAGCAGCCCTGACCTAATGGCATTGAAGAAATCGATTGGACTGTTGGCTTAGAAGTGGCCTAACGTGGGAGCGAGGGAGAACGAGGAGAATCTCTGTCCTCACACTGTAATTCAGGAGGTGTCATTCACTTGTGTTTGCTCCTGCATTCAGTGATGGGAACTACCCTGGAAATGACAGAATTAAAGACAGACCTGGGAAGCAAGAGACTCAAGAGGGGTGGGTGATACCGGGGAAGGAGAGATTGCGCTGCCTAATATTGGTGTCCAAGGTGCCAACTGTGTGGAAACAACAATGTTAACCTAGCTAAAAGATGCAGTCTGGCTGATACCCCAAGTTCAGTACTGAGTGAGTGCTGCACTGTCAGAGGTGCCAAGTTTTAGATGAGTTTTAAACTGCGACTGAGACCCTGTCTATCCTCCGAAGCAGAAATTGTGGGAGGTGGTGGTGGGGGTGGGGGGAGTTCTCCCCCACCCTCGGAGGTCCTGGGACAAATATTTGTCCCTCAACCAAAATCACTGAAAGCCAATTAGCCAGGCCATTATCACATTGCTGTTTGTGGGATCTTGCTGTGCACAAATTGGCTTCCCCATTCCCTGCTTTACAACGGTGGCTACACTTCAGAAAAAAAGTCTTTTGGTGGGCTGCCAAGTGTCTTAGGATGGCCTGAGGGTATCTTTATTCACTGTCCCAGAGTCGCTTACTCGCCTAGATAGAGGAGGTGCAAGGTGTCTGAACACAACATCTGACCAGGACTCCTAAGTGCGTTTTAAAATTCAATTGGCGCAGTGGGATAAAAGACCTATAAAGCCACAATTATAGGAACAGGAAGAGGCTATTCAACCCCTCGATCCTGTTCCGCCATCCAATGAGATCATGGCTGATCTACAACCTAAATCCACATGCCTGCTTTAGCCCCATATCCCTTAATCTCTTTGGCTAACAAAGTACTACCCATCTCAGATTTAACATTAATGATTGATCAAGTGAGTTCCAAACATCTGCAATGAACTCAGTGAAGCATGGTATGATCAGGACAAGTCAACATAGTTTCACGAGAGGGAAATCCCTTTTGTCAAATTTATTCAAGTTTATTTCAGGATGTAACCAATAGGGTAGTTAAAGGGGAACCAGTAGATGTGGTGTCCTTGGATTTCCAAAAGGCATTCTATAAGGTGCCACACTAAAGGTTAAGACGCAAGATAAGGGCTCATGGAGTTGGGGGGTGATATCTTAGCATGCATAGAGGATTGGTTAACAGACAGGAAACAGAGAGTGGGGATAAATGGGACATTTTCAAGTTGGCAGGCTGTATGGTGGAGTGCCAAGAATCAGTGCTGGGGTCTCAGTGATTTATTATCAATATTAATGGCGTAGACAAAGAGACGGAGAGTAATGTATCTAAGTTTACTGATGGGACAGAGCTAGGCGGGAGTGTAACCTGTGAGGAGGACACAGAGAGGATGCAAAGAGATATAGAGAGGTTAAGCGAGCGAGGAACAAGGTGACAGGTGAGAATAATGTGGGGAAGTGTGGAGTTACTCACTTTGGTTATAAGAATGAGAAAACAGAATATTTTTCAAAAGGTGAGAAACTTGTAAAAATCTTGATGTTCGCAGAGACTTTGGTCAGACAAATAACACAGAAAGTTAGCACGCAGGTGCAGCAAGTGATTAGAAAGGCAAAGGGCATGTTGGTCTCTATTACAAGGGGATTGGAGTACAAGAATAAAGAAATCTTGCTACAATTGTACAGGGATTGCGAGACCCACATCTGGAACACTGCGCGCAGTTTTGCTCTCCACATTTAAGAGAGGGTATACTTGCATTGGAGGCGGTGCAGTGAAGGTTCACTAGATTGGTCCCTGGGGATGAGGGGGTTGTCTTATGATGAGAGGCTGAGTAAATTGGGTTTATATTCTCTGGAGTTTAGAAGAATGAGAGACGACCTCATTGAAACGTTCAAGGTTCTGAAGGGGCTTGACGGAGTAGGTATTGACAGGATGTTTGTGCCCTGGTCAAAGAATCAATAACAGCAGGGGGGCACAGTCTCAGGATAAGGGGGCCGATCATTTAGGATTGAGGTGAGGAGAAATTACTCCACTCAAAGGGTTGTGAATCTTTGGAATTCTCTACCCCTTGTGGATGCCCCATCGTTGAATACAGTTAAGGCCAGGATAGGCAGATTTTGGGTGTCTCAGGGAATTAAAGGGATATGGGGGAGCAGGAGGGAAAATGGAGTTGAAGCCCAAGATCAGCAATGATCATATTGAATGCTGGAGCAGTCTGGAGGGGCCGAGTGGTCTCCTCCAGCTCCGATTTCTTGTGTTCCACTAACCTGTGTGTGGTCGATGTGTTTCTTAACTTCACTCCTGAATGGTCTGGTTCTAAAGTTTAGACTCTGCCCCCTAGTCCTAGACTCCCTGGACCAATGGGAATAGTTCCTCTCGATCTACCCTATCAGTTCCCCTTAATATCTTGAAAACTTTCATCAAATTACCCCTACATCAACCTACAAATGCGTGTTGAATGACTGCTTCCAGGTGGAGCAGGAGGAGACCCGCCTGATGTCAGCACATTTGTTAACTAAAGCAGAGTTCCGGGATAAATCCCCGCCCCCACCCCACTGCCCTCTTCCCCACTAAACCCCACCTCCGGCCCCCATGTCCATCCCCCAGGAGGGATCCCCAAAGGGTTGAGGCTCTAGGAGAGCGAGGGGGTTACTGCAGGAGACGGAATGATGAATTCTCGGTTTATGAGCAGGATAATCTGTCTCGGTTCTCCATTAGCTGCAAGGGCGGTGAGCGCAGGAGGCTCAGAAAGCATTCTGAGATGCCGCCTCTGATTCCACTGCTGGCTAATTATAGTTTGGGGTGAATCCATTAGAGAGAGAGGAGTTCAGAATAAAAGAGACCCACATACGATGTCATCCTACTACATCTGTCTCCTGACCCTTTCTGGGAGGTGACCCCTGCTTCCATTGATTTTACAATTAATAATTAATAACAAGCATTAAATTCGAGTTGAATCCATCCAAACATGTCACCTCCTGCACTCGATCAGAACAACGCAACAAGCCTTCTTCTGTAAAATGCTGCAAGGCACAGCACATGGAAATCCCCGCATTGTACAACAGGCGCAGAAATATACCCCACATCCCTCACAGTAACACTCTGATATATATCACACCCCTCACTGTAACACTCTGATATACCCCACACCCCTCACTGTAACACTCTGATATATCCAACACCCCTCACTGTAACACTCTGATATACACCACACCCCTCACTGTAACATTCTGATATACCCCACACCCCTCACTGTAACACTCTGATATATATCACACCCCTCACTGTAACACTCTGATATACCCCACACCCCTCACTGTAACACTCTGATATATATCACACCCCTCACTGTAACACTCTGATATATCCAACACCCCTCACTGTAACACTCTGATATACCCCACACCCCTCACTGTAACACTCTGATATACCCCACACCCCTCACTGTAACACTCTGATATATCCAACACCCCTCACTGTAACACTCTGATATATACCACACCCCTCACAGTAACACTCTGATATATATCACACCCCTCACTGTAGCACTCTGATATATCCAACACCCCTCACTATAACACTCTGATATACCCCACACCCCTCACTGTAACACTCTGATATACCCCACACCCCTCACTGTAACACTCTGATATACCCCACACCCCTCACTGTAACACTCTGATATATCCCACACCCCTCACTGTAACACTCTGATATATCCCACACCCCTCACTGTAACACTCTGATATACCCCACACCCCTCACTGTAACACTCTGATATACCCCAAACCCCTCACTGTAACACTCTGATAAACCCCACACCCCTCACTGTAACACTCTGATATACCCACACCCCTCACTGTAACACTCTGATATACCCCACACCCCTAACTGTAACATTCTGATATATCCCACACTTCTCACTGTAACACTCTGATATACCCCACACCCCTCACTGTAACACTCTGATATACCCCACACCCCTCACTGTAACACTCTGATATATATCACACCCCTCACTGTAACACACTGATATACCCCACACCCCTCACTGTAACACTCTGATATACGCCACACCCCTCACCGTAACACTCTGATATACCCAATACCCCTCACTGTAACACTCTGATATATCCCAAACCCGTCACGGTAACACTCTGATATACCCCACACCCCTCACTGTAACACTCTGATATATCCCACACCCCTCACTGTAACACTCTGATATACCCCACACCCCTCACTGTAACACTCTGATATACCCCACACCCCTCACTGTAACACTCTGATATACCCCACACCCCTCACTGTAACACACTGATATACCCCACACCCCTCACTGTAACATTCTGATATACACCACACCCCTCACTGTAACACTCTGATATACCCAATACCCCTCACTGTAACACTCTGATATATCCCAAACCCCTCACGGTAACACTCTGATATACCCCACACCCCTCACTGTGACACTCTGATATATCCCAAACCCCTCACTGTAACACTTTGATATATCCCAAACTACTCACGGTAACACTCTGATATACCCCACACCCCTCACTGTAACACTCTGATATATCCCACACCCCTCACTGTAACACTCTGATACAGCCCACACCCCTCACTGTAACACTCTGATATACCCCACACCCCTCACTGTAACACTCTGATATATCCCACACCCCTCACTGTAACACTCTGATATATCCCACACCCCTCACTGTAACACTCTGATATACCCCACACCCCTCACTGTAACACTCTGATATATCCCACACCCCTCACTGTAACACTCTGATATACCCCACACCCCTCACTGTAACACTCTGATATACCCCACACCCCTCACTGTAACACTCTGATATATCCCACACCCCTCACTGTAACACTCTGATATACCCCACACCCCTCACTGTAACACTCTGATATATCCCACACCCCTCACTGTAACACTCTGATATACCCCACACCCCTCACTGTAACACTCTGATACACCCCACACCCCTCACTATAAAACCCTGATATACCCTACACCCCTCACTGTAACACTCTGATATACCCCAAACTCCTCACTGTAACACTCTGATATACCCCACACCCCTCACTGTAATGCCCAAATATGTACCCCACACACCTCGCTGTAACACTCTGATATACCCCACACCCCTCACTGTAACAGTCTGATATACCTCACACCCCTCACAGTAACACTCTGATATACCCCACACCCCTCACTGTAACACTCTGATATACCCCACACCCCTCACTGTAACATTCTGATATATCGCACACTCCTCACTGTAACACTCTGATATACCCCACACCCCTCACTGTAACACTCTCATGTGCCCCACACCCCTCACTGTAACACTCTCATGTGCCCCACACCCCTCACTGTAACACCCAAATAAATACCCCACACCCCTCACTGTAACACTCTGATATATCCCACACCACTCACTGTAACACTCTGATATACCCCACACCCCTCACTGTAACACACTGATATATCCCACACCCCTCACTGTAACACTCTGATATACCCCTCACTGTAACACCCTGATGTATCCCACACCCCTCACAGTAACACTCTGATATACCCCACACCCCCCACTGTAACACTCTGATATACCCCACACCCCTCACTGTAACACTCTGATATACCCCACACCCTCACTGTAACACACTGATATACCCCACACCCCTCACTGTAACATTCTGATATACCCCACACCCCTCACTGTAACACTCTGATATATCCCACACCCCTCACTGTAACACTCTGATATACCCCATACCCCTCACTGTAACACTCTGATATATCCCACACCCCTCACTGTAACACACTGATATACCCCACACCCCTCACTGTAACATTCTGATATACCCCACACCCCTCACTGTAACACTCTGATATACCCCACACCCTCACTGTAACACTCTGATATACCCTACACCCCTCACTGTAACATTCTGATATACCCCACACCCCTCACTGTAACACTCTGATATATCCCACACCCCTCACTGTAACACTCTGATATACCCCATACCCCTCACTGTAACACTCTGATATATCCCACACCCCTCACTGTAACACACTGATATACCCCACACCCCTCACTGTAACATTCTGATATACCCCACACCCCTCACTGTAACACTCTGATATACCCCACACCCCTCACTGTAACACTCTGATATATCCCACACCCCTCACTGTAACACACTGATATACCCCACACCCCTCACTGTAACATTCTGATATACCCCACACCCCTCACTGTAAAACTCTGATATACCCCACACCCTCACTGTAACACTCTGATATATCCCACACCCCTCACTGTAACACTCTGATATACCCCATACCCCTCACTGTAACACTCTGATATACCCCACACCCCTCACTGTAACACTCTGATATACCCCACACCCCTCACTGTAACACTCTGATATACCCCACAACCCTCACTGTAACACTCTGATATACCCCACACCCCTCACTGTAACACTCTGATATATCCCACACCCCTCACTGTAACACTCTAATATACCCCACACCCCTCACTATAACACCCTGATATACCCTACACCCCTCACTGTAACACTCTGATATATCCCACACCCCTCACTGTAACACATTGATATATCCCACACCCCTCACTGTAACATTCTGATATACCCCACACCCCTCACTGTAACACTCTGATATACCCCACACCCCTCACTGTAACACTCTGATGTACCCCACACCCCTCACTGTAACACTCTGATATACCCCACACCGCTCACTGTAACACTCTGATATATACCACACCCCTCACTGTAACACTCTGATATACCCCTCACTGTAACACCCTGATGTATCCCACACCCCTCACTGTAACACTCTGATATACCCCACACCCCTCACTGTAACACTCTGATATATCCCACACCCCTCACTGTAACACTCTGATATATCCCACACCCCTCACTGTAACACTCTGATATACCCCACACCCCTCACTGTAACACTCTGATATCCCCACACCCCTCACTGTAACACTCTGATACACCCCACACCCCTCACTGTAACACTCTGTTATACCCCACGCCCCTCACTGTAACACTCTGATATACCCCACACCCCTCACTGTAACACTTTGATATACCCCACACCCCTCACTGTAACACTCATATATATCCCAAACCCCTCACTGTAACACTCTCTGATATACCCCACACCCCTCACTGCAACACTCTGATATACCCCACACCCCGCACAGTAACAATCTGATATACCCCACACCCCTCACTGTAACAATCTGATATACCCCACACCCCTCACTGTAACACTCTGATATACCCCACACCCCTCACGGTAACAATCTGATATACCTCACTGCCCTCACTGTAACAATCTGATATACCCCACACCCCTCACTGTAACACTCTGATATACCCCACACCCCTCAGTGTAACACTCTGATATACTCCACACCCCTCACTGTAACAATCTGATATACCCCACACCCCTCACTGTAACAATCTGATATACCTCACACCCCTCACTGTAACACTCTGATATACCCCACACCCCTCACTGTAACACTCTGATATAACCCACACCCCTCACTGTAACACTCTGATATACCCCACACCCCTCACTGTAACACTCTGATATACCCCACACCCCTCACTGTAAAACACTGATATTCTCATTCCCTCACAGTAACACTTTGATATAACCCGAACCATTCACTCTAACACTCTGATATACCCCACACAACTCACTGTAACACTCTGATATAACCCACACCCCTCACTGTAACAATCTGATATACCCCACACTGCTCACTGTAACAATCTGATATACCCCACACCCCTCACTGTAACACTCTGATATACCCCACACCCCTCACTGTAACACTCTGATATACCCCACACCCCTCACTGTAACACACTGATATACCCCACACCCCTCACTGTAACATTCTGATATACCTCACACCCCTCACTGTAACAATCTGATATACCCCACACCCTTCACTGTAACACTCTGATATATCCAACACCCCTCACTGTAACACTCTGATATACCCCACACCCCTCACTGTAACACTCTGATATACCCCACACCCCTCACTGTAACACACTGATATACCCCATACCCCTCACTGTAACACTCTGATATATCCCACACCCCTCAGTGTAACACTCTGATATATCCCACACCCCTCACTGTAACACTCTGATATACCCCACACCCCTCACTGTAACACTCTGATATACCCCACACCCCTCACTGTAACACACTGATATACCCCATACCCCTCACTGTAACACTCTGATATATCCCACACCCCTCACTGTAACACTCTGATATACCCCACACCCCTCACTGTAACACTCTGATATACCCCACACCCCTCACTGTAACACTCTGATATATCCCACACCCCTCACTGTAACACTCTGATATACCTCACACCCCTCACTGTAACACTCTGATATACCCCACACCCCTCACTGTAACACTCTGATATATCCCAAACCCCTCAGTGTAACAGTCTGATATATTCAACTACCCTCACTGTAACACTGATATACCCCACACCCCTCACTGTAACACTCTGATATATCCCACACCCCTCACTGTAACACACTGATATATCCCACACCCCTCACTGTAACACTCTGATATACCCCACACCCCTCACTGTAACACTCTGATATACCCCACACCCCTCAGGATGACTCCTTGTGTTGTACTTTGCCCCTGGCCATTACAGTGCTGTTGAAGGCTGTGTGTGTGTTCCTTTATGTTCCTGCTGCGGGGTGCAGGGCCTGTGCCTGGTCTGTGTTCCTACCAACTCGAATTAATCATGTGTCCCAGGGAGCTGTTGAATTCCATTAGTAAACGGACTTTGCACTAACTGCGCAACACTCCAGAGAATGTGATGACTGTAGATTATCCAAACGTTAATGGACCTCCTGACAGATAGCTACCGGATCCCAACTCCCTGACCCGGCCACACACTCAAAAAACAACAACCACCCTGCATTCAGCTAGCATCTTTAACACTTGAAAAAAATCCCGTGTAGCTTCTGGGGAACGCAAATCGGACACAATCCCACCCTGAGCAACATGAGGGGATATTCGAGACTGGTGACCAGAATCTCAGTCAAAGAAGTCAGTTGTATAGAGCATCGTGAAGGGGTAGAGAGAGATAGAGAGAAGGAGAGAGGGAGAGAGAGACAGAGAGAGACAGAGAGGGAGAGAGAGACAGAGAGAGACAGAGAGAGACAGAGAGGGAGAGAGAGACAGAGAGAGACAGAGAGAGAGAAAGACAGAGAGAGTGAGACTGTGGGAGAGAAAGAGAGAGAGAGAAAGACAGACAGAGAGAGAGAGACAGAGAGAGAGAGAGACAGATGGAGAGAGAGAGAGGTGGAGAGGTTTAGTGGGGGAATTCCAGACCTTAGTGTCCAAGGCATCTGAAGGCACAGCCCCCAATGGTGGAGCGATGGGAATTGGGGGATGCTCAAGAGGCCAGAATTGGGGAGGAATAGAGTGCGATTGAGGTGTCAACCATGACTCAGTGGGAAGCACACTCAGATCTGTGTCAGCAGGTCATGGGTTCAAGACCCCACGCCAAAGATTTGACCACAAAATGCAGGTTGACACTCCAGTGCCAGTACTGAGGGAGTGCTGCACTGTCGGAGAGTCAGTATTGAGGCAGTGCTGCACTGTCGGAGGGTCAGTACTGAGGGAGTGTCGCACTGTCGGAGGGTCAGTACTGAGGGAGTGCCGCACTGTCGGAGGGTCAGTACTGAGGGAGCGCCGCACTGTCGGAGGGTCAGTACTGAGGGAGTGTCGCACTGTCGGAGGGTCAGTACTGAGGGAGTGCCGCACTGTCGGAGGGTCAGTACTGAGGGAGCGCCGCACTGTCGGAGGGTCAGTACTGAGGGAGCGCCGCACTGTCGGAGGGTCAGTACTGAGGGAGCGCCGCACTGTCGGAGGGTCAGTACTGAGGGAGCGCCGCACTGTCGGAGGGTCAGTACTGAGGGAGAGCCGCACTGTCGGAGGGTCAGTACTGAGGGAGTGTTGTACTGTCGGAGGGTCAGTACTGAGGGAGTGCTGCACTGTCGGAGGGTCAGTACAGAGGGAGCGCCACACTGTCAGAGGATCAGTACTGAGGGAGCGCCGCACTGTCGGAGGGTCAGTACTGAGGGAGTGCCGCACTGTTGGAGGGTCAGTACTGAGGGAGTGCTGCACTGTCGGAGGGTCAGTACTGAGGGAGCGCCGCACTGTCGGTGGGTCAGTACTGAGGGAGCGCCGCACTGTCGGAGGGTCAGTACTGAGGGAGCGCCGCACTGTCGGAGGGTCAGTACTGAGGGAGCGCCGCACTGTCGGAGGGTCAGTACTGAGGGCTCATCCACTCGGTCCCCTCCCTCGAGATGTCCTGCACCCATTCTGTTGGCAAACAAAGTTTGTTGTATTTGGAAACCGGCATCACCCACCACAACACCCTCCCCACCACCAACTATTAGCCCCCTCCTCCCCACCCTCACCGCCTTGTTATATTCCTGCTATTGCTCAGGGTTTGAGCAGCAGACAGCGGAGGGTCTGTCAAATACCCAAAGTCAAACGACAGGGGGCGGGGGGCAGGAATCCCTTTTACGTCTCCGCTTTTGCGGCAATCCCGCTCATTTGCAACCGCGTCCATGTCCGCAGTTCGTCGCTTCCCGAAGTAAATGCAGCAGTAGGAGGACCGGTGCCAGTGGACGGGAGTCCGGCCTGACCTCTCCGACATGTGTCTGTGGTTCACGGCCGCTGGGGCCTTGGGACCGGGGCTGTACTGAGTGTTTACTGCTGCTGCCCTCTGATGGAGGAGCCCTGGTAGCAACGAGATGCAGGAATCCAACCCCCAACCCGCCCAGGATGAGAGATTCAGTCATTGGCAGGGTCTGGCCCAGGGGGATGTCCCATCACAATGTGGGTAGAGGAGGAATGAATGTTTACCCTCCCCTTCCCCTGATGTAAAATCAAAATAGAAAGCACCGGGGGAAAAACTCAGCAGTTCTGGCAGAATTTGTGAAGAGCGGGAGAGAGAGAGAGAGAGACAAAGAACCAGAGTTAGCCCCTTCAATTCCAATGTGACTCTTCTTCAGAACGGCAGAGAGGTAGAAACGCGATGGGTTTTAAACGGTTGAGAAACGGGGGGAGGTCCAGGTGGGACAAAAGGGAAGGTCTGGGATCAGGTAGAGGGCCAGGAGAGATTCAACAACGAAGGCATCACGGAACAGAAGGCAAAGGGAGTTGTGATGGTCGTAGTAAAGGAACAAAGCATTGGACTAGAGTGTGTGTTAATGGCGGAGTGGAATGCAGAGTTCAGAGCCTGAAGTTGTTGAACTAATTGTCGATTCCACTTTTCTGTAGGTCCCTGTGTGAGAGTTCAGCCTGTTCAAGGGTCTCAAAGGCAACTGAAGTTTCTTAAATGGACGAGGGCAGAGGCTAGGCGCTGCAGAAACACATCGATTTGATAAATCTCCAAATCTGTCACCACCGGTCGCTCGAACTCTCCACAGTGGCTTTAATATGTGATTTCCACATTCTTTAAACACGGGGTAACACTGGATGTGGGTAATATCTGTACAGGACCTACTCTGGGAGTGTTTGATGGGGACAGTGTAGAGGGAGCTTTACTCTGTATCTAACCCCGTGCTGTACCTGTCCTGGGAGTGTTTGATGGGGACAGTGTAGAGGGAGCTTTACTCTGTATCTAACCCCGTGCTGTACCTGTCCTGGGAGTGTTTGATGGGGACAGTGTAGACGGAGCTTTACTCTGTATCTAACCCCGTGCTGTACCTGCCCTGGGAGTGTTTGATGGGGACAGTGTAGAGGGAGCTTTACTCTGTATCTAACCCCGTGCTGTACCTGTCCTGGGAGTGTTTGATGGGGACAGTGTAGAGGGAGCTTTACTCTGTATCTAACCCCGTGCTGTACCTGTCCTGGGAGTGTTTGATGGGGACGGTGTAGAGGGAGCTTTACTCTGTATCTAACCCCGTGCTGTACCTGTCCTGGGAGTGTTTGATGGGGACGGTGTAGAGAGAGCTTTACTCTGTATCTAACCCCGTGCTGTACCTGTCCTGGGAGTGTTTGATGGGGACAGTGTAGAGGGAGCTTTACTCTGTATCTAACCCCGTGCTGTACCTGTCCTGGGAGTGTTTGATGGGGACAGTGTAGAGGGAGATTTACTCTGTATCTAACCCCGTGCTGTACCTGTCCTGGGAGTGTTTGATGGGGACAGTGTAGAGGGAGCTTTACTCTGTATCTAACCCCGTGCTGTCCCTGTCCTGGGAGTGTTTGATGGGGACAGTGTAGAGGGAGCTTTACTCTGTATCTAACCCCGTGCTGTACCTGTCCTGGGAGTGTTTGATGGGGACAGTGTAGAGGGAGCTTTACTCTGTATCTAATTCCCTGCTGTTCCTGCCCATTTGTTTTCATTTTAAAGTGGTTGTTGATGGTTTGTCTGTAGGTGAGGGGAGGTCCAAGTTCCGCAGTATAGAACTGACAGTGTGAGCGTCTGTACCAGGCTTGCTGACTGCGAACAGTAGAGGCTAGCCCAACACCAGGAGGCAGCACAACTCCCTAACTGTTCAATGTTTTGCGAGGATGGAGGTGGAGCTCGAGGGGCTCTGACGTTGACCAGGAAATCAGAAATCATTGACTGCTTGGAGTTGTCACCAGCCTTGACGTTTATCAGAGCCGCTCTGCTAAAGCTGTCAATCACACACTGATCCCTTTGCAGCATCTGAGAGATAAGGGCCCAAAATACCCTCTGCTGAATATGTTCCGTCTCTCCCTGACTCACACATCCGGTCTGTCTCTCGCTTTGATGTATTAACACCTTCTTGTCTCTATGTCTATTTTTTCTGTCTCTCTCTTATTTCCTATCCTCCAACTCTGCTCGGTCTCCATCTTTGTCTCAGCCTGTTTCAGCCACTCTGTGTTCCTCACTATCAGGCACCCTGTAATCGAGGGTGTGTCACTATCTCACTATCTGGGGTCCTGAAATAGAGGCAGTCTCACTATCTCGTTATCAGGGATTCTGTAATGGGGGAGTCTCACTCTTATTATCAGGGAGTCTGTAATAGAGGCAGTCTCGCTATCTCATTATCAGGGTCTCTGTAATAGAGGGAATCTTATTATTGCAAACTCAAACAACCTGTAATAGAGGCAGACTCATGATCTCACACTCAGGCACCCAGTAATAGAGGGGCTCTCACCATCTCATTATCAGGGATTCTGTGATACAGGCAGTCCCACTATCTCACACTCAGGCACACTGTAATAGAGGGAGTCACACTATCTCATTATCGGGGACTATGCAGTCTCACTATCTTACCAGGGAGTCTATAATAGGGGGAGTCTCATTATCGCATTATCAAGGAATCTGTAACAGAGGCAATCTCATTATCTAATCATCAGGGGTCAGTAAGAGGGAGAGTCTCACTATCTCATTATCTAGGACTCGGTAATAGAGGCAGTTTCACTATCTCATTATTAGGGACGCTGTAACAGAGGGAGTCTCACTATCTTACACTCAGGCAAACTTTAATAGAGGGAGTCTCACTATCTCATTATCACGCTCTCTGTAATAGAGGGAGTCTCACTATCTCATTATCTGGGACTCTGTAATAGAGGGAGTCTCACTATCTCATTATCTGGGTCTCTGTAATAGAGGGAGTCTCACTATCTCATTATCTGGGACTCTGTAATAGAGGGAGTCTCACTATCTCATTATCTGGGACTCTGTAATAGAGGGAGTCTCACTATCTCATTATCTGGGACTCTGTAATAGAGGGAGTCTCACTATCTCATTATCTGGGACTCTGTAATAGAGGGAGTCTCACTATCTCATTATCTGGGTCTCTGTAATAGAAGGAATCTCACTATCTCATTATCTGTGACTCTGTAATAGAGGGAGTCTCACTATCTGATTATCTGGGACTCTGTAATAGAGGGAGTCTCACTATCTCTTTATCTGGGACTCTGTAATAGAGGGAGTCTCACAATCTCATTATCACGGACTCTGTAATAGAGGGAGTCTCACTATCTCATTATCTGGGACTCTGTAATAGAGGGAGTCTCACTATCTCATTATCTGGGACTCTGTAATAGAGGGAGTCTCACTATCTCATTATCTGGGACTCTGTAATAGAGGGAGTCTCACAATCTCATTATCTGGGACTATGTAATAGAGGGAGTCTCACTATCTCATTATCTGGGACTCTGTAATAGAGGGAGTCTCACTATCTCATTATCACGGTCTCTGTAATAGAGGGAGTCTCACTATCTCATTATCTGGGACTCTGTAATAGAGGGAGTCTCACTATCTCAATATCTGGGACTCTGTAATAGAGGGAGTCTCACTATCTCATTATCTGGGACTCTGTAATAGAGGGAGTCTCACTATCTCAATATCTGGGACTCTGTAATAGAGGGAGTCTCACTATCTCATTATCTGGGACTCTGTAATAGAGGGAGTCTCACTATCTCATTATCTGGGACTCTGTAATAGAGGGAGTCTCACTATCTCATTATCTGGGTCTCTGTAATAGAGGGAGTCTCACTATCTCATTATCTGGGTCTCTGTAATAGAGGGAGTCTCACTATCTCATTATCACGGTCTCTGTAATAGGGGGAGTCTCACTGTCTCATTATCTGGGACTCTGTAATCGAGGGAGTCTCACTATCTCATTATCTGGGACTCTGTAATAGAGGGAGTCTCACTATCTCATTATCACGGTCTCTGTAATACAGGGAGTCTCACTATCTCATTATCTGGGACTCTGTAATAGAGGGAGTCTCACTATCTCATTATCTGGGACTCTGTAATAGAGGGAGTCTCACTATCTCATTATCTGGGACTCTGTAATAGAGGGAGTCTCACTATCTCATTATCTGGGACTCTGTAATCGAGGGAGTCTCACTATCTCATTATCACGGACTCTGTAATCGAGGGAGTCTCACTATCTCATTATCTGGGACTCTGTAATAGAGGGAGTCTCACTATCTCATTATCTGGGACTCTGTAATAGAGGGAGTCTCACTATCTCATTATCTGGGACTCTGTAATAGACGGAGACTCACTATCTCATTATCTGGGACTCTGTAATAGAGGGAGTCTCACTATCTCATTATCATGGTCTCTGTAATAGAGGGAGTCTCACTATCTCATTATCTGGGACTCTGTAATAGAGGGAGTCTCACTATCTCATTATCTGGGACTCTGTAATAGAGGGAGTCTCACTATCTCATTATCTGGGACTCTGTAATAGAGGGAGTCTCACTATCTCATTATCTGGGACTCTGTAATAGAGGGAGTCTCACATATCTCATTATCTGGGACTCTGTAATAGAGGGAGTCTCACTATCTCATTATCTGGGTCTCTGTAATAGAGGGAGTCTCACTATCTCATTATCACGGTCTCTGTAATAGAGGGAGTCTCACTATCTCATTATCTGGGACTCTGTAATAGAGGGAGTCTCACTATCTCATTATCTGGGGCTCTGTAATAGAGGGAGTCTCACTATCTCATTATCTGGGACTCTGTAATAGAGGGAGTCTCACTATCTCATTATCTGGGACTCGGTAATAGAGGGAGTCTCACTATCTCATTATCTGGGACTCTGTAATCGAGGGAGTCTCACTATCTCATTATCTGGGACTCTGTAATAGAGGGAGTCTCACTATCTCATTATCACGGTCTCTGTAATAGAGGGAGTCTCACTATCTCATTATCTGGGACTCTGTAATAGAGGGAGTCTCACTATCTCATTATCTGGGACTCTGTAATAGAGTGGGTTTCACTATCTCATTATCTGGGTCTCTGTAATAGAGGGAGTCTCACTATCTCATTATCATGGTCTCTGTAATAGAGGGAATCTCACTATCTCATTATCTGGGACTCTGTAATAGAGGGAGTCTCACTATCTCATTATCTGGGACTCTGTAATAGAGGGAGTCTCATTATCTCATTATCACGGTCTCTGTAATAGAGGGAGTCTCACTATCTCATTATCTGGGACTCTGTAATAGAGGGAGTCTCACTATCTCATTATCTGGGACTCTGTAATAGAGGGAGTCTCACTATCTCATTATCTGGGACTCTGTAATAGAGGGAGTCTCATTATCTCATTATCATGGTCTCTGTAATAGAGGGAGTCTCACTATCTCATTATCTGGGACTCTGTAATAGAGGGAGTCTCACTATCTCATTATCTGGGACTCTGTAATAGAGGGAGTCTCACTATCTCATTATCTGGGACTCTGTAATAGAGGGAGTCTCACTATCTCATTATCATGGTCTCTGTAATAGAGGGAGTCTCACTATCTCATTATCTGGGACTCTGTAATAGAGGGAGTCTCACTATCTCATTATCTGGGACTCTGTAATAGAGGGAGTCTCACATATCTCATTATCTGGGACTCTGTAATAGAGGGAGTCTCACTATCTCATTATCATGGTCTCTGTAATAGAGGGAGTCTCACTATCTCATTATCTGGGACTCTGTAATAAAGGGAGTCTCACTATCTCATTATCACGGTCTCTGTAATAGAGGGAGTCTCACTATCTCATTATCTGGGACTCTGTAATAGAGGGAGTCTCACTATCTCATTATCTGGGGCTCTAAATAGAGGGAGTCTCACTATCTCATTATCTGGGACTCGGTAATAGAGGGAGTCTCACTATCTCATTATCTGGGACTCTGTAATCGAGGGAGTCTCACTATCTCATTATCACGGACTCTGTAATCGAGGGAGTCTCACTATCTCATTATCTGGGACTCTGTAATAGAGGGAGTCTCACTATCTCATTATCACGGTCTCTGTAATAGAGGGAGTCTCACTATCTCATTATCTGGGACTCTGTAATAGAGGGAGTCTCACTATCTCATTATCTGGGACTCTGTAATAAAGGGAGTCTCACTATCTCATTATCACGGTCTCTGTAATAGAGGGAGTCTCACTATCTCATTATCTGGGACTCTGTAATAGAGGGAGTCTCACTATCTCATTATCTGGGGCTCTAAATAGAGGGAGTCTCACTATCTCATTATCTGGGACTCGGTAATAGAGGGAGTCTCACTATCTCATTATCTGGGACTCTGTAATCGAGGGAGTCTCACTATCTCATTATCACGGACTCTGTAATCGAGGGAGTCTCACTATCTCATTATCTGGGACTCTGTAATAGAGGGAGTCTCACTATCTCATTATCACGGTCTCTGTAATAGAGGGAGTCTCACTATCTCATTATCTGGGACTCTGTAATAGAGGGAGTCTCACTATCTCATTATCACGGACTCTGTAATCGAGGGAGTCTCACTATCTCATTATCTGGGACTCTGTAATAGACGGAGTCTCACTATCTCATTATCTGGGACTCTGTAATAGAGGGAGTCTCACTATCTCATTATCTGGGACTCTGTAATAGAGGGAGTCTCACTATCTCATTATCTGGGACTCTGTAATAGAGGGAGTCTCACTATCTCATTATCTGGGACTCTGTAATAGAGGGAGTTTCACTATCTCATTATCTGTGACTCTGTAATAGAGGGAGTCTCACTATCTCATTATCTGGGACTCTGTAATAGAGGGAGTCTCACTATCTCATTATCTGGGACTCTGTAATAGAGGGAGTCTCACTATCTCATTATCATGGTCTCTGTAATAGAGGGAGTCTCACTATCTCATTATCTGGGACTCTGTAATAGAGGGAGTCTCACTATCTCATTATCTAGGACTCTGTAATAGAGGGAGAATCACTATCTCATTATCTGGGACTCTGTAATAGAGGGAGCCTCACTATCTCATTATCTGGGTCTCTGTAATAGAGGGAATCTCACTATCTCATTATCTGGGTCTCTGTAACAGAGGGAGTCTCACTATCTGATTATCTGGGACTCTGTAATAGAGGGAGTCTCACTATCTCATTATCTGGGACTCTGTAATAGAGTGGGTTTCACTATCTCATTATCTGGGTCTCTGTAATAGAGGGAGTCTCACTATCTCATTATCATGGTCTCTGTAATAGAGGGAATCTCACTATCTCATTATCTGGGACTCTGTAATAGAGGGAGTCTCACTATCTCATTACCTGGGACTCTGTAATAGAGGGAGTCTCATTATCTCATTATCATGGTCTCTGTAATAGAGGGAGTCTCACTATCTCATTATCTGGGACTCTGTAATAGAGGGAGTTTCACTATCTCATTATCTGGGACTCTGTAATACAGGGAGTCTCACTATCTCATTATCTGGGACTCTGTAATAGAGGGAGTCTCACTATCTCATTTTCTGGGACTCTGTAATAGAGGGAGTCTCACTATCTCATTATCTGGGACTCTGTGATAGAGGGAGTTTCACTATCTCATTATCTGGGACTCTGTAATAGACGGAGTCTCACTATCTCATTATCTGGGACTCTGTAATAGAGGGAGTCTCACTATCTCATTATCTGGGACTCTGTAATAGAGGGAGTCTCACTATCTCATTATCTGGGACTCTGTAATAGAGGGAGTCTCACTATCTCATTATCTGGGACTCTGTAATAGAGGGAGTCTCACTATCTCATTATCATGGTCTCTGTAATAGAGGGAGTCTCACTATCTCATTATCTGGGTCTCTGTAATAGAGGGAGTCTCACTATCTCATTATCTGGGACTCTGTAATAGAGGGAGTCTCACTATCTCATTATCTGGGACTCTGTAATAGAGGGAGTCTCACTATCTCATTATCATGGTCTCTGTAATAGAGGGAGTCTCACTATCTCATTATCTGGGACTCTGTAATAGAGGGAGTCTCACTATCTCATTATCACGGACTCTGTAATAGAGGGAGTCTCACTATCTCATTATCTGGGACTCTGTAATAGAGGGAGTCTCACTATCTCATTATCTGGGACTCTGTAATAGAGGGAGTCTCACTATCTCATTATCTGGGACTCTGTAATAGAGGGAGTCTCACTATCTCATTATCTGGGACTCTGTAATAGAGGGAGTCTCACTATCTCATTATCTGGGACTCTGTAATAGAGGGAGTCTCACTATCTCATTATCTGGGACTCTGTAATAGAGGGAGCCTCACTATCTCATTATCATGGTCTCTGTAATAGAGGGAGTCTCACTATCTCATTATCTGGGACTCTGTAATAGAGGGAGTCTCACTATCTCATTATCTGGGGCTCTGAAATAGAGGGAGTCTCACTATCTCATTATCTGGGACTCTGTAATAGAGGGAGTCTCACTATCTCATTATCTTGGACTCTGTAATAGAGGGAGTCTCACTATCTCATTATCTGGGTCTCTGTAATAGAGGGAGTTTCACTATCTCATTATCATGGTCTCTGTAATCGAGGGAGTCTCACTATCTCATTATCTGGGACTCTGTAATAGAGGGAGTCTCACTATCTCAGTATCTGGGACTCTGTAATAGAGGGAGTCTCACTATCTCATTATCTGGGACTCTGTAATAGAGGGAGTCTCACTATCTCATTATCTGGGACTCTGTAATAGAGGGAGTCTCACTATCTCATTATCTGGGACTCTGTAATAGAGGGAGACTCACTATCTCATTATCTGGGACTCTGTAATAGAGGGAGTCTCACTATCTCATTATCTGGGTCTCTGTAATAGAGGGAGTCTAACTATCTCATTATCTGGGTCTCTGTAATAGAGGGAGTCTCACTATCTCATTACCTGGGACTCTGTAATAGAGGGAGTCTCACTATCTCATTATCTGGGACTCTGTAATAGAGGGAGTCTCACTATCTCATTATAATGGTCTCTGTAATAGAGGGAGTCTCACTATCTCATTATCTGGGACTCTGTAATAGAGGGAGTCTCACTATCTCATTATCACGGACTCTGTAATAGAGGGAGTCTCACTATCTCATTATCTGGGACTCTGTAATAGAGGGAGTCTCACTATCTCATTATCTGGGACTCTGTAATAGAGGGAGTCTCACTATCTCATTATCTGGGACTCTATAATAGAGGGAGTTTCACTATCTCGTTATCTGGGACTCTGTAATACAGGGAGTCTCACTATCTCATTATCTGGGACTCTGTAATAGAGGGAGTCTCACTATCTCATTATCTGGGACTCTGTAATAGAGGGAGTCTCACTATCTCATTATCATGGTCTCTGTAATAGAGGGAGTCTCACTATCTCATTATCTGGGACTCTGTAATAGAGGGAGTCTCACTATCTCATTATCTGGGACTCTGTAATAGAGGGAGTCTCACTATCTCATTATCTGGGACTCTGTAATAGAGGGAGTCTCACTATCTCATTATCTGGGACTCTGTAATAGAGGGAGTCTCACTATCTCATTATCAGGGTCTCTGTAATAGAGGGAGTCTCACTATCTCATTATCTTGGACTCTGTAATAGAGGGAGTCTCACAATCTCATTATCTGGGACTCTGTAATAGAGGGAGTCTCACTATCTCATTATCTGGGTCTCTGTAATAGAGGGAGTCGAACTATCTCATTATCTGGGTCTCAGTAATAGAGGGAGTCTCACTATCTCATTATCTGGGACGCTGTAATAGAGGGAGTCTCACTATCTCATTATCTGGGACTCTGTAATAGAGTGGGTTTCACTATCTCATTATCATGGTCTCTGTAATAGAGGGAGTCTCACTATCTCATTATCTGGGACTCTGTAATAGAGGGAGTCTCACTATCTCATTATCTGGGACTCTGTAATAGAGGGAGTCTCACTATCTCATTATCATGGTCTCTGTAATAGAGGGAGTCTCACTATCTCATTATCTGGGACTCTGTAATAGAGGGTGTCTCACTATCTCATTATCATGGTCTCTGTAATAGAGGGAGTCTCACTATCTCATTATCTGGGATTCTGTAATAGAGGGAGTCTCACTATCTCATTATCTGGGACTCTGTAATAGAGGGAGTCACTATCTCATTATCTGGGACTCTGTAATAGAGGGAGTCTCACTATCTCAGTATCTGGGACTCTGTAATAGAGGGAGTCTCACTATCTCATTATCTGGGTCTCTTTAATAGAGGGAGTTTCACTATCTCATTATCATGGTCTCTGTAATCGAGGGAGTCTCACTATCTCATTATCTGGGACTCTGTAATAGAGGGAGTCTCAATATCTCAGTATCTGGCACTCTGTAATAGAGGGAGTCTCACAATCTCATTATCTGGGACTCTGTAATAGAGGGATTCTCACTATCTCATTATCTGGGACTCTGTAATAGACGGAGTCTCACTATCTCATTATCTGGGACTCTGTAATAGAGGGAGTCTCACTATCTCATTATCTGGGTCTCTGTAATAGAGGGAGTCTCACTATCTCATTATCTGGGTCTCTGTAATAGGGGGAGTCTCACTATCTCATTATCTGGGACTCTGTAATAGAGGGAGTTTCACTATCTCATTATCTGGGACTCTGTAATAGACGGAGTCTCACTTTCTCATTATCTGGTACTCTGTAATAGAGGGAGTCTCACTATCTCATTATCTGGGACTCTGTAATAGAGGGAGTCTCACTATCTCATTATCTGGGACTCTGTAATAGAGGGAGTCTCACTATCTCATTATCTGGGACTCTGTAATAGAGGGAGTCTCACTATCTCATTATCACGGTCTCTGTAATAGAGGGAGTCTCACTATCTCATGATCTGGGTCTCTGTAATAGAGGGAGTCTCACTATCTCATTACCTGGGACTCTGTAATAGAGGGAGTCTCACTATCTCATTATCTGGGACTCTGTAATAGAGGGAGTCTCACTATCTCAGTATCTGGGACTCTGTAATAGAGGGAGTCTCACTATCTCATTATCTGGGACTCTGTAATAGAGGGAGTCTCACTATCTCATTATCTGGGACTCTGTAATAGAGGGAGTCTCACTATCTTATTATCTGGGACTCTGTAATAGAGGGAGACTCACTATCTCATTATCTGGGACTCTGTAATAGAGGGAGTCTCACTATCTCATTATCTGGGTCTCTGTAATAGAGGGAGTCTAACTATCTCATTATCTGGGTCTCTGTAATAGAGGGAGTCTCACTATCTCATTACCTGGGACTCAGTAATAGAGGGAGTCTCACTATCTCATTATCTGGGACTCTGTAATAGAGGGAGTCTCACTATCTCATTATAATGGTCTCTGTAATAGAGGGAGTCTCACTATCTCATTATCTGGGACTCTGTAATAGAGGGAGTCTCACTATCTCATTATCACGGACTCTGAAATAGAGGGAGTCTCACTATCTCATTATCTGGGACTCTGTAATAGAGGGAGTCTCACTATCTCATTATCTGGGACTCTGTAATAGAGGGAGTCTCACTATCTCATTATCTGGGACTCTGTAATAGAGGGAGTTTCACTATCTCGTTATCTGGGACTCTGTAATAGAGGGAGTCTCACTATCTCATTATCTGGGACTCTGTAATAGAGGGAGTCTCACTATCTCATTATCTGGGACTCTGTAATAGAGGGAGTCTCACTATTTCATTATCATGGTCTCTGTAATAGAGGGAGTCTCACTATCTCATTATCTGGGACTCTGTAATAGAGGGAGTCTCACTATCTCATTATCTGGGACTCTGTAATACAGGGAGTCTCACTATCTCATTATCTGGGACTCTGTAATAGAGGGAGTCTCACTATCTCATTATCTGGGACTCTGTAATAGAGGGAGTCTCACTATCTCATTATCAGGGTCTCTGTAATAGAGGGAGTCTCACTATCTCATTATCTTGGACTCTGTAATAGAGGGAGTCTCACTATCTCATTATCACGGACTCTGTAATAGAGGGAGTCTCACTATCTCATTATCTGGGTCTCTGTAATAGAGGGAGTCGAACTATCTCATTATCTGGGTCTCAGTAATAGAGGGAGTCTCACTATCTCATTATCTGGGACGCTGTAATAGAGGGAGTCTCACTATCTCATTATCTGGGACTCTGTAATAGAGTGGGTTTCACTATCTCATTATCATGGTCTCTGTAATAGAGGGAGTCTCACTATCTCATTATCTGGGACTCTGTAATAGAGGGAGTCTCACTATCTCATTATCTGGGACTCTGTAATAGAGGGAGTCTCACTATCTCATTATCATAGTCTCTGTAATAGAGGGAGTCTCACTATCTCATTATCTGGGACTCTGTAATAGAGGGTGTCTCACTATCTCATTATCATGGTCTCTGTAATAGAGGGAGTCTCACTATCTCATTATCTGGGATTCTGTAATAGAGGGAGTCTCACTATCTCAGTATCTGGCACTCTGTAATAGACGGAGTCTCACTATCTCATTATCTGGGACTCTGTAATAGAGGGAGTCTCACTATCTCATTATCTGGGTCTCTGTAATAGAGGGAGTCTCACTATCTCATTATCTGGGTCTCTGTAATAGGGGGAGTCTCACTATCTCATTATCTGGGACTCTGTAATAGAGGGAGTTTCACTATCTCATTATCTGGGACTCTGTAATAGACGGAGTCTCACTTTCTCATTATCTGGTACTCTGTAATAGAGGGAGTCTCACTATCTCATTATCTGGGACTCTGTAATAGAGGGAGTCTCACTATCTCATTATCTGGGACTCTGTAATAGAGGGAGTCTCACTATCTCATTATCTGGGACTCTGTAATAGAGGGAGTCTCACTATCTCATTATCACGGTCTCTGTAATAGAGGGAGTCTCACTATCTCATGATCTGGGTCTCTGTAATAGAGGGAGTCTCACTATCTCATTACCTGGGACTCTGTAATAGAGGGAGTCTCACTATCTGATTATCTGGGACACTGTAATAGAGGGAGTCTCACTACCTCATTATCATCGTCTCTGTAATAGAGGGAGTCTCACTATCTCATTATCTGGGACTCTGTAATAGAGGGAGTCTCACTATCTCATTATCTGGGACTCTGTAATAGAGGGAGTCTCACTATCTCATTATCTGGGACTCTGTAATAGAGGGAGTCTCACTATCTCATTATCTGGGACTCTGTAATAGAGGGAGCCTCACATATCTCATTATCTGGGACTCAGTAATAGAGGGAGTCTCACTATCTCATTATCATGGTCTCTGTAATAGAGGGAGTCTCACTATCTCATTATCTGGGACTCCGTAATAGAAGGAGTCTCACTATCTCATTATCTGGGACTCTGTAATAGAAGGAGTCTCACTATCTCATTATCTGGGACTCTGTAATAGAGGGAGTCTCACTATCTCATTATCTGGGACTCTGTAATAGACGGAGTCTCACTATCTCATTATCTGGGACTCTGTAATAGAGGGAGTCTCACTATCTCATTATCTGGGACTCTGTAATAGAGGGAGTCTCACTATCTCATTATCATGGTCTCTGTAATAGAGGGAGTCTCACTATCTCATTATCTGGGTCTCTGTAATAGAGGGAGTCTCACTATCTCAATATCTGGGACTCTGTAATAGAGGGAGTCTCACTACCTCATTAAAATGGTCTCTGTAATAGAGGGAGTCTCACTATCTCATTATCTGGGACTCTGTAATAGAGGGAGTCTCACTATCTCATTATCTGGGACTCTGTAATAGAGGGAGTCTCACTATCTCATTATCATGGTCTCTATAATAGAGGGAGTCTCACTATCTCATTATCTGGGACTCTGTAATAGAGGGTGTCTCACTATCTCATTATCATGGTCTCTGTAATAGAGGGTGTCTCACTATCTCATTATCTGGGACTCTGTAATAGAGAAAGTCTCACTATCTCATTATCTGGGACTCTGTAATAGAGGGAGTCTCACTATCTCATTATCTGGGACTCTGTAATAGAGGGAGTCTCACTATCTCAGTACCTGGGACTCTGTAATAGAGGGAGTCTCACTATCTCATTATCTGGGTCTCTGTAATAGGGGGAGTTTCACTATCTCATTAGCATGGTCTCTGTAATCGAGGGAGTCTCACTATCTCATTATCTGGGACTCTGTAATAGAGGGAGTCTCACTATCTCATTATCACGGTCTCTGTAATAGAGGGAGTCTCACTATCTCATGATCTGGGTCTCTGTAATAGAGGGAGTCTCACTATCTCATTACCTGGGACTCTGTAATAGATGGAGTCTCACTATCTGATTATCTGGGACTCTGTAATAGAGGGAGTCTCACTATCTCATTATCATCGTCTCTGTAATAGAGGGAGTCTCACTATCTCATTATCTGGGACTCTGTAATAGAGGGAGTCTCACTATCTCATTATCTGGGACTCTGTAATAGAGGGAGTCTCACTATCTCATTATCTGGGACTCTGTAATAGAGGGAGTCTCACTATCTCATTATCTGGGACTCTGTAATAGAGGGAGCCTCACATATCTCATTATCTGGGACTCAGTAATAGAGGGAGTCTCACTATCTCATTATCATGGTCTCTGTAATAGAGGGAGTCTCACTATCTCATTATCTGGGACTCCGTAATAGAAGGAGTCTCACTATCTCATTATCTGGGACTCCGTAATAGAAGGAGTCTCACTATCTCATTATCTGGGACTCTGTAATAGAGGGAGTCTCACTATCTCATTATCTGGGACTCTGTAATAGACGGAGTCTCACTATCTCATTATCTGGGACTCTGTAATAGAGGGAGTCTCACTATCTCATTATCTGGGACTCTGTAATAGAGGGAGTCTCACTATCTCATTATCATGGTCTCTGTAATAGAGGGAGTCTCACTATCTCATTATCTGGGTCTCTGTAATAGAGGGAGTCTCACTATCTCAATATCTGGGACTCTGTAATAGAGGGAGTCTCACTACCTCATTAAAATGGTCTCTGTAATAGAGGGAGTCTCACTATCTCATTATCTGGGACTCTGTAATAGAGGGAGTCTCACTATCTCATTATCTGGGACTCTGTAATAGAGGGAGTCTCACTATCTCATTATCTGGGACTCTGTAATAGAGGGAGTCTCACTATCTCATTATCTGGGACTCTGTAATAGAGGGAGTCTCACTATCTCATTATCTGGGTCTCTGAAATAGAAGGAATCTCACTATCTCATTATCTGGGACTCTGTAATAGAGGGAGTCTCACTATCTGATTATCTGGGACTCTGTAATAGAGGGAGTCTCACTATCTCTTTATCTGGGACTCTGTAATAGAGGGAGTCTCACAATCTCATTATCACGGACTCTGTAATAGAGGGAGTCTCACTATCTCATTATCTGGGACTCTGTAATAGAGGGAGTCTCACTATCTCATTATCTGGGACTCTGTAATAGAGGGAGTCTCACTATCTCATTATCTGGGACTCTGTAATAGAGGGAGTCTCACAATCTCATTATCTGGGACTATGTAATAGAGGGAGTCTCACTATCTCATTATCTGGGACTCTGTAATAGAGGGAGTCTCACTATCTCATTATCACGGTCTCTGTAATAGAGGGAGTCTCACTATCTCATTATCTGGGACTCTGTAATAGAGGGAGTCTCACTATCTCAATATCTGGGACTCTGTAATAGAGGGAGTCTCACTATCTCATTATCTGGGACTCTGTAATAGAGGGAGTCTCACTATCTCAATATCTGGGACTCTGTAATAGAGGGAGTCTCACTATCTCATTATCTGGGACTCTGTAATAGAGGGAGTCTCACTATCTCATTATCTGGGACTCTGTAATAGAGGGAGTCTCACTATCTCATTATCACGGTCTCTGTAATAGAGGGAGTCTCACTATCTCATTATCTGGGTCTCTGTAATAGAGGGAGTCTCACTATCTCATTATCACGGTCTCTGTAATAGGGGGAGTCTCACTGTCTCATTATCTGGGACTCTGTAATCGAGGGAGTCTCACTATCTCATTATCTGGGACTCTGTAATAGAGGGAGTCTCACTATCTCATTATCACGGTCTCTGTAATACAGGGAGTCTCACTATCTCATTATCTGGGACTCTGTAATAGAGGGAGTCTCACTATCTCATTATCTGGGACTCTGTAATAGAGGGAGTCTCACTATCTCATTATCTGGGACTCTGTAATAGAGGGAGTCTCACTATCTCATTATCTGGGACTCTGTAATCGAGGGAGTCTCACTATCTCATTATCACGGACTCTGTAATCGAGGGAGTCTCACTATCTCATTATCTGGGACTCTGTAATAGAGGGAGTCTCACTATCTCATTATCTGGGACTCTGTAATAGAGGGAGTCTCACTATCTCATTATCTGGGACTCTGTAATAGACGGAGACTCACTATCTCATTATCTGGGACTCTGTAATAGAGGGAGTCTCACTATCTCATTATCATGGTCTCTGTAATAGAGGGAGTCTCACTATCTCATTATCTGGGACTCTGTAATAGAGGGAGTCTCACTATCTCATTATCTGGGACTCTGTAATAGAGGGAGTCTCACTATCTCATTATCTGGGACTCTGTAATAGAGGGAGTCTCACTATCTCATTATCTGGGACTCTGTAATAGAGGGAGTCTCACATATCTCATTATCTGGGACTCTGTAATAGAGGGAGTCTCACTATCTCATTATCTGGGTCTCTGTAATAGAGGGAGTCTCACTATCTCATTATCACGGTCTCTGTAATAGAGGGAGTCTCACTATCTCATTATCTGGGACTCTGTAATAGAGGGAGTCTCACTATCTCATTATCTGGGGCTCTGTAATAGAGGGAGTCTCACTATCTCATTATCTGGGACTCTGTAATAGAGGGAGTCTCACTATCTCATTATCTGGGACTCGGTAATAGAGGGAGTCTCACTATCTCATTATCTGGGACTCTGTAATCGAGGGAGTCTCACTATCTCATTATCTGGGACTCTGTAATAGAGGGAGTCTCACTATCTCATTATCACGGTCTCTGTAATAGAGGGAGTCTCACTATCTCATTATCTGGGACTCTGTAATAGAGGGAGTCTCACTATCTCATTATCTGGGACTCTGTAATAGAGTGGGTTTCACTATCTCATTATCTGGGTCTCTGTAATAGAGGGAGTCTCACTATCTCATTATCATGGTCTCTGTAATAGAGGGAATCTCACTATCTCATTATCTGGGACTCTGTAATAGAGGGAGTCTCACTATCTCATTATCTGGGACTCTGTAATAGAGGGAGTCTCATTATCTCATTATCACGGTCTCTGTAATAGAGGGAGTCTCACTATCTCATTATCTGGGACTCTGTAATAGAGGGAGTCTCACTATCTCATTATCTGGGACTCTGTAATAGAGGGAGTCTCACTATCTCATTATCTGGGACTCTGTAATAGAGGGAGTCTCATTATCTCATTATCATGGTCTCTGTAATAGAGGGAGTCTCACTATCTCATTATCTGGGACTCTGTAATAGTGGGAGTCTCACTATCTCATTATCTGGGACTCTGTAATAGAGGGAGTCTCACTATCTCATTATCTGGGACTCTGTAATAGAGGGAGTCTCACTATCTCATTATCATGGTCTCTGTAATAGAGGGAGTCTCACTATCTCATTATCTGGGACTCTGTAATAGAGGGAGTCTCACTATCTCATTATCTGGGACTCTGTAATAGAGGGAGTCTCACATATCTCATTATCTGGGACTCTGTAATAGAGGGAGTCTCACTATCTCATTATCATGGTCTCTGTAATAGAGGGAGTCTCACTATCTCATTATCTGGGACTCTGTAATAAAGGGAGTCTCACTATCTCATTATCACGGTCTCTGTAATAGAGGGAGTCTCACTATCTCATTATCTGGGACTCTGTAATAGAGGGAGTCTCACTATCTCATTATCTGGGGCTCTAAATAGAGGGAGTCTCACTATCTCATTATCTGGGACTCTGTAATAGATGGAGTCTCACTATCTCATTATCTGGGACTCGGTAATAGAGGGAGTCTCACTATCTCATTATCTGGGACTCTGTAATCGAGGGAGTCTCACTATCTCATTATCACGGACTCTGTAATCGAGGGAGTCTCACTATCTCATTATCTGGGACTCTGTAATAGAGGGAGTCTCACTATCTCATTATCACGGTCTCTGTAATAGAGGGAGTCTCACTATCTCATTATCTGGGACTCTGTAATAGAGGGAGTCTCACTATCTCATTATCACGGACTCTGTAATCGAGGGAGTCTCACTATCTCATTATCTGGGACTCTGTAATAGACGGAGTCTCACTATCTCATTATCTGGGACTCTGTAATAGAGGGAGTCTCACTATCTCATTATCTGGGACTCTGTAATAGAGGGAGTCTCACTATCTCATTATCTGGTACTCTGTAATAGAGGGAGTCTCACTATCTCATTATCTGGGACTCTGTAATAGAGGGAGTTTCACTATCTCATTATCTGTGACTCTGTAATAGAGGGAGTCTCACTATCTCATTATCTGGGACTCTGTAATAGAGGGAGTCTCACTATCTCATTATCTGGGACTCTGTAATAGAGGGAGTCTCACTATCTCATTATCATGGTCTCTGTAATAGAGGGAGTCTCACTATCTCATTATCTGGGACTCTGTAATAGAGGGAGTCTCACTATCTCATTATCTAGGACTCTGTAATAGAGGGAGAATCACTATCTCATTATCTGGGACTCTGTAATAGAGGGAGCCTCACTATCTCATTATCTGGGTCTCTGTAATAGAGGGAATCTCACTATCTCATTATCTGGGTCTCTGTAACAGAGGGAGTCTCACTATCTGATTATCTGGGACTCTGTAATAGAGGGAGTCTCACTATCTCATTATCTGGGACTCTGTAATAGAGTGGGTTTCACTATCTCATTATCTGGGTCTCTGTAATAGAGGGAGTCTCACTATCTCATTATCATGGTCTCTGTAATAGAGGGAATCTCACTATCTCATTATCTGGGACTCTGTAATAGAGGGAGTCTCACTATCTCATTACCTGGGACTCTGTAATAGAGGGAGTCTCATTATCTCATTATCATGGTCTCTGTAATAGAGGGAGTCTCACTATCTCATTATCTGGGACTCTGTAATAGAGGGAGTTTCACTATCTCATTATCTGGGACTCTGTAATACAGGGAGTCTCACTATCTCATTATCTGGGACTCTGTAATAGAGGGAGTCTCACTATCTCATTTTCTGGGACTCTGTAATAGAGGGAGTCTCACTATCTCATTATCTGGGACTCTGTGATAGAGGGAGTTTCACTATCTCATTATCTGGGACTCTGTAATAGACGGAGTCTCACTATCTCATTATCTGGGACTCTGTAATAGAGGGAGTCTCACTATCTCATTATCTGGGACTCTGTAATGGAGGGAGTCTCACTATCTCATTATCTGGGACTCTGTAATAGAGGGAGTCTCACTATCTCATTATCTGGGACTCTGTAATAGAGGGAGTCTCACTATCTCATTATCATGGTCTCTGTAATAGAGGGAGTCTCACTATCTCATTATCTGGGTCTCTGTAATAGAGGGAGTCTCACTATCTCATTATCTGGGACTCTGTAATAGAGGGAGTCTCACTATCTCATTATCTGGGACTCTGTAATAGAGGGAGTCTCACTATCTCATTATCATGGTCTCTGTAATAGAGGGAGTCTCACTATCTCATTATCTGGGACTCTGTAATAGAGGGAGTCTCACTATCTCATTATCACGGACTCTGTAATAGAGGGAGTCTCACTATCTCATTATCTGGGACTCTGTAATAGAGGGAGTCTCACTATCTCATTATCTGGGACTCTGTAATAGAGGGAGTCTCACTATCTCATTATCTGGGACTCTGTAATAGAGGGAGTCTCACTATCTCATTATCTGGGACTCTGTAATAGAGGGAGTCTCACTATCTCATTATCTGGGACTCTGTAATAGAGGGAGTCTCACTATCTCATTATCTGGGACTCTGTAATAGAGGGAGCCTCACTATCTCATTATCATGGTCTCTGTAATAGAGGGAGTCTCACTATCTCATTATCTGGGACTCTGTAATAGAGGGAGTCTCACTATCTCATTATCTGGGACTCTGAAATAGAGGGAGTCTCACTATCTCATTATCTGGGACTCTGTAATAGAGGGAGTCTCACTATCTCATTATCTTGGACTCTGTAATAGAGGGAGTCTCACTATCTCATTATCTGGGTCTCTGTAATAGAGGGAGTTTCACTATCTCATTATCATGGTCTCTGTAATCGAGGGAGTCTCACTATCTCATTATCTGGGACTCTGTAATAGAGGGAGTCTCACTATCTCAGTATCTGGGACTCTGTAATAGAGGGAGTCTCACTATCTCATTATCTGGGACTCTGTAATAGAGGGAGTCTCACTATCTCATTATCTGGGACTCTGTAATAGAGGGAGTCTCACTATCTCATTATCTGGGACTCTGTAATAGAGGGAGACTCACTATCTCATTATCTGGGACTCTGTAATAGAGGGAGTCTCACTATCTCATTATCTGGGTCTCTGTAATAGAGGGAGTCTAACTATCTCATTATCTGGGTCTCTGTAATAGAGGGAGTCTCACTATCTCATTACCTGGGACTCTGTAATAGAGGGAGTCTCACTATCTCATTATCTGGGACTCTGTAATAGAGGGAGTCTCACTATCTCATTATAATGGTCTCTGTAATAGAGGGAGTCTCACTATCTCATTATCTGGGACTCTGTAATAGAGGGAGTCTCACTATCTCATTATCACGGACTCTGTAATAGAGGGAGTCTCACTATCTCATTATCTGGGACTCTGTAATAGAGGGAGTCTCACTATCTCATTATCTGGGACTCTGTAATAGAGGGAGTCTCACTATCTCATTATCTGGGACTCTATAATAGAGGGAGTTTCACTATCTCGTTATCTGGGACTCTGTAATACAGGGAGTCTCACTATCTCATTATCTGGGACTCTGTAATAGAGGGAGTCTCACTATCTCATTATCTGGGACTCTGTAATAGAGGGAGTCTCACTATCTCATTATCATGGTCTCTGTAATAGAGGGAGTCTCACTATCTCATTATCTGGGACTCTGTAATAGAGGGAGTCTCACTATCTCATTATCTGGGACTCTGTAATAGAGGGAGTCTCACTATCTCATTATCTGGGACTCTGTAATAGAGGGAGTCTCACTATCTCATTATCTGGGACTCTGTAATAGAGGGAGTCTCACTATCTCATTATCAGGGTCTCTGTAATAGAGGGAGTCTCACTATCTCATTATCTTGGACTCTGTAATAGAGGGAGTCTCACTATCTCATTATCTGGGACTCTGTAATAGAGGGAGTCTCACTATCTCATTATCTGGGTCTCTGTAATAGAGGGAGTCGAACTATCTCATTATCTGGGTCTCAGTAATAGAGGGAGTCTCACTATCTCATTATCTGGGACGCTGTAATAGAGGGAGTCTCACTATCTCATTATCTGGGACTCTGTAATAGAGTGGGTTTCACTATCTCATTATCATGGTCTCTGTAATAGAGGGAGTCTCACTATCTCATTATCTGGGACTCTGTAATAGAGGGAGTCTCACTATCTCATTATCTGGGACTCTGTAATAGAGGGAGTCTCACTATCTCATTATCATGGTCTCTGTAATAGAGGGAGTCTCACTATCTCATTATCTGGGACTCTGTAATAGAGGGTGTCTCACTATCTCATTATCATGGTCTCTGTAATAGAGGGAGTCTCACTATCTCATTATCTGGGATTCTGTAATAGAGGGAGTCTCACTATCTCATTATCTGGGACTCTGTAATAGAGGGAGTCACTATCTCATTATCTGGGACTCTGTAATAGAGGGAGTCTCACTATCTCAGTATCTGGGACTCTGTAATAGAGGGAGTCTCACTATCTCATTATCTGGGTCTCTTTAATAGAGGGAGTTTCACTATCTCATTATCATGGTCTCTGTAATCGAGGGAGTCTCACTATCTCATTATCTGGGACTCTGTAATAGAGGGAGTCTCAATATCTCAGTATCTGGCACTCTGTAATAGAGGGAGTCTCACAATCTCATTATCTGGGACTCTGTAATAGAGGGATTCTCACTATCTCATTATCTGGGACTCTGTAATAGACGGAGTCTCACTATCTCATTATCTGGGACTCTGTAATAGAGGGAGTCTCACTATCTCATTATCTGGGTCTCTGTAATAGAGGGAGTCTCACTATCTCATTATCTGGGTCTCTGTAATAGGGGGAGTCTCACTATCTCATTATCTGCGACTCTGTAATAGAGGGAGTTTCACTATCTCATTATCTGGGACTCTGTAATAGACGGAGTCTCACTTTCTCATTATCTGGTACTCTGTAATAGAGGGAGTCTCACTATCTCATTATCTGGGACTCTGTAATAGAGGGAGTCTCACTATCTCATTATCTGGGACTCTGTAATAGAGGGAGTCTCACTATCTCATTATCTGGGACTCTGTAATAGAGGGAGTCTCACTATCTCATTATCACGGTCTCTGTAATAGAGGGAGTCTCACTATCTCATGATCTGGGTCTCTGTAATAGAGGGAGTCTCACTATCTCATTACCTGGGACTCTGTAATAGAGGGAGTCTCACTATCTCATTATCTGGGACTCTGTAATAGAGGGAGTCTCACTATCTCAGTATCTGGGACTCTGTAATAGAGGGAGTCTCACTATCTCATTATCTGGGACTCTGTAATAGAGGGAGTCTCACTATCTCATTATCTGGGACTCTGTAATAGAGGGAGTCTCACTATCTTATTATCTGGGACTCTGTAATAGAGGGAGACTCACTATCTCATTATCTGGGACTCTGTAATAGAGGGAGTCTCACTATCTCATTATCTGGGTCTCTGTAATAGAGGGAGTCTAACTATCTCATTATCTGGGTCTCTGTAATAGAGGGAGTCTCACTATCTCATTACCTGGGACTCAGTAATAGAGGGAGTCTCACTATCTCATTATCTGGGACTCTGTAATAGAGGGAGTCTCACTATCTCATTATAATGGTCTCTGTAATAGAGGGAGTCTCACTATCTCATTATCTGGGACTCTGTAATAGAGGGAGTCTCACTATCTCATTATCACGGACTCTGAAATAGAGGGAGTCTCACTATCTCATTATCTGGGACTCTGTAATAGAGGGAGTCTCACTATCTCATTATCTGGGACTCTGTAATAGAGGGAGTCTCACTATCTCATTATCTGGGACTCTGTAATAGAGGGAGTTTCACTATCTCGTTATCTGGGACTCTGTAATAGAGGGAGTCTCACTATCTCATTATCTGGGACTCTGTAATAGAGGGAGTCTCACTATCTCATTATCTGGGACTCTGTAATAGAGGGAGTCTCACTATTTCATTATCATGGTCTCTGTAATAGAGGGAGTCTCACTATCTCATTATCTGGGACTCTGTAATAGAGGGAGTCTCACTATCTCATTATCTGGGACTCTGTAATACAGGGAGTCTCACTATCTCATTATCTGGGACTCTGTAATAGAGGGAGTCTCACTATCTCATTATCTGGGACTCTGTAATAGAGGGAGTCTCACTATCTCATTATCAGGGTCTCTGTAATAGAGGGAGTCTCACTATCTCATTATCTTGGACTCTGTAATAGAGGGAGTCTCACTATCTCATTATCTGGGACTCTGTAATAGAGGGAGTCTCACTATCTCATTATCTGGGTCTCTGTAATAGAGGGAGTCGAACTATCTCATTATCTGGGTCTCAGTAATAGAGGGAGTCTCACTATCTCATTATCTGGGACGCTGTAATAGAGGGAGTCTCACTATCTCATTATCTGGGACTCTGTAATAGAGTGGGTTTCACTATCTCATTATCATGGTCTCTGTAATAGAGGGAGTCTCACTATCTCATTATCTGGGACTCTGTAATAGAGGGAGTCTCACTATCTCATTATCTGGGACTCTGTAATAGAGGGAGTCTCACTATCTCATTATCATAGTCTCTGTAATAGAGGGAGTCTCACTATCTCATTATCTGGGACTCTGTAATAGAGGGTGTCTCACTATCTCATTATCATGGTCTCTGTAATAGAGGGAGTCTCACTATCTCATTATCTGGGATTCTGTAATAGAGGGAGTCTCACTATCTCATTATCTGGGACTCTGTAATAGAGGGAGTCTCACTATCTCTTTATCTGGGACTCTGTAATAGAGGGAGTCTCACTATCTCAGTATCTGGGACTCTGTAATAGAGGGAGTCTCACTATCTCATTATCTGGGTCTCTTTAATAGAGGGAGTTTCACTATCTCATTATCATGGTCTCTCTAACCGAGGGAGTCTCACTATCTCATTATCTGGGACTCTGTAATAGAGGGAGTCTCACTATCTCAGTATCTGGCACTCTGTAATAGACGGAGTCTCACTATCTCATTATCTGGGACTCTGTAATAGAGGGAGTCTCACTATCTCATTATCTGGGTCTCTGTAATAGAGGGAGTCTCACTATCTCATTATCTGGGTCTCTGTAATAGGGGGAGTCTCACTATCTCATTATCTGGGACTCTGTAATAGAGGGAGTTTCACTATCTCATTATCTGGGACTCTGTAATAGACGGAGTCTCACTTTCTCATTATCTGGTACTCTGTAATAGAGGGAGTCTCACTATCTCATTATCTGGGACTCTGTAATAGAGGGAGTCTCACTATCTCATTATCTGGGACTCTGTAATAGAGGGAGTCTCACTATCTCATTATCTGGGACTCTGTAATAGAGGGAGTCTCACTATCTCATTATCACGGTCTCTGTAATAGAGGGAGTCTCACTATCTCATGATCTGGGTCTCTGTAATAGAGGGAGTCTCACTATCTCATTACCTGGGACTCTGTAATAGAGGGAGTCTCACTATCTGATTATCTGGGACACTGTAATAGAGGGAGTCTCACTATCTCATTATCATCGTCTCTGTAATAGAGGGAGTCTCACTATCTCATTATCTGGGACTCTGTAATAGAGGGAGTCTCACTATCTCATTATCTGGGACTCTGTAATAGAGGGAGTCTCACTATCTCATTATCTGGGACTCTGTAATAGAGGGAGTCTCACTATCTCATTATCTGGGACTCTGTAATAGAGGGAGCCTCACATATCTCATTATCTGGGACTCAGTAATAGAGGGAGTCTCACTATCTCATTATCATGGTCTCTGTAAGAGAGGGAGTCTCACTATCTCATTATCTGGGACTCCGTAATAGAAGGAGTCTCACTATCTCATTATCTGGGACTCTGTAATAGAAGGAGTCTCACTATCTCATTATCTGGGACTCTGTAATAGAGGGAGTCTCACTATCTCATTATCTGGGACTCTGTAATAGACGGAGTCTCACTATCTCATTATCTGGGACTCTGTAATAGACGGAGTCTCACTATCTCATTATCTGGGACTCTGTAATAGAGGGAGTCTCACTATCTCATTATCATGGTCTCTGTAATAGAGGGAGTCTCACTATCTCATTATCTGGGTCTCTGTAATAGAGGGAGTCTCACTATCTCAATATCTGGGACTCTGTAATAGAGGGAGTCTCACTACCTCATTAAAATGGTCTCTGTAATAGAGGGAGTCTCACTATCTCATTATCTGGGACTCTGTAATAGAGGGAGTCTCACTATCTCATTATCTGGGACTCTGTAATAGAGGGAGTCTCACTATCTCATTATCATGGTCTCTATAATAGAGGGAGTCTCACTATCTCATTATCTGGGACTCTGTAATAGAGGGTGTCTCACTATCTCATTATCATGGTCTCTGTAATAGAGGGTGTCTCACTATCTCATTATCTGGGACTCTGTAATAGAGAAAGTCTCACTATCTCATTATCTGGGACTCTGTAATAGAGGGAGTCTCACTATCTCATTATCTGGGACTCTGTAATAGAGGGAGTCTCACTATCTCAGTACCTGGGACTCTGTAATAGAGGGAGTCTCACTATCTCATTATCTGGGTCTCTGTAATAGGGGGAGTTTCACTATCTCATTAGCATGGTCTCTGTAATCGAGGGAGTCTCACTATCTCATTATCTGGGACTCTGTAATAGAGGGAGTCTCACTATCTCATTATCACGGTCTCTGTAATAGAGGGAGTCTCACTATCTCATGATCTGGGTCTCTGTAATAGAGGGAGTCTCACTATCTCATTACCTGGGACTCTGTAATAGAGGGAGTCTCACTATCTCATTATCTGGGACTCTGTAATAGAGGGAGTCTCACTATCTCATTATCATCGTCTCTGTAATAGAGGGAGTCTCACTATCTCATTATCTGGGACTCTGTAATAGAGGGAGTCTCACTATCTCATTATCTGGGACTCTGTAATAGAGGGAGTCTCACTATCTCATTATCTGGGACTCTGTAATAGAGGGAGTCTCACTATCTCATTATCTGGGACTCTGTAATAGAGGGAGCCTCACATATCTCATTATCTGGGACTCAGTAATAGAGGGAGTCTCACTATCTCATTATCATGGTCTCTGTAATAGAGGGAGTCTCACTATCTCATTATCTGGGACTCCGTAATAGAAGGAGTCTCACTATCTCATTATCTGGGACTCCGTAATAGAAGGAGTCTCACTATCTCATTATCTGGGACTCTGTAATAGAGGGAGTCTCACTATCTCATTATCTGGGACTCTGTAATAGACGGAGTCTCACTATCTCATTATCTGGGACTCTGTAATAGAGGGAGTCTCACTATCTCATTATCTGGGACTCTGTAATAGAGGGAGTCTCACTATCTCATTATCATGGTCTCTGTAATAGAGGGAGTCTCACTATCTCATTATCTGGGTCTCTGTAATAGAGGGAGTCTCACTATCTCAATATCTGGGACTCTGTAATAGAGGGAGTCTCACTACCTCATTAAAATGGTCTCTGTAATAGAGGGAGTCTCACTATCTCATTATCTGGGACTCTGTAATAGAGGGAGTCTCACTATCTCATTATCTGGGACTCTGTAATAGAGGGAGTCTCACTATCTCATTATCATGGTCTCTATAATAGAGGGAGTCTCAATATCTCATTATCTGGGACTCTGTAATAGAGGGTGTCTCACTATCTCATTATCATGGTCTCTGTAATAGAGGGTGTCTCACTATCTCATTATCTGGGACTCTGTAATAGAGAAAGTCTCACTATCTCATTATCTGGGACTCTGTAATAGAGGGAGTCTCACTATCTCATTATCTGGGACTCTGTAATAGAGGGAGTCTCACTATCTCAGTATCTGGGACTCTGTAATAGAGGGAGTCTCACTATCTCATTATCTGGGTCTCTGTAATAGGGGGAGTTTCACTATCTCATTAGCATGGTCTCTGTAATCGAGGGAGTCTCACTATCTCATTATCTGGGACTCTGTAATAGAGGGAGTTTCACTATCTCATTATCTGGGACTCTGTAATAGAGGGAGTCTCACTATCTCATTATCTGGGACTCTGTAATAGAGGGAGTCTCACTATCTCATTATCACGGACTCTGTAATAGAGGGAGTCTCACTATCTCATTATCTGGGACTCTGTAATAGAGGGAGTCTCACTATCTCATTATCTGGGACTCTGTAATAGAGGGAGTCTCACTATCTCAGTATCTGGGACTCTGTAATAAAGGGAGTCTCACTATCTCATTGTCTGGGTCTCTGTAATAGAGGGAGTTTCACTATCTCATTATCATGGTCTCTGTAATCGAGGGAGTCTCACTATCTCATTATCTGGGACTCAGTAATAGAGGGAGTCTCACTATCTCATTATCTGGGACTCTGTAATAGAGGGAGTCTCACTATCTCATTATCTGGGACTCTGTAATAGAGGGAGTCTCACTATCTCATTATCTGGGACTCTGTAATAGAGGGAGTCTCACTATCTCATTATCTGGGACTCTGTAATAGAGGGAGTCTCACTATCTCATTATTTGGGACTCTGTAATAGAGGGAGTCTCACTATCTCATTATCTGGGACTCCGTAATAGAAGGAGTCTCACTATCTCATTATCTGGGACTCTGTAATAGAGGGAGTCTCACTATCTCATTATCTGGGACTCTGTAATAGACGGAGTCTCACTATCTCATTATCTGGGACTCTGTAATAGAGGGAGTCTCACTATCTCATTATCTGGGACTCTGTAATAGAGGGAGTCTCACTATCTCATTATCTGGGACTCTGTAATAGAGGGAGTCTCACTATCTCATTATCACGGACTCTGTAATAGAGGGAGTCTCACTATCTCATTATCTGGGACTCTGTAATAGAGGGAGTCTCACTATCTCATTATCTGGGACTCTGTAATAGAGGCAGTCTCACTATCTCATTATCTGGGAGTCTGTAATAGAGGGATTCTCACTATCTCATTATCTGGGACTCTGTAATAGAGCAAGTCTCACTATCTCATTATCTGGGACTCTGTAATAGAGGGAGTCTCACTATCTCTTTATCTGGGACTCTTTAATAGAGGGAGTCTCACTATCTCATTATCATGGTCTCTGTAATAGAGGGAGTCTCACTATCTCATTATCTGGGACTCTGTAATAAAGGGAGTCTCACTATCTCATTATCAAGGTCTCAGTAATAGAGGGAGTCTCACTATCTCATTATCTGGCACTCAGTAATAGAGGGAGTCTCACTATCTCATTTTCTGGGACTCTGTAATAGAGGGAGTCTCACTATCTCATTATCTGGGACTCTGTAATAGAGGGAGTCTCACTATCTCATTATCTGGGACTCTGTAATAGAGGGAGTCTCACTATCTCATTATCTGGGACTCTGTAATCGAGGGAGTCTCACTATCTCATTATCACGGACTCTGTAATCGAGGGAGTCTCACTATCTCATTATCTGGGACTCTGTAATAGAGGGAGTCTCACTATCTCATTTTCACGGTCTCTGTAATAGAGGGAGTCTCACTATCTCATTATCTGGGACTCTGTAATAGAGGGAGTCTAACTATCTCATTATCACGGACTCTGTAATCGAGGGAGTCTCACTATCTCATTATCTGGGACTCTGTAATAGAGGGAGTCTCACTATCTCATTATCTGGGACTCTGTAATAGACGGAGTCTCACTATCTCATTATCTGGGACTCTGTAATAGAGGGAGTCTCACTATCTCATTATCTGGGTCTCTGTAATAGATGGAGTCTCACTATCTCATTATCTGGGTCTCTGTAATAGAGGGAGTCTCACTATCTCATTATCATGGTCTCTGTAATAGAGGGAGTCTCACTATCTCATTATCTGGGACACTGTAATAGAGGGAGTCTCACTATCTCATTATCTGGGACGCTGTAATCGAGGGGGTTTCACTATCTCATTATCTGGGACTCTGTAATAGAGGGAGTCTCACTATCTCATTATCATGGTCTCTGTAATAGAGGGAGTCTCACTATCTCAATATCTGGGACTCTGTAATAGAGGGAGTCTCACTATCTCATTATCATGGTCTCTGTAATAGAGGGAGTCTCACTATCTCATTATCTGGGACTCTGTAATAGAGGGAGTCTCACTATCTCATTATCTCATTATCTGGGACTCTGTAATAGATGGAGTCTCACTATCTCATTATCTGGGTCTCTGTAATAGAGGGAGTCTCACTATCTCATTATCATGGTCTCTGTAATAGAGGGAGTCTCACTATCTCATTATCTGGGACACTGTAATAGAGGGAGTCTCACTATCTCATTATCTGGGACTCTGTAATAGAGGGAGTTTCACTATCTCATTATCTGGGACTCTGTAATAGAGGGAGTCTCACTATCTCATTATCATGGTCTCTGTAATAGAGGGAGTCTCACTATCTCAATATCTGGGACTCTGTAATAGAGGGAGTCTCACTATCTCATTATCTGGGACTCTGTAATAAAGGGAGTCTCACTATCTCATTGTCTGGGTCTCTGTAATAGAGGGAGTTTCACTATCTCATTATCATGGTCTCTGTAATCGAGGGAGTCTCACTATCTCATTATCTGGGACTCAGTAATAGAGGGAGTCTCACTATCTCATTATCTGGGACTCTGTAATAGAGGGAGTCTCACTATCTCATTATCTGGGACTCTGTAATAGAGGGAGTCTCACTATCTCATTATCTGGGACTCTGTAATAGAGGGAGTCTCACTATCTCATTATCTGGGACTCTGTAATAGAGGGAGTCTCACTATCTCATTATTTGGGACTCTGTAATAGAGGGAGTCTCACTATCTCATTATCTGGGACTCCGTAATAGAAGGAGTCTCACTATCTCATTATCTGGGACTCTGTAATAGAGGGAGTCTCACTATCTCATTATCTGGGACTCTGTAATAGACGGAGTCTCACTATCTCATTATCTGGGACTCTGTAATAGAGGGAGTCTCACTATCTCATTATCTGGGACTCTGTAATAGAGGGAGTCTCACTATCTCATTATCTGGGACTCTGTAATAGAGGGAGTCTCACTATCTCATTATCACGGACTCTGTAATAGAGGGAGTCTCACTATCTCATTATCTGGGACTCTGTAATAGAGGGAGTCTCACTATCTCATTATCTGGGACTCTGTAATAGAGGCAGTCTCACTATCTCATTATCTGGGAGTCTGTAATAGAGGGATTCTCACTATCTCATTATCTGGGACTCTGTAATAGAGCAAGTCTCACTATCTCATTATCTGGGACTCTGTAATAGAGGGAGTCTCACTATCTCTTTATCTGGGACTCTTTAATAGAGGGAGTCTCACTATCTCATTATCATGGTCTCTGTAATAGAGGGAGTCTCACTATCTCATTATCTGGGACTCTGTAATAAAGGGAGTCTCACTATCTCATTATCAAGGTCTCAGTAATAGAGGGAGTCTCACTATCTCATTATCTGGCACTCAGTAATAGAGGGAGTCTCACTATCTCATTATCTGGGACTCTGTAATAGAGGGAGTCTCACTATCTCATTATCTGGGACTCTGTAATAGAGGGAGTCTCACTATCTCATTATCTGGGACTCTGTAATAGAGGGAGTCTCACTATCTCATTATCTGGGACTCTGTAATCGAGGGAGTCTCACTATCTCATTATCACGGACTCTGTAATCGAGGGAGTCTCACTATCTCATTATCTGGGACTCTGTAATAGAGGGAGTCTCACTATCTCATTTTCACGGTCTCTGTAATAGAGGGAGTCTCACTATCTCATTATCTGGGACTCTGTAATAGAGGGAGTCTAACTATCTCATTATCACGGACTCTGTAATCGAGGGAGTCTCACTATCTCATTATCTGGGACTCTGTAATAGAGGGACTCTCACTATCTCATTATCTGGGACTCTGTAATAGACGGAGTCTCACTATCTCATTATCTGGGACTCTGTAATAGAGGGAGTCTCACTATCTCATTATCTGGGTCTCTGTAATAGATGGAGTCTCACTATCTCATTATCTGGGTCTCTGTAATAGAGGGAGTCTCACTATATCATTATCATGGTCTCTGTAATAGAGGGAGTCTCACTATCTCATTATCTGGGACACTGTAATAGAGGGAGTCTCACTATCTCATTATCTGGGACGCTGTAATCGAGGGGGTTTCACTATCTCATTATCTGGGACTCTGTAATAGAGGGAGTCTCACTATCTCATTATCATGGTCTCTGTAATAGAGGGAGTCTCACTATCTCAATATCTGGGACTCTGTAATAGAGGGAGTCTCACTATCTCATTATCATGGTCTGTGTAATAGAGGGAGTCTCACTATCTCATTATCTGGGACTCTGTAATAGAGGGAGTCTCACTATCTCATTATCTCATTATCTGGGACTCTGTAATAGATGGAGTCTCACTATCTCATTATCTGGGTCTCTGTAATAGAGGGAGTCTCACTATCTCATTATCATGGTCTCTGTAATAGAGGGAGTCTCACTATCTCATTATCTGGGACACTGTAATAGAGGGAGTCTCACTATCTCATTATCTGGGACTCTGTAATAGAGGGAGTTTCACTATCTCATTATCTGGGACTCTGTAATAGAGGGAGTCTCACTATCTCATTATCATGGTCTCTGTAATAGAGGGAGTCTCACTATCTCAATATCTGGGACTCTGTAATAGAGGGAGTCTCACTATCTCATTATCTGGGACTCTGTAATAGAGGGTGTCTCACTATCTCATTATCATGGTCTCTGTAATAGAGGGAGTCTCACTATCTCATTATCTGGGACTCTGTAATAGAGGGAGTCTCACTATCTCATTATCTGGGACTCTGTAATAGAGGGAGTCTCACTGTCTCATTATCTGGGACTCTGTAATAGAGGGAGTCTCACTATCTCATTATCTGGGACTCTGTAATAGAGGGAGTCTCACTATCTCATTATCTGGGACTCTGTAATAGAGGGAGTCTCACTATCTCATTATCTGGGACTCTGTAATAGAGGGAGTCTCACTATCTCATTTTCTGGGACTCTGTAATAGAGGGAGTCTCACTATCTCAGTATCTGGGACTCTGTAATAGAGGGAGTCTCACTATCTCATTATCTGGGTCTCTGTAATAGAGGGAGTTTCACTATCTCATTATCATGGTCTCTGTAATAGAGGGAGTCTCACTATCTCATTATCTGGGACTCTGTAATAGAGGGAGTCTCACTATCTCATTATCTGGGACTCTGTAATACAGGGAGTCTCACTATCTCATTATCTGGGACTCTGTAATAGAGGGAGTCTCACTATCTCATTATCTGGGACTCTGTAATAGAGGGAGTCTCACTCTCTCATTATCTGGGACTCTGTAATAGAGGGAGTCTCACTATCTGATTATCTGGGACTCTGTAATAGAGGGAGTCTCACTATCTCATTATCTGGGACTCTGTAATAGAGGGAGTCTCACTATCTCATTATCTGTGACTCTGTAATAGAGGGAGTCTCACTATCTCATTATCTGGGTCTCTGTAATAGAGGGAGTCTCACTATCTCAATATCCCTGTCTCTGTAATAGAGGGAGTCTCACTATCTTATTATCTGGGACTCTGTAATAGAGGGAGTTTCACTATCTCATTATCTGGGACTCTGTAATAGACGGAGTCTCACTATCTCATTATCTGGGACTCTGTAATAGAGGGAGTCTCACTATCTCATTATCTGGGACTCTGTAATAGAGGGAGTCTCACTATCTCATTATCTGGGACTCTGTAATAGAGGGAGTCTCACTATCTCATTATCTGGGACTCTGTAATAGAGGGAGTCTCACTATCTCATTATCATGGTCTCTGTAATAGAGGGAGTCTCACTATCTCATTATCTGGGTCTCTGTAATAGAGGGAGTCTCACTATCTCATTATCATGGTCTCTGTAATAGAGGGAGTCTCACTATCTCATTATCTGGGACTCTGTAATAGAGGGAGTCTCACTATCTCATTATCTGGGACTCTGTAATAGAGGGTGTCTCACTATCTCATTATCCGGGTCTCTGTAATAGAGGGAGTCTCACTATCTCATTATCTGGGACTCTGTAATAGAGGGAGTCTCACTATCTCATTATCTGGGACTCTGTAATAGAGGGAGTCTCACTATCTCATTATCTGGGACTCTGTAATAGAGGGAGTCTCACTATCTCATTATCTGGGACTCTGTAATAGAGGGAATCTCACTATCTCATTATCTGGGACTCTGTAATAGAGGGAGTCTCACTATCTCATTATCTGGGACTCTGTAATAGAGGGAGTCTCACTATCTCATTATCTGGGACTCTGTAATAGAGGGAGTCTCACTATCTCATTATCTGGGACTCTGTAATAGAGGGAGTCTCACTATCTCATTATCTAGGACTCTGTAATAGAGGGAGTCTCACTATCTCATTATCTGGGACTCTGTAATAGAGGGAGTCTCACTATCTCAGTATCTGGGACTCTGTAATAAAGGGAGTCTCACTATCTCATTGTCTGGGTCTCTGTAATAGAGGGAGTTTCACTATCTCATTATCATGGTCTCTGTAATCGAGGGAGTCTCACTATCTCATTATCTGGGACTCAGTAATAGAGGGAGTCTCACTATCTCATTATCTGGGACTCTGTAATAGAGGGAGTCTCACTATCTCATTATCTGGGACTCTGTAATAGAGGGAGTCTCACTATCTCATTATCTGGGACTCTGTAATAGAGGGAGTCTCACTATCTCATTATCTGGGACTCTGTAATAGAGGGAGTCTCACTATCTCATTATTTGGGACTCTGTAATAGAGGGAGTCTCACTATCTCATTATCTGGGACTCTGTAATAGAGGGAGTCTCACTATCTCATTATCTGTGACTCTGTAATAGAGGGAGTCTCACTATCTCATTATCTGGGTCTCTGTAATAGAGGGAGTCTCACTATCTCAATATCCCTGTCTCTGTAATAGAGGGAGTCTCACTATCTCATTATCTGGGACTCTGTAATAGAGGGAGTTTCACTATCTCATTATCTGGGACTCTGTAATAGAGGGAGTCTCACTATCTCATTATCTGGGACTCTGTAATAGAGGGAGTCTCACTATCTCATTATCTGGGACTCTGTAATAGAGGGAGTCTCACTATCTCATTATCTGGGACTCTGTAATAGAGGGAGTCTCACTATCTCATTATCTGGGACTCTGTAATAGAGGGAGTCTCACTATCTCATTATCTGGGACTCTGTAATAGAGGGAGTCTCACTATCTCATTATCTGGGACTCTGTAATAGAGGGAGTCTCACTATCTCATTATCATGGTCTCTGTAATAGAGGGAGTCTCACTATCTCATTATCTGGGACTCTGTAATAAAGGGAGTATCACTATCTCATTATCACGGTCTCTGTAATAGAGGGAGTTTCACTATCTCATTATCTGGGACTCTGTAATAGAGGGAGTCTCACTATCTCATTATCTGGGACTCTGTAATATAGGTAGTCTCACTATCTCATTATCTGGGACTCTGTAATAGAGGGAGTCTCACTATCTCATTATCTGGGACTCTGTAATCGAGGGAGTCTCACTATCTCATTATCACGGACACTGTAATAGAGGGAGTCTCACTATCTCACTATCTGAGACTCTGTAATAGAGGGAGTTTCACTATCTCATTATCTGGGACTCTGTAATAGAGGGAGTCTCACTATCTCATTATCATGGTCTCTGTAATAGAGGGAGTCTCACTATCTCAATATCTTGGGCTCTGTAATAGAGGGAGTCTCACTATCTCATTATCATGGTCTCTGTATTAGAGGGAGTCTCACTATCTCATTATCTGGGACTCTGTAATAGAGGGAGTCTCACTATCTCATTATCTGGGACTCTGTAATAGAGGGAGTCTCACTATCTCATTATCATGGTCTCTGTAATAGAGGGAGTCTCACTATCTCATTATCTGGGACTCTGTAATAGAGGGAGTCTCACTATCTCATTATCTGGGACTCTGTAATAGAGGGAGTCTCACTATCTCATTATCTGGGACTCTGTAATAGAGGGAGTCTCACTATCTCATTATCTGGGACTCTGTAATAGAGGGAGTCTCACTATCTCATTATCATGGTCTCTGTAATAGAGGGAGTCTCACTATCTCATTATCTGGGTCCCTGTAATAGAGGGAGTCTCACTATCTCATTATCATGGTCTCTGTAATAGAGGGAGTCTCACTATCTCATTATCTGGGACTCTGTAATAGAGGGAGTCTCACTATCTCATTATCTGGGACTCTGTAATAGAGGGAGTCTCACTATCTCATTATCATGGTCTCTGTAATAGAGGGAGTCTCACTATCTCATTATCTGGGACTCTGTAATAAAGGGAGTCTCACTATCTCATTATCACGGTCTCTGTAATAGAGGGAGATTCACTATCTCATTATCTGGGACTCTGTAATAGAGGGAGTCTCACTATCTCATTGTCTGGGACTCTGTAATAGAGGGAGTCTCACTATCTCATTATCTGGGACTCTGTAATCGAGGGAGTCTCACTATCTCATTATCACGGACTCTGTAATAGAGGGAGTCTCACTATCTCATTATCTGGGACTCTGTAATAGAGGGAGTTTCACTATCTCATTATCTGGGACTCTGTAATAGAGGGAGTCTCACTATCTCATTATCATGGTCTCTGTAATAGAGGGAGTCTCACTATCTCAATATCTGGGACTCTGTATTAGAGGGAGTCTCACTATCTCATTATCATGGTCTCTGTAATAGAGGGAGTCTCACTATCTCATTATCTGGGACTCTGTAATAGAGGGAGTCTCACTATCTCATTATCTGGGACTCTGTAATAGAGGGAGTCTCACTATCTCATTATCATGGTCTCTGTAATAGAGGGAGTCTCACTATCTCATTATCTGGGACTCTGTAATAGAGGGTGTCTCACTATCTCATTATCATTGTCTCTGTAATAGAGGGAGTCTCACTATCTCATTATCTGGGACTCTGTAGTAGAGGGAGTCTCACTATCTCATTATCTGGGACTCTGTAATAGAGGGAGTCTCACTATCTCATTATCTGGGACTCTGTATTAGAGGGAGTCTCACTATCTCAGTATTTGGGACTCTGTAATAGAGGGAGTCTCACTATCTCATTATCCGGGTCTCTGTAATAGAGGGAGTCTCACTATCTCATTATCATGGTCTCTGTAATCGAGGGAGTCTCACTATCTCATTATCTGGGACTCTGTAATAGAGGCAGTCTCACTATCTCATTATCTGGGACTCTGTAATAGAGGGAGTCTCACTATCTCATTATCTGGGACTCTGTAATAGAGGGAGTCTCACTATCTCATTATCTGGGACTCTGTAATAGAGGGAGTCTCACTATCTCATTATCTGGGACTCTGTAATCGAGGGAGTCTCACTATCTCATTATCACGGACTCTGTAATAGAGGGAGTCTCACTATCTCACTATCTGGGACTCTGTAATAGAGGGAGTTTCACTATCTCATTATCTGGGACTCTGTAATAGAGGGAGTCTCACTATCTCATTATCATGGTCTCTGTAATAGAGGGAGTCTCACTATCTCAATATCTTGGACTCTGTAATAGAGGGAGTCTCAATATCTCATTATCATGGTCTTTGTAATAGAGGGAGTCTCACTATCTCATTATCTGGGACTCTGTAATAGAGGGAGTCTCACTATCTCATTATCTGGGACTCTGTAATAGAGGTAGTCTCACTATCTCATTATCATGGTCTCTGTAATAGAGGGAGTCTCACTATCTCATTATCTGGGACTCTGTAATAGAGGGTGTCTCACTATCTCATTATCATTGTCTCTGTAATAGAGGGAGTCTCACTATCTCATTATCTGGGACTCTGTAATAGAGGGAGTCTCACTATCTCATTATCTGGGACTCTGTAAAAGAGGGAGTCTCACTATCTCATTATCTGGGACTCTGTAATAGAGGGAGTCTCGCTATCTCAGTATCTGGGACTCTGTAATAGAGGGAGTCTCACTATCTCATTATCTGGGTCTCTGAAATAGAGGGAGTTTCACTATCTCATTATCATGGTCTCTGTAATCGAGGGAGTCTCACTATCTCATTATCTGGGACTCTGTAATAGAGGGAGTCTCACTATCTCATTATCTGGGACTCTGTAATAGAGGGAGTCTCACTATCTCATTATCTGGGACTCTGTAATAGAGGGAGTCTCACTATCTCATTATCTGGGTCTCTGTAATAGAGGGAGTCTCACTATCTCATTATCTGGGTCTCTGTAATACAGGGAGTCTCACTATCTCATTATCTGGGACTCTGTAATAGAGGGAGTTTCACTATCTCATTATCTGGAACTCTGTAATAGAGGGAGTCTCACTATCTCATTATCTGGGACTCTGTAATAGAGGGAGTCTCACTATCTCATTATCATGGTCACTGTAATAGAGGGAGTCTCACTATCTCATTATCTGGGACTCTGTAATAAAGGGAGTCTCACTATCTCATTATCACGGTCTCTGTAATAGAGTGAGTTTCACTATCTCATTATCTGGGACTCTGTAATAGAGGGAGTCTCACTATCTCATTATCTGGGACTCTGTAATAGAGGGAGTCTCACTATCTCATTATCTGGGACTCTGTAATAGAGGGAGTGTCACTATCTCATTATCACGGACTCTGTAATAGAGGGAGTCTCACTATCTCATTATCTGGGACTCTGTAAAAGAGGGAGTTTCACTATCTCATTATCTGGGACTCTGTAATAGAGGGAGTCTCACTATCTCATTATCATTGTCTCTCTAATAGAGGGAGTCTCACTATCTCAATATCTGGGACTCTGCAATAGAGGGAGTCTCACTATCTCATTATCATGGTCTCTGTAATAGAGGGAGTCTCACTATCTCATTATCTGGGACTCTGTAATAGAGGGAGTCTCACTATCTCATTATCTGGGACTCTGTAATAGAGGGAGTCTCACTATATCATTATCATGGTCTCTGTAATAGAGGGAGTCTCACTATCTCATTATCTGGGACTCTGTAATAGAGGGTGTCTCACTATCTCATTATCATGGTCTCTGTAATAGAGGGAGTCTCACTATCTCATTATCTGGGACTCTGTAATAGAGGGAGTCTCACTATCTCATTATCTGGGACTCTGTAATAGAGGGAATCTCACTATCTCATTATCTGGGACTCTGTAATAGAGGGAGTCTCACTATCTCAGTATCTGGGACTCTGTAATAGAGGGAGTCTCACTATCTCATTATCATGGTCTCTGTAATCGAGGGAGTCTCACTATCTCATTATCTGGGACTCTGTAATAGAGGGAGTCTCACTATCTCATTATCTGGGACTCTGTAATAGAGGGAGTCTCACTATCTCATTATCTGGGACTCTGTAATAGAGGGAGTCTCACTATCTCATTATCTGGTACTCTGTAATACAGGGAGTATCACTATCTCATTATCTGGGACTCTGTAATAGAGGTAGTCTCACTATCTCATTATCTGGGACTCTGTAATAGAGGGAGTCTCACTATCTCATTATCTGGGACTCTGTAATAGATGGAGTCTCACTATCTCATTATCTGGGACTCTGTAATAGAGGGAGTCTCACTATCTCATTATCTGGGTCTCTGTAATCGAGGGAATCTCACTATCTCTTTATCTGGGTCTCTGTAATAGAGGGAGTCTCACTATCTCATTATCTGGGACTCTGTAATAGAGGGAGTCTCACTATCTCATTATCATGGTCTCTGTAATAGAGGGAGTCTCACTATCTCATTATCTGGGACTCTGTAATACAGGGAGTCTCACTATCTCATTATCTGGGACTCTGTAATAGAGGGAGTCTCACTATCTCATTATCTGGGACTCTGTAATAGAGGGAGTATCACTATCTCATTATCTGGGACTCTGTAATAGAGGGAGTCTCACTATCTCATTATCTGGGACTCTGTAATAGAGGGAATCTCACTAACTCATTATCTGGGACTCTGTAATACAGGGAGTCTCACTATCTCATTATCTGGGACTCTGTAATAGAGGGAGTCTCACTATCTCATTATCTGGGTCTCTGTAATAGAGGGAGTCTCACTATCTCATTATCTGGGTCTCTGTAATAGAGAGAGTCTCACTATCTCATTATCTGGGACTCTGTAATAGAGGGAGTTTCACTATCTCATTATCTGGGACTCTGTAATAGACAGAGTCTCACTCTCTCATTATCTGGGACTCTGTAATAGAGGGAGTCTCACTATCTCATTATCTGGGTCTCTGTAATATAGGGAGTCTCACTATCGCATTATCTGGGTCTCTGTAATAGAGGGAGTCTCACTATCTCATTATCTGGGACTCTGTAATAGAGGGAGTTTCACTATCTCATTATCTGGGACTCTGTAATAGACGGAGTCTCACTATCTCATTATCTGGGACTCTGTAATAGAGGGAGTCTCACTATCTCATTATCTGGGACTCTGTAATAGAGGGAGTCTCACTATCTCATTATCTGGGACTCTGTAATAGAGGGAGTCTCACTATCTCATTATCATGGTCTCTGTAATAGAGGGAGTCTCACTATCTCATTATCTGGGTCTCTGTAATAGAGGGAGTCTCACTATCTCATTATCATGGTCTCTGTAATAGAGGGAGTCTCACTATCTCATTATCTGGGACTCTGTAATAGAGGGAGTCTCACTATCTCATTATCTGGGACTCTGTAATAGAGGGAGTCTCACTATCTCATTATCTGGGACTCTGTAATAGAGGGAGTCTCACTATCTCATTATCATGGTCTCTGTAATAGAGGGAGTCTCACTATCTCATTATCTGGGTCTCTGTAATAGAGGGAGTCTCACTATCTCATTATCATGGTCTCTGTAATAGAGGGAGTCTCACTATCTCATTATCTGGGACTCTGTAATAGAGGGAGTCTCACTATCTCATTATCTGGGACTCTGTAATAGAGGGAGTCTCACTATCTCATTATCTGGGACTCTGTAATAGAGGGAGTCTCACTATCTCATTATCTGGGACTCTGTAATAAAGGGAGTCTCACTATCTCATTATCACGGTCTCTGTAATAGAGGGAGATTCACTATCTCATTATCTGGGACTCTGTAATAGAGGGAGTCTCACTATCTCATTGTCAGGGACTCTGTAATAGAGGGAGTCTCACTATCTCATTATCTGGGACTCTGTAATCGAGGGAGTCTCACTATCTCATTATCACGGACTCTGTAATAGAGGGAGTCTCACTATCTCATTATCTGGGACTCTGTAATAGAGGGAGTTTCACTATCTCATTATCTGGGACTCTGTAATAGAGGGAGTCTCACTATCTCATTATCATGGTCTCTGTAATAGAGGGAGTCTCACTATCTCAATATCTGGGACTCTGTATTAGAGGGAGTCTCACTATCTCATTATCATGGTCTCTGTAATAGAGGGAGTCTCACTATCTCATTATCTGGGACTCTGTAATAGAGGGAGTCTCACTATCTCATTATCTGGGACTCTGTAATAGAGGGAGTCTCACTATCTCATTATCATGGTCTCTGTAATAGAGGGAGTCTCACTATCTCATTATCTGGGACTCTGTAATAGAGGGTGTCTCACTATCTCATTATCATGGTCTCTGTAATAGAGGGAGTCTCACTATCTCATTATCTGGGACTCTGTAGTAGAGGGAGTCTCACTATCTCATTATCTGGGACTCTGTAATAGAGGGAGTCTCACTATCTCATTATCTGGGACTCTGTATTAGAGGGAGTCTCACTATCTCAGTATCTGGGACTCTGTAATAGAGGGAGTCTCACTATCTCATTATCCGGGTCTCTGTAATAGAGGGAGTCTCACTATCTCATTATCATGGTCTCTGTAATCGAGGGAGTCTCACTATCTCATTATCTGGGACTCTGTAATAGAGGCAGTCTCACTATCTCATTATCTGGGACTCTGTAATAGAGGGAGTCTCACTATCTCATTATCTGGGACTCTGTAATAGAGGGAGTCTCACTATCTCATTATCTGGGACTCTGTAATAGAGGGAGTATCACTATCTCATTATCTGGGACTCTGTAATAGAGGGAGTCTCACTATCTCATTATCTGGGACTCTGTAATAGAGGGAGACTCACTATCTCATTATCTGGGACTCTGTAATAGAGGGAGTCTCACTATCTCATTATCTGGGACTCTGTAATCGAGGGAGTCTCACTATCTCATTATCACGGACTCTGTAATAGAGGGAGTCTCACTATCTCATTATCTGGGACTCTGTAATAGAGGGAGTTTCACTATCTCATTATCTGGGACTCTGTAATAGAGGGAGTCTCACTATCTCATTATCATGGTCTCTGTAATAGAGGGAGTCTCACTATCTCAATATCTGGGACTCTGTATTAGAGGGAGTCTCACTATCTCATTATCATGGTCTCTGTAATAGAGGGAGTCTCACTATCTCATTATCTGGGACTCTGTAATAGAGGGAGTCTCACTATCTCATTATCTGGGACTCTGTAATAGAGGGAGTCTCACTATCTCATTATCATGGTCTCTGTAATAGAGGGAGTCTCACTATCTCATTATCTGGGACTCTGTAATAGAGGGTGTCTCACTATCTCATTATCATGGTCTCTGTAATAGAGGGAGTCTCACTATCTCATTATCTGGGACTCTGTAGTAGAGGGAGTCTCACTATCTCATTATCTGGGACTCTGTAATAGAGGGAGTCTCACTATCTCATTATCTGGGACTCTGTATTAGAGGGAGTCTCACTATCTCAGTATCTGGGACTCTGTAATAGAGGGAGTCTCACTATCTCATTATCCGGGTCTCTGTAATAGAGGGAGTCTCACTATCTCATTATCATGGTCTCTGTAATCGAGGGAGTCTCACTATCTCATTATCTGGGACTCTGTAATAGAGGCAGTCTCACTATCTCATTATCTGGGACTCTGTAATAGAGGGAGTCTCACTATCTCATTATCTGGGACTCTGTAATAGAGGGAGTCTCACTATCTCATTATCTGGGACTCTGTAATAGAGGGAGTATCACTATCTCATTATCTGGGACTCTGTAATAGAGGGAGTCTCACTATCTCATTATCTGGGACTCTGTAATAGAGGGAGACTCACTATCTCATTATCTGGGACTCTGTAATAGAGGGAGTCTCACTATCTCATTATCTGGGACTCTGTAATAGAGGGAGTCTCACTATCTCATTATCTGGGACTCTGTAATAGAGGGAGTCTCACTATCTCATTATCTGGGACTCTGTAATAGAGGGAGTCTCACTATCTCATTATCTGGGTCTCTGTAACAGAGGGAGTCTCACTATCTCATTATCTGGGTCTCTGTAATAGAGGGAGTCTCACTATCTCATTATCTGGGACTCTGTAATAGAGGGAGTTTCACTATCTCATTATCTGGGACTCTGTAATAGAGGGAGTCTCACTATCTCATTATCTGTGACTCTGTAATAGAGGGAGTCTCACTATCTCATTATCTGGGTCTCTGTAATAGAGGGAGTCTCACTATCTCATTATCTGGGTCTCTGTAATAGAGGGAGTCTCACTATCTCATTATCTGGGACTCTGTAATAGAGGGAGTTTCACTATCTCATTATCTGGGACTCTGTAATAGACGGAGTCTCACTATCTCATTATCTGGGACTCTGTAATAGAGGGAGTCTCACTATCTCATTATCTGGGACTCTGTAATAGAGGGAGTCTCACTATCTCATTATCTGGGACTCTGTAATAGAGGGAGTCTCACTATCTCATTATCTGGGACTCTGTAATAGAGTGAGTCTCACTATCTCATTATCATGGTCTCTGTAATAGAGGGAGTCTCACTATCTCATTATCTGGGTCTCTGTAATAGAGGGAGTCTCACTATCTCATTATCTGGGACTCTGTAATAGAGGGAGTCTCACTATCTCATTATCTGGGACTCTGTAATAGAGTGAGTCTCACTATCTCATTATCATGGTCTCTGTAATAGAGTGAGTCTCACTATCTCATTATCTGGGACTCTGTAATAGAGGGAGTCTCACTATCTCATTATCTGGGACTCTGTAATAGAGGGAGTCTCACTATCTCATTATCTGGGACTCTGTAATAGAGGGAGTTTCACTATCTCATTATCTGGGACTCTGTAATAGACAGAGTCTCACTATCTCATTATCTGGGACTCTGTAATAGAGGGAGTCTCACTATCTCATTATCTGGGACTCTGTAATAGAGGGAGTTTCACTATCTCATTATCTGGGACTCTGTAATAGACGGAGTCTCACTATCTCATTATCTGGGACTCTGTAATAGAGGGAGTCTCACTATCTCATTATCTGGGACTCCGTAATAGAGGGAGTCTCACTATCTCATTATCTGGGACTCTGTAATAGAGGGAGTCTCACTATCTCATTATCTGGGACTCTGTAATAGAGGGAGTCTCACTATCTCATTATCATAGTCTCTGTAATAGAGGGAGTCTCACTATCTCATTATCTGGGTCTCTGTAATAGAGGGAGTCTCACTATCTCATTATCTGGGACTCTGTAATAGAGGGAGTCTCACTATCTCATTATCTGGGACTCTGTAATAGAGGGAGTCTCACTATCTCATTATCATGGTCTCTGTAATAGAGTGAGTCTCACTATCTCATTATCTGGGACTCTGTAATAGAGGGAGTCTCACTATCTCATTATCATGGTCTCTGTAATAGAGGGAGTCTCACTATCTCATTATCTGGGACTCTGTAATAAAGGGAGTCTCACTATCTCATTATCACGGTCTCTGTAATAGAGGGAGTTTCACTATCTCATTATCTGGGACTCTGTAATAGAGGGAGTCTCACTATCTCATTATCTGGGACTCTGTAATAGAGGGAGTCTCACTATCTCATTATCTGGGACTCTGTAATCGAGGGAGTCTCACTATCTCATTATCACGGACTCTGTAATAGAGGGAGTCTCACTATCTCATTATCTGGGACTCTGTAATAGAGGGAGTTTCACTATCTCATTATCTGGGACTCTGTAATAGAGGGAGTCTCACTATCTCATTATCATGGTCTCTGTAATAGAGGGAGTCTCACTATCTCAATATCTGGGACTCTGTATTAGAGGGAGTCTCACTATCTCATTATCATGGTCTCTGTAATAGAGGGAGTCTCACTATCTCATTATCTGGGACTCTGTAATAGAGGGAATCTCACTATCTCATTATCTGGGACTCTGTAATAGAGGGAGTCTCACTATCTCATTATCATGGTCTATGTAATAGAGGGAGTCTCACTATCTCATTATCTGGGACTCTGTAATAGAGGGTGTCTCACTATCTCATTATCATGGTCTCTGTAATAGAGGGAGTCTCACTATCTCATTATCTGGGACTCTGTAGTAGAGGGAGTCTCACTATCTCATTATCTGGGACTCTGTAATAGAGGGAGTCTCACTATCTCATTATCTGGGACTCTGTAATAGAGGGAGTCTCACTATCTCAGTATCTGGGACTCTGTAATAGAGGGAGTCTCACTATCTCATTATCCGGGTCTCTGTAATAGAGGGAGTCTCACTATCTCATTATCATGGTCTCTGTAATCGAGGGAGTCTCACTATCTCATTATCTGGGACTCTGTAATAGAGGCAGTCTCACTATCTCATTATCTGGGACTCTGTAATAGAGGGAGTCTCACTATCTCATTATCTGGGACTCTGTAATAGAGGGAGTCTCACTATCTCATTATCTGGGACTCTGTAATAGAGGGAGTATCACTATCTCATTATCTGGGACTCTGTAATAGAGGGAGTCTCACTATCTCATTATCTGGGACTCTGTAATAGAGGGAGACTCACTATCTCATTATCTGGGACTCTGTAATAGAGGGAGTCTCACTATCTCATTATCTGGGACTCTGTAATAGAGGGAGTCTCACTATCTCATTATCTGGGACTCTGTAATAGAGGGAGTCTCACTATCTCATTATCTGGGACTCTGTAATAGAGGGAGTCTCACTATCTCATTATCTGGGTCTCTGTAACAGAGGGAGTCTCACTATCTCATTATCTGGGTCTCTGTAATAGAGGGAGTCTCACTATCTCATTATCTGGGACTCTGTAATAGAGGGAGTTTCACTATCTCATTATCTGGGACTCTGTAATAGAGGGAGTCTCACTATCTCATTATCTGTGACTCTGTAATAGAAGGAGTCTCACTATCTCATTATCTGGGTCTCTGTAATAGAGGGAGTCTCACTATCTCATTATCTGGGTCTCTGTAATAGAGGGAGTCTCACTATCTCATTATCTGGGACTCTGTAATAGAGGGAGTTTCACTATCTCATTATCTGGGACTCTGTAATAGACGGAGTCTCACTATCTCATTATCTGGGACTCTGTAATAGAGGGAGTCTCATTATCTCATTATCTGGGACTCTGTAATAGAGGGAGTCTCACTATCTCATTATCTGGGACTCTGTAATAGAGGGAGTCTCACTATCTCATTATCTGGGACTCTGTAATAGAGTGAGTCTCACTATCTCATTATCATGGTCTCTGTAATAGAGGGAGTCTCACTATCTCATTATCTGGGTCTCTGTAATAGAGGGAGTCTCACTATCTCATTATCTGGGACTCTGTAATAGAGGGAGTCTCACTATCTCATTATCTGGGACTCTGTAATAGAGTGAGTCTCACTATCTCATTATCATGGTCTCTGTAATAGAGTGAGTCTCACTATCTCATTATCTGGGACTCTGTAATAGAGGGAGTCTCACTATCTCATTATCTGGGACTCTGTAATAGAGGGAGTCTCACTATCTCATTATCATGGTCTCTGTAATAGAGGGAGTTTCACTATCTCATTATCTGGGACTCTGTAATAAAGGGAGTCTCACGATCTCATTATCACGGTCTCTGTAATAGAGGGAGTTTCACTATCTCATTATCTGGGACTCTGTATTAGAGGGAGTCTCACTATCTCATTATCTGGGACTCTGTAATAGAGGGAGTCTCACTATCTCATTATCTGGGACTCTGTAATCGAGGGAGTCTCACTATCTCATTATCACGGACTCTGTAATAGAGGGAGTCTCACTATCTCATTATCTGGGACTCTGTAATAGAGGGAGTCTCACTATCTCATTATCTGGGACTCTGTAATAGAGGGAGTCTCACTATCTCATTATCTGGGACTCTGTAATAGAGGGAGTATCACTATCTCATTATCTGGGACTCTGTAATAGAGGGAGTCTCACTATCTCATTATCTGGGACTCTGTAATAGAGGGAGACTCACTATCTCATTATCTGGGACTCTGTAATAGAGGGAGTCTCACTATCTCATTATCTGGGACTCTGTAATAGAGGGAGTCTCACTATCTCATTATCTGGGACTCTGTAATAGAGGGAGTCTCACTATCTCATTATCTGGGACTCTGTAATAGAGGGAGTCTCACTATCTCATTATCTGGGTCTCTGTAACAGAGGGAGTCTCACTATCTCATTATCTGGGTCTCTGTAATAGAGGGAGTCTCACTATCTCATTATCTGGGACTCTGTAATAGAGGGAGTTTCACTATCTCATTATCTGGGACTCTGTAATAGAGGGAGTCTCACTATCTCATTATCTGTGACTCTGTAATAGAGGGAGTCTCACTATCTCATTATCTGGGTCTCTGTAATAGAGGGAGTCTCACTATCTCATTATCTGGGTCTCTGTAATAGAGGGAGTCTCACTATCTCATTATCTGGGACTCTGTAATAGAGGGAGTTTCACTATCTCATTATCTGGGACTCTGTAATAGACGGAGTCTCACTATCTCATTATCTGGGACTCTGTAATAGAGGGAGTCTCACTATCTCATTATCTGGGACTCTGTAATAGAGGGAGTCTCACTATCTCATTATCTGGGACTCTGTAATAGAGGGAGTCTCACTATCTCATTATCTGGGACTCTGTAATAGAGTGAGTCTCACTATCTCATTATCATGGTCTCTGTAATAGAGGGAGTCTCACTATCTCATTATCTGGGTCTCTGTAATAGAGGGAGTCTCACTATCTCATTATCTGGGACTCTGTAATAGAGGGAGTCTCACTATCTCATTATCTGGGACTCTGTAATAGAGTGAGTCTCACTATCTCATTATCATGGTCTCTGTAATAGAGTGAGTCTCACTATCTCATTATCTGGGACTCTGTAATAGAGGGAGTCTCACTATCTCATTATCTGGGACTCTGTAATAGAGGGAGTCTCACTATCTCATTATCTGGGACTCTGTAATCGAGGGAGTCTCACTATCTCATTATCACGGACTCTGTAATAGAGGGAGTCTCACTATCTCATTATCTGGGACTCTGTAATAGAGGGAGTTTCACTATCTCATTATCTGGGACTCTGTAATAGAGGGAGTCTCACTATCTCATTATCATGGTCTCTGTAATAGAGGGAGTCTCACTATCTCAATATCTGGGTCTCGGTAATAGAGGGAGTCTCACTATCTCATTATCATGGTCTCTGTAATAGAGGGAGTCTCACTATCTCATTATCTGGGACTCTCTAATAGAGGGAGTCTCACTATCTCATTATCTGGGACTCTGTAATAGAGGGAGTCTCACTATCTCATTATCATGGTCTCTGTAATAGAGGGAGTCTCACTATCTCATTATCTGGGACTCTGTAATAGAGGGTGTCTCACTATCTCATTATCATGGTCTCTGTAATAGAGGGAGTCTCACTATCTCATTATCTGGGACTCTGTAATAGAGGGAGTCTCACTATCTCATTATCTGGGACTCTGTAATAGAGGGAGTCTCACTATCTCATTATCTGGGACTCTGTAATAGAGGGAGTCTCACTATCTCAATATCTGGGACTCGGTAATAGAGGGAGTCTCACTATCTCATTATCATGGTCTCTGTAATAGAGGGAGTCTCACTATCTCATTATCTGGGACTCTGTAATAGAGGGAGTCTCACTATCTCATTATCTGGGACTCTGTAATAGAGGGAGTCTCACTATCTCATTATCATGGTCTCTGTAATAGAGGGAGTCTCACTATCTCATTATCTGGGACTCTGTAATAGAGGGTGTCTCACTATCTCATTATCATGGTCTCTGTAATAGAGGGACTCTCACTATCTCATTATCTGGGACTCTGTAATAGAGGGAGTCTCACTATCTCATTATCTGGGACTCTGTAATAGAGGGAGTCTCACTATCTCATTATCATGGTCTCTGTAATAGAGGGAGTCTCACTATCTCATTATCACGGTCTCTGTAATAGAGGGAGTTTCACTATCTCATTATCTGGGACTCTGTAATAGAGGGAGTCTCACTATCTCATTATCTGGGACTCTGTAATAGAGGGAGTCTCACTATCTCATTATCTGGGACTCTGTAATCGAGGGAGTCTCACTATCTCATTATCACGGACTCTGTAATAGAGGGAGTCTCACTATCTCATTATCTGGGACTCTGTAATAGAGGGAGTTTCACTATCTCATTATCTAGGACTCTGTAATAGAGGGAGTCTCACTATCTCATTATCATGGTCTCTGTAATAGAGGGAGTCTCACTATCTCAATATCTGGGACTCGGTAATAGAGGGAGTCTCACTATCTCATTATCATGGTCTCTGTAATAGAGGGAGTCTCACTATCTCATTATCTGGGCCTCTGTAATAGAGGGAGTCTCACTATCTCATTATCTGGGACTCTGTAATAGAGGGAGTCTCACTATCTCATTATCATGGTCTCTGTAATAGAGGGAGTCTCACTATCTCATTATCTGGGACTCTGTAATAGAGGGTGTCTCACTATCTCATTATCATGGTCTCTGTAATAGAGGGAGTCTCACTATCTCATTATCTGGGACTCTGTAATAGAGGGAGTCTCACTATCTCATTATCTGGGACTCTGTAATAGAGGGAGTCTCACTATCTCATTATCTGGGACTCTGTAATAGAGGGAGTCTCACTATCTCAGTATCTGGGACTCTGTAATAGAGGGAGTCTCACTATCTCATTATCTGGGTCTCTGTAATAGAGGGAGTTTCACTATCTCATTATCATGGTCTCTGTAATCGAGGGAGTCTCACTATCTCATTATCTGGGACTCTGTAATAGAGGGAGTCTCACTATCTCATTATCTGGGACTCTTTAATAGAGGGAGTCTCACTATCTCATTATCTGGGACTCTGTAATAGAGGGAGTCTCACTATCTCATTATCTGGGACTCTGTAATAGAGGGAGTCTCACTATCTCATTATCTGGGTCTCTGTAATAGAGGGAGTCTCACTATCTCATTATCATGGTCTCTGTAATAGAGTGAGTCTCACTATCTCAATATCACGGTCTCTGTAATAGAGGGAGTCTCACTATCTCATTATCTGGGACTCTGTAATAGAGGGAGTCTCACTATCTCATTATCACGGACTCTGTAATCGAGGGAGTCTCACTATCTCATTATCTGGGACTCTGTAATAGAGGGAGTCTCACTATCTCATTATCTGGGACTCTGTAATAGAGGGAGTCTCACTATCTCGTTATCTGGGACTCTGTAATAGAGGGAGTCTCACTATCTCATTATCTGGGACTCTGTAATAGAGGGAGTCTCACTATCTCATTATCTGGGACTCTGTAATAGAGGGAGTCTCACTATCTCATTATCTGGGACTCAGTAATAGAGGGAGTTTCACTATCTCATTATCTTGGACTCTGTAATAGAGGGAGTCTCACTATCTCATTATCTGGGTCTCTGTAATAGAGGGAGTCTCACTATCTCATTATCTGGGTCTCTGTAATAGAGGGAGTCTCACTATCTCATTATCTGGGACTCTGTAATAGAGGGAGTCTCACTATCTCATTATCTGGGACTCTGTAATAGAGGGAGTCTCACTATCTCATTATCTGGGACTCTGTAATAGAGGGAGTCTCACTATCTCATTATCTGGGACTCTGTAATAGAGTGGGTTTCACTATCTCACTATCTGGGTCTCTGTAATAGAGGGAGTCTCACTATCTCATTATCATGGTCTCTGTAATAGAGGGAGTCTCACTATCTCATTATCTGGGACTCTGTAATAGAGGGAGTCTCACTATCTCATTATCTGGGACTCTGTAATAGAGGGAGTCTCACTATCTCATTATCACGGTCTCTGTAATAGAGGGAGTCTCACTATCTCATTATCATGGTCTCTGTAATAGAGGGAGTCTCACTATCTCATTATCATGGTCTCTGTAATAGAGGGAGTCTCACTATCTCATTGTCTGTGTCTCTGTAATAGAGGGAGTCTCACTATCTCATTATCTGGGACTCTGTAATAGAGGGAGTCTCACTATCTCATTATCTGGGACTCTGTAATAGAGGGAGTCTCACTATCTCATTATCTGGGTCTCTGTAATAGAGGGAGTCTCACTATCTCATTATCTGGGTCTCTGTAATAGAGGGAGTCTCACTATCTCATTATCTGGGTCTCTGTAATAGAGGGAGTCTCACTATCTCATTATCTGGGACTCTGTAATAGAGGGAGTCTCACTATCTCATTATCTGGGACTCTGTAATAGAGTGGGTTTCACTATCTCACTATCTGGGTCTCTGTAATAGAGGGAGTCTCACTATCTCATTATCATGGTCTCTGTAATAGAGGGAGTCTCACTATCTCATTATCTGGGACTCTGTAATAGAGGGAGTCTCACTATCTCATTATCTGGGACTCTGTAATAGAGGGAGTCTCACTATCTCATTATCACGGTCTCTGTAATAGAGGGAGTCTCACTATCTCATTATCATGGTCTCTGTAATAGAGGGAGTCTCACTATCTCATTATCATGGTCTCTGTAATAGAGGGAGTCTCACTATCTCATTGTCTGTGTCTCTGTAATAGAGGGAGTCTCACTATCTCATTATCTGGGACTCTGTAATAGAGGGAGTCTCACTATCTCATTATCTGGGACTCTGTAATAGAGGGAGTCTCACTATCTCATTATCTGGGACTCTGTAATAGAGGGAGTCTCACTATCTCATTATCTGGGTCTCTGTAATAGAGGGAGTCTCACTATCTCATTATCTGGGTCTCTGTAATAGAGGGAGTCTCACTATCTCATTATCTGGGACTCTGTAATAGAGGGAGTTTCACTATCTCATTATCTGGGACTCTGTAATAGAGGGAGTCTCACTATCTCATTATCTGGGACTCTGTAATAGAGGGAGTCTCACTATCTCATTATCTGGGTCTCTGTAATAGAGGGAGTCTCACTATCTCATTATCACGGTCTCTGTAATAGAGGGAGTCTCACTATCTCATTATCTGGGCCTCTGTAATAGAGGGAGTTTCACTATCTCATTATCTGGGACTCTGTAATAGACGGAGTCTCACTATCTCATTATCTGGGACTCTGTAATAGAGGGAGTTTCACTATCTCATTATCTGGGACTCTGTAATAGAGGGAGTCTCACTATCTCATTATCTGGGACTCTGTAATACAGGCAGTCTCACTATCTCATTATCATGGTCTCTGTAATAGAGGGAGTCTCACTATCTCATTATCTGGGTCTCTGTAATAGAGGGAGTCTCACTATCTCAATATCTGGGACTCTGTAATAGAGGGAGTCTCACTATCTCATTATCATGGTCTCTGTAATAGAGGGAGTCTCACTATCTCATTATCTGGGACTCTGTAATAGAGGGAGTCTCACTATCTCATTATCTGGGACTCTGTAATAGAGGGAGTCTCACTATCTCATTATCATGGTCTCTGTAATAGAGGGAGTCTCACTATCTCATTATCTGGGACTCTGTAATAGAGGGTGTCTCACTATCTCATTATCATGGTCTCTGTAATAGAGGGAGTCTCACTATCTCATTATCTGGGACTCTGTAATAGAGGGACTCTCACTATCTCATTATCTGGGACTCTGTAACAGAGGGAGTTTCACTATCTCATTATCTGGGACTCTGTAATAGAGGGAGTCTCACTATCTCATTATCTCGGTCTCTGTAATAGAGGGAGTTTCACTATCTCATTATCATGGTCTCTGTAATAGAGGGAGTCTGACTATCTCATTATCTGGGACTCTGTAATAGAGGGAGTCTCACTATCTCATTATCTGGGACTCTGTAATAGAGGGAGTCTCACTATCTCATTATCTGGGACTCTGTAATAGAGGGAGTCTCACTATCTCATTATCACGGACTCTGTAATAGAGGGAGTCTCACTATCTCATTATCTGGGACTCTGTAATAGAGGGAGTCTCACTATCTCATTATCTGGGACTCTGTAATAGAGGGAGTCTCACTATCTCATTATCTGGGACTCTGTAATAGAGGGAGTCTCACTATCTCATTATCTGGGACTCTGTAATAGAGGGAGTCTCACTATCACATTAGCTGGGTCTCTGTAATAGAGGGAGTCTCACTATCTCATTATCTGGGTCTCTGTAATAGAGGGAATCTCACTATCTCATTATCTGGGACTCTGTAATAGAGGGAGTTTCACTATCTCATTATCTGGGACTCTGTAATAGACGGAGTCTCACTATCTCATTATCTGGGACTCTGTAATAGAGGGAGTCTCACTATCTCATTATCTGGGTGTCTGTAATAGAGGGAGTCTCACTATCTAATTATCTGGGTCTCTGTAATAGAGGGAGTCTCACTATCTCATTATCTGGGACTCTGTAATAGAGGGAGTCTCACTATCTCATTATCTGGGACTCTGTAATAGAGGGAGTCTCACTATCTCATTATCACGGTCTCTGTAATAGAGGGAGTCTCACTATCTCATTATCATGGTCTCTGTAATAGAGGGAGTCTCACTATCTCATTATCATGGTCTCTGTAATAGAGGGAGTCTCACTATCTCATTGTCTGTGTCTCTGTAATAGAGGGAGTCTCACTATCTCATTATCTGGGACTCTGTAATAGAGGGAGTCTCACTATCTCATTATCTGGGACTCTGTAATAGAGGGAGTCTCACTATCTCATTATCTGGGACTCTGTAATAGAGGGAGTCTCACTATCTCATTATCTGGGTCTCTGTAATAGAGGGAGTCTCACTATCTCATTATCTGGGTCTCTGTAATAGAGGGAGTCTCACTATCTCATTATCTGGGACTCTGTAATAGAGGGAGTTTCACTATCTCATTATCTGGGACTCTGTAATAGAGGGAGTCTCACTATCTCATTATCTGGGACTCTGTAATAGAGGGAGTCTCACTATCTCATTATCTGGGTCTCTGTAATAGAGGGAGTCTCACTATCTCATTATCACGGTCTCTGTAATAGAGGGAGTCTCACTATCTCATTATCTGGGCCTCTGTAATAGAGGGAGTTTCACTATCTCATTATCTGGGACTCTGTAATAGACGGAGTCTCACTATCTCATTATCTGGGACTCTGTAATAGAGGGAGTTTCACTATCTCATTATCTGGGACTCTGTAATAGAGGGAGTCTCACTATCTCATTATCTGGGACTCTGTAATACAGGCAGTCTCACTATCTCATTATCATGGTCTCTGTAATAGAGGGAGTCTCACTATCTCATTATCTGGGTCTCTGTAATAGAGGGAGTCTCACTATCTCAATATCTGGGACTCTGTAATAGAGGGAGTCTCACTATCTCATTATCATGGTCTCTGTAATAGAGGGAGTCTCACTATCTCATTATCTGGGACTCTGTAATAGAGGGAGTCTCACTATCTCATTATCTGGGACTCTGTAATAGAGGGAGTCTCACTATCTCATTATCATGGTCTCTGTAATAGAGGGAGTCTCACTATCTCATTATCTGGGACTCTGTAATAGAGGGTGTCTCACTATCTCATTATCATGGTCTCTGTAATAGAGGGAGTCTCACTATCTCATTATCTGGGACTCTGTAATAGAGGGACTCTCACTATCTCATTATCTGGGACTCTGTAACAGAGGGAGTTTCACTATCTCATTATCTGGGACTCTGTAATAGAGGGAGTCTCACTATCTCATTATCTCGGTCTCTGTAATAGAGGGAGTTTCACTATCTCATTATCATGGTCTCTGTAATAGAGGGAGTCTGACTATCTCATTATCTGGGACTCTGTAATAGAGGGAGTCTCACTATCTCATTATCTGGGACTCTGTAATAGAGGGAGTCTCACTATCTCATTATCTGGGACTCTGTAATAGAGGGAGTCTCACTATCTCATTATCACGGACTCTGTAATAGAGGGAGTCTCACTATCTCATTATCTGGGACTCTGTAATAGAGGGAGTCTCACTATCTCATTATCTGGGACTCTGTAATAGAGGGAGTCTCACTATCTCATTATCTGGGACTCTGTAATAGAGGGAGTCTCACTATCTCATTATCTGGGACTCTGTAATAGAGGGAGTCTCACTATCACATTAGCTGGGTCTCTGTAATAGAGGGAGTCTCACTATCTCATTATCTGGGTCTCTGTAATAGAGGGAATCTCACTATCTCATTATCTGGGACTCTGTAATAGAGGGAGTTTCACTATCTCATTATCTGGGACTCTGTAATAGACGGAGTCTCACTATCTCATTATCTGGGACTCTGTAATAGAGGGAGTCTCACTATCTCATTATCTGGGTGTCTGTAATAGAGGGAGTCTCACTATCTAATTATCTGGGTCTCTGTAATAGAGGGAGTCTCACTATCTCATTATCTGGGACTCTGTAATAGAGGGAGTCTCACTATCTCATTATCTGGGACTCTGTAATAGAGGGAGTCTCACTATCTCATTATCACGGTCTCTGTAATAGAGGGAGTCTCACTATCTCATTATCATGGTCTCTGTAATAGAGGGAGTCTCACTATCTCATTATCATGGTCTCTGTAATAGAGGGAGTCTCACTATCTCATTGTCTGTGTCTCTGTAATAGAGGGAGTCTCACTATCTCATTATCTGGGACTCTGTAATAGAGGGAGTCTCACTATCTCATTATCTGGGACTCTGTAATAGAGGGAGTCTCACTATCTCATTATCTGGGACTCTGTAATAGAGGGAGTCTCACTATCTCATTATCTGGGTCTCTGTAATAGAGGGAGTCTCACTATCTCATTATCTGGGTCTCTGTAATAGAGGGAGTCTCACTATCTCATTATCTGGGACTCTGTAATAGAGGGAGTTTCACTATCTCATTATCTGGGACTCTGTAATAGAGGGAGTCTCACTATCTCATTATCTGGGACTCTGTAATAGAGGGAGTCTCACTATCTCATTATCTGGGTCTCTGTAATAGAGGGAGTCTCACTATCTCATTATCACGGTCTCTGTAATAGAGGGAGTCTCACTATCTCATTATCTGGGCCTCTGTAATAGAGGGAGTTTCACTATCTCATTATCTGGGACTCTGTAATAGACGGAGTCTCACTATCTCATTATCTGGGACTCTGTAATAGAGGGAGTTTCACTATCTCATTATCTGGGACTCTGTAATAGAGGGAGTCTCACTATCTCATTATCTGGGACTCTGTAATACAGGCAGTCTCACTATCTCATTATCATGGTCTCTGTAATAGAGGGAGTCTCACTATCTCATTATCTGGGTCTCTGTAATAGAGGGAGTCTCACTATCTCAATATCTGGGACTCTGTAATAGAGGGAGTCTCACTATCTCATTATCATGGTCTCTGTAATAGAGGGAGTCTCACTATCTCATTATCTGGGACTCTGTAATAGAGGGAGTCTCACTATCTCATTATCTGGGACTCTGTAATAGAGGGAGTCTCACTATCTCATTATCATGGTCTCTGTAATAGAGGGAGTCTCACTATCTCATTATCTGGGACTCTGTAATAGAGGGTGTCTCACTATCTCATTATCATGGTCTCTGTAATAGAGGGAGTCTCACTATCTCATTATCTGGGACTCTGTAATAGAGGGACTCTCACTATCTCATTATCTGGGACTCTGTAACAGAGGGAGTTTCACTATCTCATTATCTGGGACTCTGTAATAGAGGGAGTCTCACTATCTCATTATCTCGGTCTCTGTAATAGAGGGAGTTTCACTATCTCATTATCATGGTCTCTGTAATAGAGGGAGTCTGACTATCTCATTATCTGGGACTCTGTAATAGAGGGAGTCTCACTATCTCATTATCTGGGACTCTGTAATAGAGGGAGTCTCACTATCTCATTATCTGGGACTCTGTAATAGAGGGAGTCTCACTATCTCATTATCACGGACTCTGTAATAGAGGGAGTCTCACTATCTCATTATCTGGGACTCTGTAATAGAGGGAGTCTCACTATCTCATTATCTGGGACTCTGTAATAGAGGGAGTCTCACTATCTCATTATCTGGGACTCTGTAATAGAGGGAGTCTCACTATCTCATTATCTGGGACTCTGTAATAGAGGGAGTCTCACTATCACATTAGCTGGGTCTCTGTAATAGAGGGAGTCTCACTATCTCATTATCTGGGTCTCTGTAATAGAGGGAATCTCACTATCTCATTATCTGGGACTCTGTAATAGAGGGAGTTTCACTATCTCATTATCTGGGACTCTGTAATAGACGGAGTCTCACTATCTCATTATCTGGGACTCTGTAATAGAGGGAGTCTCACTATCTCATTATCTGGGTGTCTGTAATAGAGGGAGTCTCACTATCTAATTATCTGGGTCTCTGTAATAGAGGGAGTCTCACTATCTCATTATCTGGGACTCTGTAATAGAGGGAGTTTCACTATCTCATTATCTGGGACTCTGTAATAGACGGAGTCTCACTATCTCATTATCTGGGACTCTGTAATAGAGGGAGTCTCACTATCTCATTATCTGGGACTCTGTAATAGAGGGAGTCTCACTATCTCATTATCTGGGACTCTGTAATAGAGGGAGTCTCACTATCTCATTATCTGGGACTCTGTAATAGAGGGAGTCTCACTATCTCATTATCATGGTCTCTGTAATAGAGGGAGTCTCACTATCTCATTATCTGGGTCTCTGTAATAGAGGGAGTCTCACTATCTCATTATCTGGGTGTCTGTAATAGAGGGAGTCTCACTATCTCATTATCTGGGTCTCTGTAATAGAGGGAGTCTCACTATCTCATTATCTGGGACTCTGTAATAGAGGGAGTTTCACTATCTCATTATCTGGGACTCTGTAATAGACGGAGTCTCACTATCTCATTATCTGGGACTCTGTAATAGAGGGAGTCTCACTATCTCATTATCTGGGACTCTGTAATAGAGGGAGTCTCACTATCTCATTATCTGGGACTCTGTAATAGAGGGAGTCTCACTATCTCATTATCTGGGACTCTGTAATAGAGGGAGTCTCACTATCTCATTATCATGGTCTCTGTAATAGAGGGAGTCTCACTATCTCATTATCTGGGACTCTGTAATAGACGGAGTCTCACCACGTCATTATCACGTACCAGTGATAGACGGAGTTTCACTATCTCATTACCTGGGAGTCTGTAATAGAGGGAATCTCACTATCTCATTATCTCGGACTCTGTAATAGAGGGAGCCTCACTATCTCACTATCTGGGATCCTGTAATAGAGGGAGGCTCACTATCTCATTATCAGGGGCCCTGTATTAGAGCAAGGCTCACTATCTGGGATCCTGTAATAGAGGGAGTTTCACTATCTCATTATCATGGATCCTGTAATAGAGGGAGTCTCACTATCTCATTATCATGGATCCTGTATTAGAGGGATCTCACTTTCTGGGATCCTGTAATAGAGGGAGGCTCACTATTTGGGATCCTGTAATAGCGGGAGGCTCACTATTTGGGTTACTGCATTAGAGGGAGGCTCACTATCTGGGCTCCTGTAATAGAGCGAGTCTCGCTATCTCATTATCAGGGGCCCTGTATTAGAAGGAGGCTCACTCTCTGGGATCCTGTAATAGAGGGAGGCTCACTATCTCATTATCATGGATCCTGTATTAGAGGGAGGCTCACTATTTGGGATCCTGTATTAAGAGGGAGGCTCACTATCTGGGATCCTGTAATAGGGGGAGGCTCACTATTTGGGATCCTGTATTAGAGGGAGGCTTACTATCTGGGTTTCTGTAATAGAGGGAGGCTCACTATCTGGGATCCTGTAATCGGAGGAGGCTCACTATTTGGGTTACTGCATTAGAGGGAGGCTCACTATCTGGGCTCCTGTAATAGAGGGAGTCTCGCTATCTCATTATCAGGGGCCCTGTATTAGAAGGAGGCTCACTCTCTGGGATCCTGTAATAGAGGGAGTCACACTATCTCATTATCATGGATCCTGTAGTAGAGGGAGGCTCACTATCTGGGTTTCTGTAATAGAGGGAGGCTCACTATCTGGGATCCTGTAATAGGAGGAGGCTCACTATTTGGGTTACTGCATTAGAGGGAGGCTCACTATCTGGGCTCCTGTAATAGAGGGAGTCTCGCTATCTCATTATCAGGGGCCCTGTATTAGAAGGAGGCTCACTCTCTGGGATCCTGTAATAGAGGGAGTCTCACTACCTGGGATCCTGTAATGGGGGGAGGCTCACTATCTCATTATCAGGGACCCTGTAATAGAGGGAGGCTCACTATCTGGGCTCCTGTAATAGAGGAAAGCTCACTATCTGGGATCCTGTAATAGAAGGAGTCTCACTATGTCATTACCGTGGATCCTGTAATCGAGGGAGGCCCACTATCTCATTATCAGGGGCCCTGTATTAGAAGGAGGCTCACTATCTGGGATCCTGTAATAGAGGGAGTCACACTATCTCATTATCAGGGACTCTGTAATAGAGGCAGTCTCACTATCTTTTTATTAGGGAAGCTGTAATAGAGGGAGTCTCACTATCTCATTATTAGGGAGTCTGTAATAGAGGAGCCTCACTATCTCACTATCTGGGATCCTGTAATAGGGGGTGGCTCACTATCTCATCATCAGGGACCCTGTAATAGAGGGAGGCTCACTATATGGGCTCCTGTAATAGAGGGAGGCTCACTATCTGGGATCCTGTAATAGAGGGAGGCTCACTATCTGGGATCCTGTAATAGGGGGAGGCTCACTATCTGGGATCCTGTAATAGGGGGAGGCTCACTATCTGGGATCTTGTATTAGAGGGACGCTCACTATCTGGGCTTCTGTAATAGAGGGAGGCTCACTATCTGGGATCCTGCAATAGAGGGAGGCTCACTATCTGGGATCCTGTAATAGGGGGAGGCTCACTATCTGGGATCTTGTATTAGAGGGACGCTCACTATCTGGGCTTCTGTAATAGAGGGAGGCTCACTATCTGGGATCCTGTAATAGAGGGAGGCTCACTATCTGGGATGCTGTAATAGGGGGAGGCTCACTATCTGGGATCCTGTAATAGGAGGAGGCTCACTATCTGGGATCCTGTAATAGGAGGAGGCTCACTCTTTGGGATACTGTATTAGAAGGAGGCTCACTATCTGGGATCCTGTAATAACGGGAGGCTCACTCTCTGGGATCCTGTAATAGGAGGAGGCTCACTATTTGGGATACTGTATTAGAAGGAGGCTCACTCTGGGATCCTGTAATAGAGGGAGGCTCACTACCTGGGATCCTGTAATAGAGGGAGGCTCACTACCTGGGATCCTGTAATAAGGGGAGGCTCACTATCTGGGATCCTGTAATAAGGGGAGGCTCACTATCTGGGATCCTGTAATAAGGGGAGGCTCACCATCTGGGATCCTGTAATAGAGGGAGGCTCACTATCTGGGATCCTGTAATAAGGGGAGGCTCACTATCTGGGATCCTGTAATAAGGGGAGGCTCACTATCTGGGATCCTGTAATAGAGGGAGGCTCACCAGCTGGGATCCTGTAATAGAGGGAGGCTCACTATCTGGGATCCTGTAATAGAGGGAGGCTCACTACCTGGGATCCTGTAATAAGGGGAGGCTCACCATCTGGGATCCTGTAATAAGGGGAGGCTCACTATCTGGGATCCTGTAATAGGGGGAGGCTCACTATTTGGGATCCTGTAATAGGGGGAGTCTCATTATCAGGAACAAAAACAGAAAATGCTGGAGGAAACTGGGTAAGTCTAGCAGCGTCTGTGGAGAGAAAGTCAGAGCTCGTGATTGGAAGAAGATCCATGCGGACGCGAAACGTTAACTCTGTCTTTCTCTCCATAGACGCTGTCAGACCCGCTGAGTTTCTTCCAGCATTTTTTGTTCTTGTCTCAGATTTCCAGCATCGGCAGTATTTCGCCCTCATCGCGTTATGAGGAATCCTGCAATAGAGTGAGTCATCCGATCGGTGATCTTGCCAAGAAAGCTGAGACGGTGCAGCCCTGCGATGAGTTATTGCACATGCTGTTAAGAGCAGTAGCAGCTGTGCTGAACTGTTGAGATGAGTAGATTAGCTGGAACAGGCTGCCAGGACTAGGAGACTGCGGTTCAGACATTGACAAAACACACATCCAACCACAGAAGCAGAAATAACTGATGGACTTCCCCTCTCCTAGCTCTCAGCATGAAACGCCAGTGTACCATCACCTCCTATTAGATATTTGCCTCCCTTTCTTTCTCTCTATCCTCGATAGAGCCAGGCAAATCAGACAGAGCAAATTGAGTTCAGAAAGCTCCCTCCATGACCTCAGGGTGTCCCAAAGCCCAGCAAAGGCAATGAAGCGTGGTCACTGTTGTAACATGGGGGACACGACAGCCAATTTGCCCACAGCAAGCTCCCACAAACAGCAATGTGACGATGACCGGTTGGACCTGTTTTTAGTGAGGTTGGTTGGGAGATGAATATTGGCCCCAGGGCATCGGGGAGAACCCCACCCCTCTCTGATGTTCTTCCAATAATGGTCACGGGATCCTTGACACCCACCTGAGAAGGCAGGCAGGGGCCTGGTCTCCGGTGTGCGATATCAGCCGCTCACGCACTTCAGCAACAACACTGGCATTTGTACAACGCCTTTATAGAACATTCCAAGGTGCTTCACAGGAGTGTAGATCAGACAGAATTTCAACTGGAGTCACATAAGGAGATATTTGGGGCAGGTGAACAAAAGCTCAGTCCAAGTGGTCGGCTTATTCCCCAGGCAGCTGAGGGCACGGCCGCCAACGATGGAGCGATGGGGGCTGGTGTGCAAGAGGTTGGAATTGGAGGATTGTGTAGGGACAGGAGTGGTTACAGAGATAGGGAGGGTTATCGGGGCTGGAGGAGGTTACAGAGATAGGGAGGGGTGTAGGAGCTGGAGGAGGTTGCAGAGATAGGGAGGGGTGTAGGAGCTGGAGGAGGTTACAGAGATAGGGAGGGGTGTAGGAGCTGGAGGAGGTTACAGAGATAGGGAGGATTGTAGGGGCTGGAGGAGGTTACAGAGATAGGGAGGGGTGTAGGGGCTGGAGGAGGTTACAGAGATAGGGAGGGGTGTAGGAGCTGGAGGAGGTTACAGAGATAGGGAGTGGTGTTGGGGCTGGAGGAGGTTACAGAGATAGGGAGGGGTGTAGGGGCTGGAGGAGGTTACAGAGATAGGGAGGGGTGTAGGAGCTGGAGGAGGTTACAGAGATAGGGAGAGGTGTAGGGGCTGGAGGAGGTTACAGAGATAGGGAGGGGTGTAGGGGCTGGAGGAGGTTACAGAGATAGGGAAGTGAGTAGGGGCTGGAGGAGGTTACAGAGATAGGGAGGGGTGTAGGGGCTGGAGGAGGTTACAGAGATAGGGAGGGGTGTAGGGGCTGGAGGAGGTTACAGAGATAGGGAGGGGTGTAGGGGCTGGAGGAGGTTACAGAGATAGGGAGGGGTGTAGGGGCTGGAGGAGGTTACAGAGATAGGGAGGGGTGTAGGGGCTGGAGGAGGTTACAGAGATAGGGAAGTGAGTAGGGGCTGGAGGAGGTTACAGAGATAGGGAGGGGTGTAGGAGCTGGAGGAGGTTACAGGGATAGGGAGGGGTGTAGGGGCTGGAGGAGGTTACAGAGATAGGGAGGGGTGTAGGGGCTGGAGGAGGTTACAGAGATAGGGAAGTGAGTAGGGGCTGGAGGAGGTTACAGAGATAGGGAGGGGTGTAGGAGCTGGTGGAGGTTACAGAGATAGGGAGGGGTGTAGGGGCTGGAGGAGGTTACAGAGATAGGGAGGGGTGTAGGGGCTGGAGGAGGTTACAGAGATAGGGAGGGGTGTAGGAGCTGGTGGAGGTTACAGAGATAGGGAGGGGTGTAGGGGCTGGAGGAGGTTACAGAGATAGGGAGGGGTGTAGGGGCTGGAGGAGGTTACAGAGATAGGGAGGGGTGTAGGGGCTGGAGGAGGATACAGAGATAGGGAGGGGTGTAGGGGCTGGAGGAGGTTACAGAGATAGGGAGGGGTGTAGGAGCTGGAGGAGGTTACAGGGATAGGGGAGAGGTTTGAACACGAAGGTGTGAACTCTAGAACGGAGGTGTCTGTCAGTACAGATTACTGAATAGCAGGGCACCCCTCTCAATGTCACTACACTGTTACATTTGCCCATGTAGGATGGGATGTCCCTGTTGGCTGTCACGAAGCTCATTCTGGGCGTCAGTAACCTAGCAGGTTTCTGACACAATGATGTGCGGAGCCCTCGGGTGAGGTGAGACAACAAGGCGTTCCACTGTAAGTTGCTGCCCTGCCAATATACAGGTGTGTACCAGGTGCGATGAGGCAAATGTGCGAGGGCAAAGCAGTGAATGTCAGGCAGCTTGACGGGCAGCATTATGCCCCCCTGTCTTATCTGGCCGGGTGGCCTCTGTCTGTTCCTGGGTCCTGCTGATACCGTACGCGGTGATGCCCCCTCACCTCCTGCCAGGCACGGTGTGTGCCATTCCCCTGGAAGGATGGCCTGGATGCCAGCCCGCTCCAGCACTTACACTGACGCTTGGCTCTGTCCTCCTTCCACGTTTCACGTGAAGGGATGGTGGATAGGCAAACGTTGACCTGTCCAGCCAGGCCCATACTAGCTCAGGTGCCTTGTTATCATCCAACAAGGCACCTGCTCCCACCCCCCCAACCTCAACCACACCATCGCCATGGGAGAGGCGTGAAAGCAGATTCCAAACACAATAGGAGCAGGCGGGCGTGCATTTCCAGAGTGCCTTTCACAACCCACCCCCACCACCCCGAGCGTCCCAAAGGACTTCACAGCCAATGATGCACCTTTGTTTATTGAAGGGTATGTTGTAACGTAGGAAACACGGCAGCCATTTGAGCACAGCAAGATCCCGCAAACAGCAACGTGACAAATAACTGAAATCATCCTGGGTTTTTTTGATTTGAAGGCTAAACATTAGCCTGGCATTGACAGTCGGGAAAGATGATGAAGCACTTACAAGGGTCTTTTTAATTACAATGCTGCTTTTGTGGCCGATCGCTCTGCATTAGAAACAATTACACATACTTTTCTCTTACATGAACAGAAGTACTTGAGGTATTAACCTGCAGAATCACAAATGAAAACATAAAAGACACAGAGAGAGAGAGAGGGAGAGAGAGAGAAAGAGAGAGAATCTCTCCCTATAACAGATCCCATCACACAGCCACTACTCCTCTTCCCCTGTTTGGGTGAAGATCACAGAATGTCCACATTTTCAACACTCAAAGACAGCAACGGGCTGATTTCTCGTCTATGATCCCTCCGTGGTCCTTGCTCCACAGGCTCCTCGAGCTATGTCCTCCGTCCACCTCCTCTGCCCTTCTGACTGTGGGTTGACTGGACCTGACCCCCTCCCTCCACTTGGCAATCCGGCCTGCACACTCTGCGGATCCTAGTCCTAATTCACCCCTCATTCCCCCCCCGCCCAACGATTATCCCATCCACCACCTTCAACGTTCACTCCCTCCACCACCGACACACAGTAGCAGCAGTGTGTGTACCATCTACAAGATGCACTGCAGGAACTCACCAAGGCTCCTTTGACAGCACCTTCCAAACCCACGACCTCTACCATCTGGAAGGACAAGGGCAGCAGACACATGGGGAACACCACCACCTGCAAGTTCCCCTCCAAGTCACTCACCATCCTGACTTGGAAGTATATCGGCCGTTCCTTCACTGTCGCTGGGTCCAAATCCTGGAACTCCCTCCCTAACAGCACAGTGGGTGTACCTACACCACAGGGACTGCAGCGGCTCAAGGAGGCGGCTCACCCACCACCTTCTCAAGGGGGCAATTAGGGGTGGGCAATAAATGTTATCCTCGCCAGCGATGCCCGCATCCCGTGAATGAATTTTTAAAAATCACACCCTCGCCCTTGTTCTGAACTTACCCCCTGGACTGGGTCTGCTGCCTCCTCCCATGACCTCCACCCCAATCCTGCCCGGAATCTGACCTGTCCTTCAATCTCTCGGACCACACCCATCCTTCTCAGATGGCTGGTTCTCTCCAAAAGAAAAATTGCGATTTCACCTTGGGTCCACTTTGACGTCTCTCGCGGTTAATCCATGGAGGGTTCTGCCTGGGCTCATTGCCGCCTGCGGCAGTGCCTTGCCTGGGAGGTGGTGGGGTGGCAGGGTGAGCGGAGGCCATATGTTCCCCCACTTACTTTGGAGTGGCTACTCTGCTCCTTTCCCCACACGCACCCCACCCCCCAACCCCCAATCGCAATTACACTCCCCCCACCCCACCACCCCTCCCACCACCCCACCCCTGCCCCCCCTCCCCCCCACCCCCATTGCAGGATGACAGCAACAGCCCCAATCGATGTGGCTGCGACCGAGCTCAACAGCGTTCATGGCCAACAGCTCCCACTGTCCGCACCCCTAACGTGCTTCCCTCGCCATCTCCTTTCTCGCCACCAAAGGACAAAAGGGACAACCTGGCACCAGTCTAAACCTCCATGGCCTCCGAGGGCTCAGTTAAGGAAAATCTGGTGAACTTCTGTAACGAATGCAGCCATTGTGCAAGCACCTCCTGTGGAAATTCCCTCATGGGCTTGGCTACAGAGGGACATCTTACCCACACATGCCAACCAAGGGGAGTCTGAGCTGTTCGGAGGGGATAGGCGCTGGGTTGTTGTAGTCAGTCGCATTCCAGGCTGCAGGAACCGAATCAAATATATATATATATATATATATAAAAAACACAAGACAGGGGAGTGTAAAACTCCCAACGTGCAGGTCCCTGAGTGAGAGGATTGTTACAAAGATGAAAAGGACATGTTTTCCCACATTGTGGTGACAGAACGCGGCAAGTGACATCTACAAAGACAGGAAAGAAACCCGCGCAAGGGTTAACCCCACCCCTGGATTACTCTGGGGGGGAACCCAGCCCCGGGTTATACTCCCCACACCACCCACCCCCTCCCTCCCACCCCACCCTCACTCGTTCCTCATTGCATCAGCCGTGTGGCATGGCCCCTCCTAGATGTCCACTTGCGTCTGAGAGTTGGGTTTGCCCCCTGTTTTTAAGGGGCTCCGAGCTGGTGGCTTGTACCCCCCCCCTGACTCCTCCTGCCCTCCTCTGGCCGGGAAGGCGCCGCACTCTTCGTCCTGAAGGTTGGGGTAGCTTCCGTTGCCGACGGGGCCTTTGCTTAAGGGGGCCGTCTCCGGGCAGCTCCCGCTTACCGGGCCGCTCTCCGCCTTGGCTGAGGTGCCCACTCGGGCTTTCCACCGGTTCCTCAGCCTCTGGGAGTGAGAGTACAGAGCGAAAACAGCCACCACCACAGCAAACAGCACCAAGAGGACGCTCACCACCACCAGCTCGCTCCAGTATGTCTTCACAGCAGGGTTCCTGTGAGACTGCTGACCTGGGTTCCCTTCCCATGAGGCGGGGTCAGTAACCTGAAGCGAATAACTCACCAGCAATACCCTGAACCGATTCTCCATGGCCCAGCACTCCCACAGGCCCTGGTGCTCAGCGCTGGCCACAAAGCTGAGGCCGCTGGGCTGGTGGATCAAACCCGACGTCGGCGGCTCTTCCCCCTTGTGCGTCCAGCTCCTTTGTGCCAGGTTGGAGTTGGCTTGGCAGTGCAGCTGGACCAGGGAGTTCGCAAGGACCTTCTTCACGAGGGGGGCTGGGGAATCTATGGAGTAAATATAAACAGGTGTGAAGGGAAAAGGTAAAATAAACCGCAAACCGTCCGCAGGCCAAGCCTGTCATTACCGGCCAGAACGCATTTTCCTTATGATCCGTCTCCGACTCCCAGCGGGCACTGGGCACCCGGCAGAATGTCTCTGCAGGACCTGTCTCCAAACCCATGCACAGAGTTGCCAAAGTTACATCCAAATAAGAGCCCCTTGAGCCTGTTTTGCCATTCAATGAGGTCATGGCTCATCTGTGACCTAACTCCGCATACCCGTCTTTTCTCCCTTAATACCTTTGGTTAACAGAAATCTATCAAACTCCATCAATCATCAGTTTCTGTTTGTGAGAGAGTTCTGAACCTCTCCCACAAAGTGTTTCCTAATTTCACCCCTGACTTGCCTGGCTCTAAAGTTTAGACTCTGCCCCCTAGTTCTGGACTCCCCCAGCCAGCAAAAATAATTCCTCTCAATCTACCCTAGCAGTTCCTCTTAATATCTTGAAAACTTTCATCAACTCACCTCTTAATGTTATAAATGCCAGGGAATACTAGCCTACTTTCTGTAATCTCTCCTGGTAATTTAACCGTTGGAGTCAAGGTACCATTCAGCGTGCTGACTAGCTGTGAAAACAGCACAGCCCAATCTAGTCCTGACCCGAGGTTGACAGGCAAACTTTCAAGGGGCAGTGAGTAGGCAGCAATGAGGAAAGGGACCTCAGGCTGATATTACACACAGACACAGACGCACTCACACACATACACAAGGACTCACAGACACACACACACGCACACACACACAGACACACACACACAAGGACTCACAGACACACACACAGACACACATACAGACACACACACACACACACACACACAAAAACTCACACAGATACACACAGAGAGATATACACACATGCACACACAAAGATGCACATGTACCCACGGACACACACACACAGAAACACACAGATACACACGCGCAGATGCACAAGCATAGATGCACAGACACACACACACACACTCACAGCTACAAACACAGAGATACACACACATGCGCAGACACACACATGCACAGACACAAACACACATACATGCACACACACACACGTGTACACACACAGACACACACACATGCATAGACACACAGAGACACATACACCATAGACACACAGAGACACATACACAGGGACACACACACATTCATACATACAGACACATACACAAAGGCACACACACTTAGATGCACAAACATACAAACACAAAGGCACACACACACACACACACACACAGATACACAGGCACATTGTCATGAAGAGATATAGTTATTGGAAATTATTAAATTGGAATTTGGTCTGTGTCTGTGTGTGGCTTAATTGGATTAAAGCCAGCTAGTCTAGGTGCTTTGATGTATAGTTGTTTGAGATGTTAATTATATAAAAGGAAGTTAAAAGGTAAAGTGTATATTTGTATTTGTTGAATAAACCATTCAAAGGAAGGGAGTAAAATCTTGCACCTAGCTGGGAGCCGCCAAACAATGTGTTTATTTTTTCTGCTTACTAATAATATCAGTGCTTTGAAAGGGGTTTTATTGTTAGAAGAGCTGAAGTTCAAAAGACCCAGTGATACAATGGAAAATGTACATTCAAAGGGAAAACTAGGTATATAAAGAAAGGAGTTTGTTTTGTGTAAAGTAGAGGCATTTAAGACCTAACCAGCCTGTACACCTCCAACCAACTTGCAAAGGAACCTCATTTGGAATTTTTAAGGTCAAATGTGCTTTGCCTGGTGTCTATTTAAAGTCTATGGGTTACTGTTGCCTTGGTGAAGATTTACCTGGGAGTGATTAATTTGGGGATTTGTTAAAAGTTACTATAGTAGTAATTTGTAGCCATGTGTGTGTGTGTTTAATTTGTTGTTACATTAACAAATGTTTAATTTAGTTTTATATAAAGACCATGAAACTCAGTGGTCTTATTCCTACTGAATTCAAAGTCTGCATCTCGAAATTACAAATTGCAAAAATGGGTTATGACAGTTGTTTCAAGTTTCCCTCTGGGATTTGAACAACTCAGCCTTTCCCATTGGCTGTGTCATAATACACACACAGAGATGCACACACACATAGGCACAGACACACACACACACATAGAGATACACGCACACACATAGACACACGAACACAGAGCCACACAACCACAGAGACACACACACAGAAACACACAAACACACAAACAGAGACACATATAGACAGACACAAACACTGACACACACAAGCATAGGCACACACACACAGGCAGAGACACACACACACAGACACACACACAGACACACACAGGCAGAGACACACACACACACAGGCAGAGAGACACACACAGACACACACAGGCAGAGACACACACACAGGCAGAGACACACACACACAGACACACACACACAGACACACACAGGCAGAGACACACACACACAGGCAGAGACACACACACAGACACACACAGGCAGAGACACACACACACACAGGCAGAGACACACACACAGATTCACACACACACAGACACACACAGGCAGAGACACACACACACAGGCAGAGACACACACACACACACACAGGCAGAGACACACACAGATTCACACACACAGACACACACACACAGACACACACAGGCAGAGACACACACACACGCACAGGCAGAGACACACACACAGACACTGTTTCAGGTTTCCTTGTCTGAGGCCTGTCTCTTTAACATGAATTAGTGGTTGAACAAACCTTTCTGGGTTTCCTTTGGTGCATGCATTCTCGGCTGTGGCCGGGGTGAGCAAGCGAAGGCTGCATCTGCGTTCTCGATGTCCTGTACCCAGTGGTGCCTTCAAAAAAAAAAACAATCATTTCAGACGGAGTGTGTCTGAAATATTGGCTTACAAAAAGTGTTAATGCAGAGGGATAGAGGCGGAGTGAGGTAAGAGACAGAGAGAGAAAGAGGCACACTGGCATATTCACTCAAGCACAGAGCGAAAGATTGACAGGGAGAGAGGTGGAGATGATGGACAGAGTGAGGAGACAAGACAGACGGAGAGAGAAAGAGAAAAACCGGCCAAGAGTAACCCTGAGAGAGAAAAGGAGAGAAAGACAATGGAGCGGTGAGCCAGAGTAACTGCTGAAAGAGTTAGGCCATTATAGGAAGGATGCGATTGCACTGGAGAGGGTGCAGAGGAGATTTACCAGGATGCTGCCTGGGCTGGGGAGGGTCTGAGCTATGAGGAAAGATTGGATAGGCTGGGGTTGTTTTCCTTGGAGCAGCGAAGGTTCAGAGGGGACCTGATAGAGGTGTATAAGATTATGAGGGGCACAGATAGGGTGGATAGGAAGGCACTTTTTCCATTGGTAGAAGGGTCAATAACCAGTTAAGAGGTAGAAAGATAAGATGGGAGTTGAGAAACCTTTTCACCCAGAGGGTGGAGGGAGTCTGGAACTCACTGCCTGAAAGGGTGGCTGAGTCAGAAACTCTCGTAATATTTAAGGAGTATTTAGATATTCACTTGCATGGCCATAGCCTCCGGGGCTATGGGCCAAGCCGTGGAAAATGGGATTAGTGTTGTCAGTTCTATATTGACCAGCGTGGACATGATGGGCCGAAAGGCCCCCTTCTGTTCTGCAAACGTCTATGAGTCTATGAGCCTGTGGCACAGAGCAACAAATACTATAATTCCCGGCCAGGCATCCGTGACACATTTCACCCAGAGGACAGTCCGATCACGGACTAGGTGACACGGAGACACAGGATGCAAACCCAGCCTCAGGCCGACAGCCAGCACAACTCGGCACCTCCAGCATCACCCTGGTGTGACCAGCGAGAGACTGGGCCTGGGATAGAGTGAGTCAGAACACGTGGCCGGGTGTCAGGTGTCAGGTGTCAGGGCTGCTATTCACCCCCCGGTGGTACACTCACATCTCTGGTTGGTTTCTTGTCTCCTTGCAGACCCTGTCATCTCTGTCCCAGGCGCAGTAGGGGTCTCTGGATAACACACAGTCCCCACAGCTTGGGTAAGCAGTACAGTTCGAGACAGGCACCTGCAGTACCCCTATCGATGTTCCGATGTACAGAACCCCCTATGATAAAACAAAAAGCACAGAGGGTTTGCCACAGTGTTTGAAGTGAGTACCAGCAACAGGGACTCATGAGCAAAAACCAAATAGTCCTAGAGTAGGTACCCCCTGTTATCCAGTTTCCACAACTGCACTAATTAGAATGCCATGCTAATCGGCACCACTAGTTCTACCAGAATACAGCTTCCACAACCCTGTCCCCATCAAACACTCCCAGGACAGGTACAGCACGGGGTTAGATACAAAGTAAAGCTCCCTCTACACTGTCCCCATCAAACACTCCCAGGGCAGGTACAGCACGGGGTTAGATACAGAGTAAAGCGCCCTCTACACTGTCCCCATCAAACACTCCCAGGACAGGTACAGCATGGGGTTAGATACAGAGTAAAGCGCCCTCTACACCGTCCCCATCAAACACTCCCAGGACAGGTACAGCACGGGGTTAGATACAGAGTAAAGCTCCCTCTACACTGTCCCCATCAAACACTCCCAGGACAGGTACAGCACGGGGTTAGATACAGAGTAAAGCTCCCTCTACACTGTCCCCATCAAACACTCTCAGGACAGGTGCAACATTTGGGGGTGAGGTTCATTCTGGGGTTTAAGGAGTAAAGTGTAGATGGTTAAATGCCCAGATACCAGAGAGTGCCAGGGTAGCACAGTGGAACTGTGAGAGCAATTGGTACCAGATGATGCCAGTTACTATCTGACTGCTCGATGGCTGGAGCCAAAGCCAAGGCAATATCACGTTCATACACATGTGTTCACCTGCCAGCGGGGGACACAGGACAGCACCCCCCTTCCCTAGCCCAGAGTGGGGTTAACTGCACCCCCCTCCGTTCCCTAGCCCAGAGTGGGGTTAACTGCACCCCCCCCCTTCCCTAGCCCAGAGTGGGGTTAACTGCACCCCCCCCCCTTCCCTAGCCCAGAGTGGGGTTAACTGCACCCCCCCCCGTTCCCTAGCCCAGAGTGGGGTTAACTGCACCCCCCTCCGTTCCCTAGCCCAGAGTGGGGTTAACTGCACCCCCCCCCTTCCCTAGCCCAGAGTGGGGTTAACTGCACCCCCCCCCGTTCCCTAGCCCAGAGTGGGGTTAACTGCACCCCCCCCCTTCCCTAGCCCAGAGTGGGGTTAACTGCACCCCCCCCGTTCCCTAGCCCAGAGTGGGGTTAACTGCACCCCCCTCCGTTCCCTAGCCCAGAGTGGGGTTAACTGCACCCCCCCCGTTCCCTAGCCCAGAGTGGGGTTAACTGCACCCCCCCCCGTTCCCTAGCCCAGAGTGGGGTTAACTGCACCCCCCCCCTTCCCTAGCCCAGAGTGGGGTTAACTGCACCCCCCCCCGTTCCCTAGCCCAGAGTGGGGTTAACTGCACCCCCCCCCCTTCCCTAGCCCAGAGTGGGGTTAACTGCACCCCCCCCCCTTCCCTAGCCCAGAGTGGGGTTAACTGCACCCCCCCCCGTTCCCTAGCCCAGAGTGGGGTTAACTGCACCCCCCCCCTTCCCTAGCCCAGAGTGGGGTTAACTGCACCCCCCCCGTTCCCTAGCCCAGAGTGGGGTTAACTGCACCCCCCTCCGTTCCCTAGCCCAGAGTGGGGTTAACTGCACCCCCCCCGTTCCCTAGCCCAGAGTGGGGTTAACTGCACCCCCCCCCGTTCCCTAGCCCAGAGTGGGGTTAACTGCACCCCCCCCCTTCCCTAGCCCAGAGTGGGGTTAACTGCACCCCCCCCCGTTCCCTAGCCCAGAGTGGGGTTAACTGCACCCCCCCCCCTTCCCTAGCCCAGAGTGGGGTTAACTGCACCCCCCCCCTTCCCTAGCCCAGAGTGGGGTTAACTGCACCCCCCTCCCCTTCCCTAGCCCAGAGTGGGGTTAACTGCACCCCCCTCCCCTTCCCTGTCCCAGAGTCGGGGTGAACAGCCCCCGCCAACCCCCTTCCCTAGCCCAGGGTGGGGATGAACAGCCCCCCCCCATTCCCTGTCCCAGGGTGGGGGTGAACAGCCCCCATTCCCTGTCCCAGGGTGGGGGTGAACAGCCCCCCCCCATTCCCTGTCCCAGGGTGGGGGTGAACAGCCCCCCCCCATTCCCTGTCCCAGGGTGGGGATGAACAGCCCCCCCCCATTCCCTGTCCCAGGGTGGGGGTGAACAGCCCCCATTCCCTGTCCCAGGGTGGGGGTGAACAGCCCCCCCCCATTCCCTGTCCCAGGGTGGGGGTGAACAGCCCCCATTCCCTGTCCCAGGGTGGGGGTGAACAGCCCCCCCCCATTCCCTGTCCCAGGGTGGGGGTGAACAGCCCCCATTCCCTGTCCCAGGGTGGGGGTGAACAGCCCCCATTCCCTGTCCCAGGGTGGGGGTGAACAGCCCCCATTCCCTGTCCCAGGGTGGGGGTGAACAGCACCCCCCCATTCCCTGTCCCAGGGTGGGGGTGAACAGCACCCCCCCATTCCCTGTCCCAGGGTGGGGGTGAACAGCCCCCATTCCCTGTCCCAGGGTGGGGGTGAACAGCCCCCATTCCCTGTCCCAGGGTGGGGGTGAACAGCACCCCCCCATTCCCTGTCCCAGGGTGGGGGTGAACAGCACCCCCCCATTCCCTGTCCCAGGGTGGGGGTGAACAGCCCCCATTCCCTGTCCCAGGGTGGGGGTGAACAGCCCCCATTCCCTGTCCCAGGGTGGGGGTGAACAGCCCCCATTCCCTGTCCCAGAATGGCAGAGGTGAAAATTCACGCCCAGACTTATCAATGTGCCAGTGGCTCCACCTGTCCCACTGTCCATGGCCCACAAGTTAAGAGGTGCACACAGAGGAAACAAGGCTGCTGACCTTTTCAGGAGAGAGTACGAGGCTGTGCACAGACTGTGGAGTTGAGAAGAGTTGGAGCTCCTCAATGATGTAAGAGTTACCATTCACATACAGCGCTTTGTGCAGGAAACCACGGGCTGGGGGAGGAAAAGGAGCAAAGTGAAATAGGCAGAGCAATTAAGAGAATTCCTTTCCTTTTCTTCCCATACCCATATCCCCATTCATGTCTCAACTAATCCATAGGAACTCACACCTGCCAGAGACTTAGCAGAATGCATGTCACAATTAAACTGGGCACCCTGTGTAGAAGGAGCTTTACTCTATATCTAACCCCATTCTGTACCTGTCCTGGGAGTGTTTGATGGGGACAGTGTAGAGGGAGCTTTACTCTGTATCTAACCCCATTCTGTACCTGTCCTGGGAGTGTTTGATGGGGACAGTGTAGAGGGAGCTTTACTCTGTATCTAACCCCATTCTGTACCTGTCCTGGGAGTGTTTGATGGGGACAGTGTAGAGGGAGCTTTACTCTGTATCTAACCCCATTCTGTACCTGTCCTGGGAGTGTTTGATGGGGACAGTGTAGAGGGAGCTTTACTCTGTATCTAACCCCGTGCTGTACCTGTCCTGGGAGTGTTTGATGGGGACAGTGTAGAGGGAGCTTTACTCTGTAACTAACTCCGTGCTGTACCTGTCGTGGGAGTGTTTGATGGGGACAGTAGAGAGGGAGCTTTACTCTGTATCTAACCTCGTGCTGTACCTGTCCTGGGAATGTTTGATGGGGACAGTGTAGAGGGAGCTTTACTCTATATCTAACCCCATTCTGTACCTGTCCTGGGAGTGTTTGATGGGGACAGTGTAGAGGGAGCTTTACTCTGTATCTAACCCCGTGCTGTACCTGTCCTGGGAGTGTTTGATGGGGACAGTGTAGAGGGAGCTTTACTCTGTATCTAACCCCGTGCTGTACCTGTCCTGGGAGTGTTTGATGGGGACAGTGTAGAGGGAGCTTTACTCTGTATCTAACCCCGTTCTGTACCTGTCCTGGGAGTGTTTGATGGGGACAGTGTAGAGGGAGCTTTACTCTGTATCTAACCCCATGCTGTACCTGTCCTGGGAGTGTTTGATGGGGACAGTGTAGAGGGAGCTTTACTCTGTAACTAACCCCGTGCTGTACCTGTCCTGGGTGTGTTTGGTGGGGACAGTGTAGAGGGAGCTTTACTCTGTATCTAACCCCGTGCTGTACCTGTCCTGGGTGTGTTTGATGGGGACAGTGTAGAGGGAGATTTACTCTGTATCTAACCCCGTGCTGTACCTGTCCTGGGAATGTTTGATGGGGACACTGTAGAGGGAGCTTTACTCTGTATCTAACCCCGTGCTGTACCTGTCCTGGGAGTGTTTGATGGGGACAGTGTAGACGGAGCTTTACTCTGTATCTAACCCCGTGCTGTACCTGTCCTGGGAGTGTTTGATGGGGACAGTGTAGAGGGAGCTTTACTTTGTATCTAACCCCGTGCTGTACCTGTCCTGGGAGTGTTTGATGGGGACAGTGTAGAGGGAGCTTTACTCTGTATCTAACCCCATTCTGTACCTGTCCTGGGAGTGTTTGATGGGGACAGTGTAGAGGGAGCTTTACTCTGTATCTAACCCCGTGCTGTACCTGTCCTGGGAGTGTTTGATGGAGACAGTGTAGAGGGAGCTTTACTCTGTATCTAACCCCATGCTGTACCTGTCCTGGGAGAGTTTGATTGCTGGTATACATTCATTGGTATAACACCCTACTTCGCTGCTCACAAGAGAAGTAAAGGTAACAGTTCCACTGATGTTATTTGCAGTCTCAGGCGACAATGTGTGAAACGCAGGTCCCTTTAAGGGTAAAGCCAAGCTTCTGGATGAACCGAGAGCAGGTTATGCTCGTTGAAGTCTGGACTGAAGAGCTGGTTTTCCCCCCCTCCGCCATGAGGGACTTTCTGCTTTTTAACAGGGAGACGATCCTTATGTCAGTGGTAGGGAAATTATTGGAGAAGATTCTTCGTGACAGGATTTACTACCATTTGGAAGCAAATGGGCGTATTAGTGAGAGGCAGCATGGTTTTGTGAAGGGGAGGTCGTGTCTCACTAACTTGATCGTGTTTTTCGAGGAAGTGACAAAGATGATCGACGATGGAAGGGCAGTGGATGTTATATACATGGATTTCAGTAAGGCCTTTGACAAGGTCCCTCATGGCAGACTGGTACAGAAGGTAAAGTAGCACGGGATCAGAGGTGAGCTGGCAAGATGGATACAGAATTAGCTTGATCATAGAAGACAGAGGGTAGCAGTGGAAGGGTGCTTTTCTGAATGGAGAGCTGTGACTAGTGGTGTTCCGCAGGGATCAGTACTGGGACCTTTGCTGTTTGTAGTATACATAAATGATTTGGAGGAAAATGTAACTGGGCTAATTAGTAAGTTTGCAGACGACACTAAGGTTGGAGGAGTTGCAGATAGTAAAGAGGATTGTCAAAGGATACAATGGGATATAGATCAGTTGGAGACTTGGGCGGAGAAATGGCAGATGGAGTTTAATCCAGACAAATGCGAGGTAATGCATTTTGGAAGGTCCAATACAGGCAGGAATTACACAGTAAATGGCAGAACCCTTAAGTGCATCGACGGGCAGAGGGATCTGGGTGTATAGGTCCACAGGTCACTGAAAGTGGCAACGCAGTTGGATAAGATAGTCAGGAAAGCATATGGCATGCTTGCCTTCATTGGCAGGGGTATTGAGTATAAAAGCTGGGAAGTCATGCTGCAGCTGTATAGAACCTTGGTTAGGCCACACTTGGAATATTGCGTGCAATTCTGGTCGCCACATTACCAGAAGGATATGGAGGCATTGGAGAGGGTGCAGAGGAGGTTTACCAGGATGCTGCCTGGTCTGGAGGTTATTAGCTATGAGGAGAGGTTGGAGAAACTCGGATTGTTCTCACTAGAGCGACAGAGATTGAGGGGCGACTTGATAGAAGTTTACAAAATTCTGAGTGGCATGGACAGAGTAGATAGTCAGAAGCTTTTTCCCAGGGTGGAAGAGTCAATCACTAGGGGACATAGATTTAAGGTGAGAGGAGAAAACTATAGAGATGTGCGGGGCAAGTTTTTTACGCAGAGGGTAGTGAGTGTCTGGAATTCGCTGCCAGAGGAGGTGGTGGAAGCAGGTACGATAGTGGTGTTTAAGAGGCAGCTTGACAAATACATGAATAGGATGGGAATAGAGGGATACGGACCCCGGAAGTGCAAAATGTTTTAGTTGACGGGCAATATGATCGGCGCAGGCTTGGAGGGCCGAAGGGCCTGTTCCTGTGCTGTACTTTTCTTTGTTCTTTGTTCAGAAGGAAAGAGTGGAAACTGGTATTTGTAATGAACTATAGTTTAATAATAAAACAGTTATGATTCACAGAATGTGCTACCTGATTTGGTAAATGGTTACCCACCTATTAGACATCAGGTATATGTGCCTACCTGTGATCAGGAACATCAGGTATATGTGCCTACCTGTGATCAGGAACATCAGGTATATGTGCCTACCTGTGATCAGGAACATCAGGTATATGTGCCTACCTGTGATCAGGAACATCAGGTATATGTGCCTACCTGTGATCAGGAACATCAGGTATATGTGCCTACCTGTGATCAGGAACATCAGGTATATGTGCCTACCTGTGATTGGGAACATCAGGTATATGTGCCTACCTGTGATCGGGAACATCAAGTATATGTGCCTACCTGTGATCGGGAACATCAGGTATATGTGCCTACCTGTGATCGGGAACATCAGGTATATGTGCCTACCTGTGATCAGGAACATCAGGTATATGTGCCTACCTGTGATTGGGAACATCAGGTATATGTGCCTACCTGTGATCAGGAACATCAGGTATATGTGCCTACCTATGATCAGGAACATCAGGTATATGTGCCTACCTGTGATCGGGAACATCAGGTATATGTGCCTACCTGTGATCGGGAACATCAGGTATATGTGCCTACCTGTGATCGGGAACATCAGGTATATGTGCCTACCTGTGATCGGGAACATCAGGTATATGTGCCTACCTGTGATCAGGAACATCAGGTATATGTGCCTACCTGTGATCAGGAACATCAGGTATATGTGCCTACCTGTGATCAGGAACATCAGGTATATGTGCCTACCTGTGATCGGGAACATCAAGTATATGTGCCTACCTGTGATCGGGAACATCAGGTATATGTGCCTACCTGTGATCAGGAACATGACTCTGTGTTTCATCAAGTTGACTGACAGTACAGAGTCCACTGCTATCTTCAGGTACTTCTCCTTCAGTTTTACCAGCTGTGGTTGGTGTCCCGTGGGATGTACCACGCCATCCATCATGAAACGGTCTTTGACAAGGTTGAGGGTTGAATCCATATAAGGCTTTGTGTTACACTGCAGAAACCATGGTTAGACAGGCATGAGGTGGGGAAGGATGAAGGGCTGTCACATGCTAAAAGAGAGGTGAGAGGAAATATAACAGAACTTCTTCCCCTCTGTATCTAACCCCGTGCTGTACCTGCCCTGGGAGTGTTTGATGGGGACAGTGTAGAGGGAGCTTTACTCTGTATCTAACTCCGTGCTGTACCTGCCCTGGGAGTGTTTGATGGGGACAGTGTAGAGGGAGCTTTACTCTGTATCTAACTCCGTGCTGTACCTGCCCTGGGAGTGTTTGATGGGGACAGTGTAGAGGGAGCTTTACTCTGTGTCTAACCCCGTGCTGTACCTGTCCTGGGAGTGTTTGATGGGGACAGTGTAGAGGGAGCTTTACTCTGTATCTAACCCCGTGCTGTACCTGTCCTGGGAGTGTTTGATGGGGACAGTGTAGAGGGAGCTTTACTCTGTATCTAACCCCGTGCTGTACCTGTCCTGGGAGTGTTTGATGGGGACGGTGTAGAGGGAGCTTTACTCTGTATCTAACCCCGTGCTGTACCTGTCCTGAGAGTGTTTGATGGGGACGGTGTAGAGGGAGCTTTACTCTGTATCTAACCCCGTGCTGTACCTGTCCTGGGAGTGTTTGATGAGGACAGTGTAGAGGGAGCTTTACTCTGTATCTGACCCCATGCTGTACCTGTCCTGGGAGTGTTTGATGAGGACAGTGTAGAGGGAGCTTTACTCTGTATCTGACCCCGTGCTGTACCTGTCCTGGGAGTGTTTGATGGGGACGGTGTAGAGGGAGCTTTACTCTGTATCTAACCCCGTGCTGTACCTGTCCTGGGAGTGTTTGATGGGGACGGTGTAGAGGGAGCTTTACTCTGTATCTAACCCCGTGCTGTACCTGTCCTGGGAGTGTTTGATGGGGACGGTGTAGAGGGAGCTTTACTCTGTATCTAACCCCGTGCTGTACCTGTCCTGAGAGTGTTTGATGGGGACGGTGTAGAGGGAGCTTTACTCTGTATCTAACCCCGTGCTGTACCTGTCCTGGGAGTGTTTGATGAGGACAGTGTAGAGGGAGCTTTACTCTGTATCTGACCCCATGCTGTACCTGTCCTGGGAGTGTTTGATGAGGACAGTGTAGAGGGAGCTTTACTCTGTATCTGACCCCGTGCTGTACCTGTCCTGGGAGTGTTTGATGGGGACAGTGTAGAGGGAGCTTTACTCTGTATCTAACCCCGTGCTGTACCTGTCCGGGAGTGTTTGATGGGGACAGTGTAGAGGGAGCTTTACTCTGTATCTAACCCCGTGCTGTACCTGTCCTGGGAGTGTTTGATGGGGACAGTGTAGAGGGAGCTTTACTCTGTATCTAACCCCGTGCTGTACCTGTCCTGGGAGTGTTTGATGGGGACAGTGTAGAGGGAGCTTTACTCTGTATCTAACCCCGTGCTGTACCTGTCCTGGGAGTGTTTGATGGGGACGGTGTAGAGGGAGCTTTACTCTGTATCTAACCCCGTGCTGTACCTGTCCTGGGAGTGTTTGATGGGGACAGTGTAGAGGGAGCTTTACTCTGTATCTAACCCCGTGCTGTACCTGTCCTGGGAGTGTTTGATGGGGACAGTGTAGAGGGAGCTTTACTCTGTATCTAACCCCGTGCTGTACCTGTCCTGGGAGTGTTTGATGGGGACGGTGTAGAGGGAGCTTTACTCTGTATCTAACCCCGTGCTGTACCTGTCCTGGGAGTGTTTGATGGGGACAGTGTAGAGGGAATTTACTCTGTATCTAACCCCGTGCTGTACCTGTCCTGGGAGTGTTTGATGGGGACAGTGTAGAGGGAGCTTTACTTTGTATCTAACCCCGTGCTGTACCTGTCCTGGGAGTGTTTGATGGGGACAGTGTAGAGGGAGCTTTACTCTGTATCTAACCCCGTGCTGTACCTGTCCTGGGAGTGTTTGATGGGGACAGTGTAGAGGGAGCTTTACTCTGTATCTAACCCCGTGCTGTACCTGTCCTCGGAGTGTTTGATGGGGACAGTGTAGAGGGAGCTTTATTCTGTATCTAACTCTGTGCTGTACCTGTCCTGGGAATGTTTGATGGGACGGTGTAGAGGGTGCTTTATTCTGTATCTAACCCCGTGCTGTACCTGTCCTGGGAGTGTTTGATGGGGACAGTGTAGAGGGAGCTTTACTCTGTATCTAACCCCGTGCTGTACCTGTCCTGGGAGTGTTTGATGGGGACAGTGTAGAGGGAGCTTTACTCTGTATCTAACCCCGTGCTGTACCTGTCCTGGGAGTGTTTGATGGGGACAGTGTAGAGGGAGCTTTACTCTGTATCTAACTCCGTGCTGTACCTGTCCTGGGAATGTTTGATGGGACGGTGTAGAGGGAGCTTTATTCTGTATCTAACCCCCTGCTGTACCTGTCCTGGGAGTTTTCCTGCCACTTCTCTTCTAAGGTTATTTTCCTATACTTCACCCAAGTGGTCATCCTTTATCCATGAGCTTGATACAGAGTGATGACTGGCCCATTAACTATCAGAGTATCATAGGACATTTTTACACCTGACGACAGTGTCCAGTGTCAGTCACTTTGCAGTGATCAGGACAAGGAGCCTTGGCTGATTCTTTCCTCCCTTGCCAATCACCTTTGAAGTCAAGCATGCTGCCATCTACCCCTCTCGCTCTCCAATAACACATCTAAGGGGTAGACTATTGACTGGGCCCATTGCTGAGCCCAGCTGGCACTGCGAAGGGAGCACGCTTTTGGACTAAGGGGACCTTGGACCATTTCTGGGGAGGGCTGGTGCCAGGGCAGTCGTGCTGAGTGACAGGACTGCAGAGCTGGTGGAGGACCAAGATTGTGCACTCCTGCAACCCACATTCGGTCCCCGGTTAAGAGCTTCACCTATTCTGGGCCAGCGATACCTAAAACGTGGCAGCGGCTCTTTATAACTCAGCACTGCTAAACTGGTAATGATCGGTGCCTTTTTTACATCTGAAACATGGGTACAATGCATACCAATTTCTACCACTATGTACAAAGGGGTTGAGTCTGTCACACTCCAGGCATAAAGTAGAAAGAAATATGAATATAGAGATGATGGAATGGTCTGGTCCTGGAACCAGGAATTTATAAGCTTCCGCCCACCTACAGAGTCCCCAGCCCAGGAGCAAATAGCTTCTAATTGATCTCAGAACCCCCTTATGAAGCCTCAGAATATTGTGATTCTCATTGCAATTTGAGGTCAATGCCTTATTACCTTTTTTGAAAAGGTGAGTCCATTTATTGAAAAGAAACACAACTCACAGAGCCAGGCCTCATGTCCAAACCATCAGCTGAAAATGACGACCACGTCTGTGTTTCTCTGTTCAGCAACTTGTACAGCCCGTTGAACACCACTTGAATGTTGTGTAAAGTAAAGGCACAGACTGCAGAGCTGTCAGAGGCACCGCGGAACCTGCAAAGTAAGGGTAGGCATGGTTAATGCCGAAAGCTCGAAATTAGAAGGGACGTTTGGGGAAGTTTTTCAACTAGAGGGTAATTGCGTTGTGCAATCAGTTGTCAGGGAAGGCTATTTAACACATTGCATAAATGGAGACCATTTGCTGTGTTTCTTGTGATTGTTTTGATATTTCCTTCTGCTTTTTATTTCTACATTTATCCCCACCTCCAGATACTGGTCAAATTCTCCTTGCTCCACTGTCTTCTGAAATGTTTTAGTCGTGATCATTATGATAAACGCTCCACGAAGCGAACGTTGGGTGTCAGGTTTCAGTGGTGCTGCATGATGAATGGTGGGTGTTGTTGATTGTTGGAAGCTGGGTGTTGTGATCTGTCATGTAGTGGAAGCTGTTAGATAATATTGTGCGCTGGATATGGTCGGGCGGTGGATAATGCCGGCCGGTGGATAATGCCGGGCGGTGGATATTGTCGAGTGGTGGATATCGACTGCGATGGATATTGTCGGGCGGTGGATATTGTCGAGTGGTGGATATTGACAGCGATGGATATTGTCGGGTGGTGGATATTGATGGCGATGGATATTATCAGGTAATGGATATTGTCGGGCGGTGGATATTGATGGCGATGGATATTGTCGGGCAATGGATTTTGTTGGGCGGTGGATATTGACAGCGATGGATATTGTCGGGTCATGGATATTGTCGGGTGGTGGATATTGACGGCGATGGATATTGTCGGGCAGTGGATATGGTCAGGCGGTGGATAATGCCGGATGGTGGATATTGTCGGGTGGTGGATATTGACGGCAATGTATATGGTTGGGCGGTGGATATGGTCAGGCAGTGGATATGGTCGGGCGGTGGATAATGCCGGGTGGTGATTATTGTCGGGCGGTGGATATTGTCGGGTGATGGATATTGTCGGGCGGTGGATATTGACGGCGATGGATATTGTCGGGTGATGGATATGGTCGGGCGGTGGATATTATTGGCTGTTGATTTTGGGTGTTGGACTATTTTGGTTGTTGCGTTGGTGTTGAATGTTATCGGTGTTGATGGTTATTAGCTATTGACGTTATTGTAGTTTTTGGTGCGAGACTGAGCGATATATTGACAGGGTCAACATCCATAGGAAATGGGCGTGCTTTGTTGAGTTGAGTGGCCTGGCCTTTCTAAAGTAACACAAGGGATCAGCACAAATGCCACATTTACAATGATTCCACTGAGTTTGCCAGATGTAACTAAAAATAAAACATAATTACAAAGGAAATTAAGTCTGCAGTGAATGAACTAATTAAAATGTTGCTTCTCCAGTTGGAGATCAGCAGGCTTTCGCGAATAATTTCAGAAACCCAAGATCCAGGAACCAACATAGAACTCCTTGGAGCAGAGGAGGCTGAGGGGAGATTTGTTTGAGATGTACAAAATTGTGAGGGGCCTGGATAGAGTGGATGGGAAGGGTCTACTTACCTTAGCAGAGAGGTCAGTAACTGGGGGGCATAGATTTAAAGTAATCGGTAGAAAGATTAGAGGGGGGGATGAGGAAAGGTTTTTTTTTTCATTCAGAGGGTTGTGGGGCTGTGGAACTCACTGCCTGAAAGGGTAGTAGAGGAAGAAATCCCCAACTCATTTAAAAGGTGTCTGGGTGTGTACCTCAAGTGCCGGAACCAGCAGAGCCACGGACTGAATGCTGGAAAGCGGGATTAGGCCGGGTGGCTTGTTTTTTCAGCCAGCGCAGACACGATGGGCCGAATGGCCTCTTTCAGTGCCGCAAACTTTCTATGATTCTACGTAATGGTCGGCACACGATGCCTAACACATAACACACGACACCCACTAACATCTGCCAGACATACCTCAGCCAATGACGCCCAACATTGAACACATCCAACCATACAACCGAGCCCACTCAACACCAGCCAGGCTCCAACGTGAAGATTGATTTGATCTGTTTCTTACCACTGTGAGCTAAAGACGCCGTAGAACACTGACCCCTCCTCATCCTTGGAGACAAACATGTCCTGAAGTACGTTGAATGGGAATTGGTCCTCGGGGAGGTAACACAGCAGCTGAGCCTTGAGGAAGGTGGTCCATCGTTTCTGTAACACCCGCTCGCCACCATTATCACTCTGGGCAAGAAGCCAATCTCGGTTAGTTTGCGCTGGGTTAAAAATGCCGTAAAACCTTATACATTGCCATGTTCCACTTTGGCTTCCCTAGTCTTTCATCCCCGCTCTCTATCTCGTGCACCATGTTCCCTTTCTCTCTTCCGGCTCCTTTATAGCATGACGTGAAAGTTACAGGTCTGTTTTCTGTAAGACTGGGATATGGTGCGCAGTGCTAGCCATCCTCAATCTCTCAGCCATGCTCAAGTACGCTTGGCTAGAGCTGTATTCAACCATAAGGAGGAAACAATTGAGCTGACGTTGTGCTTAGCTCAGGCACAGGCCACCCATTGAACCCTACGCTTTCTTAAATTCATTCACGGGATGTGGGCGTCGCTGGCTGGGCCCAGCATTTATTGCCCATCCCTAGTTGCCCCTTGAGAAGGTGGTGGTGGGTGAGCTGCCTTCTTGAGCCGCTGCAGTCCCCGTGGTGTAGGTCCACCCACCGTGCTGTTAGGGAGGGAGTTCCAGGATTTTGACCCGGCGACAGCGAAGGAACGGCCGATATATTTCCAAGTCAGGATAGTGGGTGCTGCCCTAAGGGGTGGCCCTGTACGGTAGCGTGATAAGTATTGGCAGGGCAACCAGGGGTGAGCTGCCTCTGAACGAAACTTATGCACAGACAAGGCATTTTTTACAACAGGTACGCCTTTGACTGAGCTGACACCACGATCGGCCTAATGGACACAAACATTTCTGTGAAAGGTTTTTCCCTTTAAGTCTATCCCTGGGGAGACGTGGGCTTGGCCAGGTTCAGAGGCGATGCTGTTCCTGCGAGTCCCCTCACCTTGCACACGCGCGCCACCAGAGACAGACTCATCTTCTGCAGAAGGTCCGACTTCTGCCTGCTTTCTGTGAAAAAGAAGTAGATTTTGTCTCCCTCGCTCTCCTGGATGAACGTGGAGCCCACAAACGTCGGATCTGAAGGGAGAGATTGTTGGGAGGTCACTGTCAGGGGATGGCAATCTTCATCTCTTTTTATACAATCTGTCTCGTGAACACTCTCGGCCGGAAGGCTCTGCAAGGATGCTGATTCCCAGGGACTGCAGCACATCCCCAAGAGTTAGAGTCCCGGGAGTCACGAGTAGCTCCTTCTGGGCAAAGCTTAGATACAATGACCCGGAAACATGTCAGTGCTGCTTCCTCCCTCCCGCTGTTAAACTCCGCTGGAAACCAATCTACCAGAGATACATCAGAGTTACGCCAGAATTACACTAGAGTTATGTCAGAGTTACACCAGCATTACACTGGAGTTATGCCAGAGTTACACCAGCATTACACTGGAGTTATGCCAGAGTTACACCAGCATTACACTGGAGTTATGCCAGAGTTAAACCGGAGTTACGCCAGAGTTACGCTGCCATTACACCAGAGTTATGCAAGAGATACACAGGCATTACAGCGAAGTTATGGCAGAGTTACACCATAGGAAAATAAGATTAGAGAAATGAATGTGTGGCTCAAAGACTGCTGTGGGGGTGTAGGTTCCAGTTCATGGGGCACTGGCACCAGTACTGGGGACGGTGGGGGCTGCACTGTTGTGGTGGTCTACACCTGAACCATGCTGGGGCTGGTGTTCCAGTGAGCTGCATAACTAGGGAAATAGAGAGGGCTTTAAACTGAATAGTGGGGGTAAGGGATCAAATTTGGAAAGATGTGGTAAACCAAAGAATAGAGACAAGGCAAGAGAGAAAGGTATTGATATGGCAAATGATAGACTGTAACAGAAAGGGACAGAGAGTACAAATCTTAAGAGTAAATCAGAAAATAAGGCTAGACATTACAAAAATAATAAAAGGACAAAACTAAAGGCTCTGCATCTAAACGCATATAGCATTCGAAACAAAAGAGATGAGCTGGCAGTGCAAATAGAAATAAGTAAGGACAATCTGATAGCCATGACAGAGGCCTGACTACAGGATGACATATAGATTGGGACCTGAATGTTGAAGGGTGTGTGACATTTAGGAAGGACAGGGGGTTAGGAAAAGGTGGAGGGGTGGTTCTGTTAATGATGGCGTTATTGCATCAGCGAGGGATGACTTAAGCTCAGGAAACCAGAATGTAGAAGCTGTTTGGGTCGAGATGAGAAATGATAAAGGCAAAAAGTCCTTTGTAGGGCTGGTGTACAGGCCCCCTAACAGTCACCACATGGTAAGACAGAGTATAAAGGAAGAAATAATGGGAGCCTGTAAGAAAGGTGCGGCGATAATCATGCAGGATTTTAATCTACATATAGATGGGAAAAATCAGATGGGAAAAGGCAGCGTAGATCAGAAGGTCATTGTATGTTTTTGGGATAGTTTCTTACAACAGCATGCTCCTGAGCCAACCTGGAAGCAGGCTGTACTAGACCTGGTATTATGCAGTGTGAAAGGATTAATCGATAACTTGATAGTGAAGGGGCCCCTAGGTGGCAATGATTATAATATGATTGAATTTTACATGCAGTTTGAGGGAGAGAAAAGAATGGATCCAAGATTAGTGTTTTAAACTTAAATAAGGGCAATTATTAGGGCATGAGAGCAGATTTAGCTAAAGTGAGCTGGCAAATGAGGCTAAGGGGTATGTCAACAGAGATACAATGGCAGACTTTTAAAGGGATATTTCAGAATACACAGAATAGATACATTCCAATGAGAAAGGAAAATTCCAAGGGGAGGACCCACTATCCATGGTTGGCTAAAAAAGTTAAAGACAGTATCAAACTTAAAGCAAAAGCATATATTGCTTAAAAAAAAGAGAAGTGTTGAAGTTTCCATCTTGCACTCATCAGGACACGTCACAAGAATGCCAATATAAGGGCAAAACAACGATTTATACTGTATGAGAAGAGAGTGCGGATTGGTTAGCAAGTGGACTCTGTTAGAGGCATTGACGTGGAGAATGCACCAGTGATGGTGACTGACAATGAACTGCCAAGCATGTTTCCAAAGTTCCCAAAGTTTGAAATTTAAGCCAGGCAGCTTGATCCTGATTGGTCAAGGCATTACCCTGAGGAGTGAGTCAGTGAATGGCTGTCACTTTTTTTTGTTTAGCTGAAACAAGCGCAATGCGTGTAGAGGGATCTGGGTGTCTTAGTGCGTGAATCGCAAAAGGCTAGTATGCAGGTACAGCAAGTAATTAGGAAAGCTGCCTGCAAAGAACAGGGCCCTGAATATTAACATGTGTAAATGCACCACACTGTGAGTCCGAATACAATCTTAAATTGGTTGTCAGCGTAATTCTTAGCACACTGAGGATTATTTAGCAAATGTTGTCCAATTGCGGAATCACATCTAATGTGGGACACTGTGCTTTGAGTTTTGCAAGCACGGGCTGGTTGGGTACGGACTGTACCTTGCCTGTTGCAAACAGCGGCTGAGACATGCTGCTTGATACGATCTGCCAGTCTTTGAGATGTATGGCCTACATACCACATCACTCATTTGTGTGATAGACAGAACGTCTCGTTGGCTTGACCGCAGCATCCTGTTAGTGGTGAATACTACTGCATAGTAGCAGCGTGAAACAGCTAGACCATAAGACCATAAGACATAGGAGCAGAAATTAGGCCATTCGGCCCATCGAGTCTGCTCCGCCATTCAATCATGGCTGATACGTTTCTCAGCCCCATTCTCCCGCCTTCTCCCCGTAACCTTTGATCCCCTTACCAATCAAGAACCTATCTATCTCCGTCTTAAATACACTCAATGACCTGGCCTCCACAGCCTTCTGTGGCAATGAATTCCATAGATTCACCACTCTCTGGCTAAAGAAGTTTCTCCTCATCTCTGTTCTAAAAGGTCTTCCCTTTACTCTGAGGCTGTGCCCTCGGGTCCTAGTCTCCCCTACTAATGGAAACATCTTCCCCACGTCCATTCTATCCAGGCCTTTCAGTGTTCTGTAAGTTTCAATCAGATCCCCCCTCATCCTTCTAAACTCCATCGAGTATAGACCCAGAGTCCTCAAACGTTCCTCATATGTTAAGCCTTTCATTCCTGGGATCGTTCTCGTGAACCTCCTCTGGACCCTCTCCATGGCCAGAACATCCTTCCTGAGGTACGGGGCCCAAAATTGCTCACAATATTCTATATGTGGTCTGACCAGAGCCTTATAAAGCCTCAGCAGCTAGCTTCACCTGTTGTTCAAATTTTTGAGATAGATCACCCTGGGAGGGCATGGCGAGGTAGTCTGGGCATTTTTCAGGGCCAAAAGTGACAGCCTAAAGCCCGTTCATGAGTTTGCATGATATAGAGCGCGAAATGATCTGATCAAGGTAGCCATTATCCCATGGGATGCCTTTGATGCCGCTCTTCTCATGCAGTATAAATTGTTGTTTTCCTCTTGCATTGGAATTCTTGCAAAGTGTCCTGATGAGTGCAAGATGAAAAGCTTCGACATGTCTCTTTTTCAGCAATACTCAAGTTCTGTACTACCAAAGAGCATATAACTGCATAAAGATGGGTGGCAGGTCAGAGGATTGGATAGAATATAAAGAACAGCAAAGAAGGACAAAAGGAATAGTATGGAGGAAAAAGATTAGAGTATGAGAGGAAGCTAGCTAGAAATATAAAGACGGATAAGAGTTTCTATCGATATTTTAAAAAGAAAAGTGTTTTAAAAAAGTGAGCGTTGGTCCTATAGAAAGCGAGTCTGGGGAATTAATAATGGAAAGTAAGGAGATGGCAAATGAATTGAACACATATTTTGCATCGGTCTTCACTATAGAGGATACAAGTAACATCCCAGAAATAGCTGTAAATCAGGAACTGAAAATGGGGGAGGAACTCAGGGAAATTACAATCACCAGGGAAGTGGTACTGAGCAAATTGTTGGAGCTGCAGGTTGACAAGTCCCTGGGTCCTGATGGACTTCACCCTAGGGTCTTAAAAGAAGTGGCAAGTGAGATAGTTGATGCGTTGGTTTAAATTTTCCAAAACTCCCTAGATTCGGAGAAGGTTCCATTAGATTGGAATATAGCAAATGTAACTCCTTTATTCAAAAAGGGAGGGATACAGCAAGTGGGAAACTACAGGCCAGTTAGCTTAACATCTGTTATAGGGAAAACGTTAGAAGCTATTATTAGTAGCAGGGCACTTAGAAAAACTTAAGGCAATCAGGCAGAGTCAACATGGTTTTGTGAAAGGGAAATCATCTTTAACCAATTTATTGGAGTTCTTTGAAGCAGTCACATTTTTTTTACTCATTCAGGGGATGTGGGCTTCGCTGGCTGGGCCAGCATTTGTTGCCCATCCCTAGTCACTCTTGAGAAGGTGGCGGTGGTCTGCCTTCTTGAGCCGCTGCAGTCCATGTGGTGTAGGTACACCCACTGTGCTGTTAGAGAAGGAGTTCCAGGATTTTGACCCAGCAACAGTGAAGGAACGGCCGATATATTTCCAAGTCAGGATGGTGGGTGACTTGGAGGGGAACTTCCAGGTGGTGGTGTTCCCATCTATCTGCTGCCCTTGTCCTTCTAGATGGTAGTGGTTGTGGGTTTGGAAGGTGCTGTCGAAGGAGCCTTGGTGAGTTGCTGCAGTGCATCTTGTAGATGGTACACACACTGCTGCTACTATGCATCGGTGGTGGAGGGAGTGAATATTTGTGGATGTGGTGCTGATCAAGAGGGGCTGCTTTGTCCTGGATGGTGTTGAGCTTCTTGAGTGTTATGGGAGCTGCACTCCAGGCAAGTGGGGAGTATTCCATCACACTCCTGACTTGTGCCTTGCAGATGGTGGACTGGCTTTGGGGAGTCAGGAGTTGGGTTACTCATTGCAGGATTCCTAGCCTCTGACCTGCTCTTGTAGCCACAGTATTTATATGGCTGGTCCAGTTCAGTTTCTGGTCAATGGTAACCCCCAGGATGTTGATAGTGGGGGATTCAGTGATGGTAATGCCATTGAATATCAAGAGGAGATGGCTAGATTCTCTCTTGTTGGAGATGGTCATTGCCTGACACTTGTGTGGCGTGAATGTTACTTGCCACTTGTCAGCCCAAGCCTGGATATTGTTCAGTTCTTGCTGCATTTGGACATGGACTGCTTCACTATCTGAGGAGTCACGGATGCTGCTGAACATTGTGCAATCATCAGCAAACATCACCACTTCTTACCTTATGATGGAAGGAAGGTCATTGATGAAGCAGCTGAAGATGGTTGGGCCAAGGACACTACCCTGAGGAACTCCTGCAGTGATGTCCTGGAGCTGAGGTGACTGACCTCCAACAACCACAACCATCTTCCTTTGCGCTAGGTATGACTCCAACCAGCAGAGAGTTTTCCCCCTGATTCCCATTGACACTAGGTTTGCTAGGGCTCCTTGATGCCACACTCGGTCAAAGGCTGCCTTGATGTAAAGGGCAATCATTCTCATCTCACCTCGGGAGTTCAGCTGTTTTGTCCATGTTTGAACCAAGGCTGTAATGAAGTTAGGAGCTGAGTGGCCCTGGCATAACCCAAACTGGGCGTCAGTGAGCAGGTTATTGCTAAGCAAGTGTTGCTTGATAGCACTGTTGATGACTCCTTCCATTACTTTACTGATGATCGAGAGTAGACTGATGGGGCAGTAATTGGCTGGGTTGGATTTATCCTGCTCTTTGTGTCCAGGACATACCTGGGCAATTTTCCACATAGCCGGGTAGATGCCAGTGTACTGGAACAGTTTGGCTAGGGGCACGGCAAGTTCTGAAGCACAAGTCTTCAGTACTATTGCCGGAATATTGTCGGGGCCTATAGCCTTTGCAGTATCCAGTGCCTTCAGCCATTTCTTGACATCACATGGAGTGAATCGAATTGGCTGAAGACTGGCATCTGTGATGCTGGGGACCTCCAGAGGAGGACGAGATGGATCATCCACTCGGCACTTCTGGCTGAAGATCATAGCAAATCCTTCAGCCTTATCTTTTGCACTGATGTGCAGGGCTCCTCCATCATTGAGGATGGGGATATTTGTGGAGTCTCCTCCTCCAGTGAGTTGTTTAATTGTCCACCACCATTCACGACTGGATGTGGCAGGGCTGCCGAGCTTAGATCTGATCTGTTGGTTGTGGGATCGCTTAGCTCTGTCTATCCCTTGCTGCTTATGCTGTTTGGCACACAGGTAGTCCTGTGTTATAGCTTCATCAGGTTGACACCTCATTTTTAGGTATGCCTGGTACTGCTCCTGGCATGTCCTCCTGCACTCTTCATTGAACCAGGGTTGATCCCCTGGCCTGATGGTAATGATAGAGTGGGGGATATGCTGGGCCATGAGGTTATAGGTTTGAGTACAATTCTGCTGCTGCTGATGGCCCACAGCGCCTCATGAATGCCCAGTCTTGAGTTACTAGATCTGTTCGAAATCTATCCCATTTAGCACGGTGGTAGTGCCACACAACACAATGTGAAGGCGGGACTTCGTCTCCACAACGACTGTGCGATGGTCACTCCTACCAATAATGCCATGGACAGATGCATCTGCGGCAGGCAGGTTGGCGAGGATGAGGTTAAGTATGTTTTTCCCTCTTGTTGGTTCCCTCACCACCTGCCGCAGACTCGTCTTGTAGCTATATCCTTTAGGACTCGGCCAGCTCGGTCAGTAGTGGTGCTATCAAGCCACTCTTGGTGATGGACATTGAAGGTCCCCCACCCAGAGTACATTCTGTACCCTTGCCACCCTCAGTGCTTCCTCCAAGTGGTGTTCAACATGGAGGAGCACTGATTCATCAGCTGAGGGAGGGCGGTATGGGGTAATCAGCAGGAGGTTTCTTTGCCCATGTTTGACCTGATGTCATGAGACTTCATGGGGTCTGGAGTTGATGTTAAGGACTCCCAGGGCAACTCTCTCCTGACTGTATACCACTGTGCCTCCACCTCTGCTGGGTCTGTCCTGCCGGTGGGACAGGACATACCCAGGGATGGTGATGGTGGTGTCTGGGACATTATCTGTAAGGTATGATTCCGTGAGGATGACTATGTCAGGCTGTTGCTTGACTAGTCTGTGAGACAGCTCTCCCAATTTTGGCACTAGCCCCCAGGCGTTAGTAAGGAGGACTTTGCAAGGTTGGCAGGTTTGCCATTGTCATTTCGGGTGCCTAGGTTGATGCCGGGTGGCCCGTCCGGTTTCATTACTTTTTTGAGGCTTTGTAGCGGTTTGAAATAACTGAGTGGCTTACTTGGCCATTTCAGAGGGCATTTAAGAGTCAACCATGTTGTTGTGGGTCTGGAGTCACATGTAAGCCAGATTTCCTTCCCTATTTTATTTTTATTGAAATCAAATTCCACCATCTGCCGCAGTGGGGTTTGAACCCGGGTCCCCAGAACATTACCCTGGGTCTCTGGATTACTAGTCCACCGACAATACTACGACACCCCACCCCCCCGCCCCAGTGCGCTGTGGATGAAGGGGAACCGGTGGATGTGCTGTCCTCAGATTTCCAGAAGGCATTTGATAAGGTGCCACATCAAAGGTTATTGCAGAAAATAAAAGCTCATGTAACATATTGGCATGGATAGAAGATTGGCTAGCTAACAGGAAACAGAGAGTAGGCATAAATGGTTCATTTTCTGGTTGGCAAGATGTAACAAGTGGTATGCCAGAGAGCTCAGTGCTGGGGCCTGAACTTTTTACAATATATATTAATGAGTTGGATGAAGAGGTCAGAGTTATGGTCGCTAAACTTGCTGATGACACGAAGGTAGGTAGGATAGTAAGATGTGAAGAGGACGTAAGGAGGGTACAAGGTGACACAGATAAGTTGTGAGTGGGCAAAGATCTGGCAAATGGAGTATAATGTGGGAAAATGTGAGATTGTCCATTTTGGCAGCAAGAATAAAAGAGAGGCATATTGTCTAAATGGTGAGAGATTGCAGAGCTCTGAGATTCAGAGGGATCTGGGTGTCTTAGTGCATGAATTGCAAAAGGCTAGTGTGCAGGTAATTAGGAAAGCTAATACAATGTTATCATTTATTGGGAGGGGAATTCAATACAAAAGTAGGGAGGTTATGCTTCAGTTATACAGGGCACTAGTGAGACCATGTCTGGGGTACCGTGTACAGTACTGGTCTCCTTAGTTAAGGAAAGATGTAATTGTAAATGATTGGCAACCAATCAGAGAAGGTTTACTAGGCTAAAACCAGGAATGGGCGGGTTGTCTTATGAGGAAAGGTTTGGACAGGTTAGGTTTGTATCCACTGGAGTTTAGAAAGGTAAGAGGTGACTTGATTGAGACTTTTAAGTTCGTGAGGGGTCTTGACAGGGTGGATGCGGAGAGGATGTTTCCGCTTGTGGGAGAATCTTGAACTGGAGGTCGTTGTTTAAAAATAAGGGATTGCTTGTTTAAGAAGGAGATGAGGAGAAGTTTTTTTTATCTCAGAGGGTCGTGAGTCTTTGGAACTCACCTCCTCAAAAGGTGGTGGAAGCAGATTTTTGAATATTTTCAAGGCGGAGGTAGATAGAGTCTTGATTAACAACCATAGAGCCAGAGAAGTTACAGTGCAGAAAGAGGCCATTCAGCCCATCATGTCTGTGCCAGCCAAAAAGAGAGAAAAAAAGAAACTAGCCCTCTCATTTTAATCCCACTTCTCAACACCTTGTCCGTAGCCTTGCAGGTTATTTCAGGTGCAGGTCCAGGGACCATTTTAATGAGTTGAGCATTTCAGCCTCAACCACCAACTTAGGCAGTGAATCCCAGGTGCCCACCACTCTCTGGGTGAAAAAGTTTTCCCTCATATCCCCTCTAATTCTTCTACTAATCACCTTAAATCTATGCCCCCCTGGTAATTGACACCTCAGCTAGGGGAAACAACTCTTTCCTGTCTACCCTATCTAGGCCCCTCGTAATCTTGTTCACCTCAATTACACCTCACCCCTCAGCCTCTCCCTCGTTCTAAGGAAAACAACCCCAGCCTATCCAATCTCTCCCTCATAGCTGCAATTTTCCAGCCCTGGCAACATTCTTGTAAATCTCCTCTGTACCCTCTCTCCAGAACAATGATGTCCTTCCTGTAACGTGGTGCCCAGAAAATGTACACAAAATTCCAGCTGTGGCCTAACCAGCGTTTTATACAGTTCCAGCATGACATCCCTCGCTTTTGTATTCAAGGGGGTGAAAGGTTATCGGAGGTAGGCAGGAATGTGGAGCGGAGGTTACAATCAGGTCAGGCATGACCATATTGAATGGTGGAGCAGGTTTGAGGGGCCGAGTGGCCTACTCCTGCCCCTAATTCATATGTTCGTTTGTGTGTTCACACGTTCGTATTACACCAGAGTCATGTCGGAGTTGCATCGGCATGACACAGTAGCTATGCCAGACTTACACTGGAGTTACGCCGGAGTTTCGGTGGCAGGGTAGGGACAGCGCTGAGGAAATTCTCCACCAATAAGCCATGACTAAGAGACTCCAGACTCCTGGGCATGATATTCAAATCTCACAAACACACTTACTACAAGCTTTCTGGTTAAAGAGGTTAAAAGGAGGACTTGTATTTCTATAGCACCTTTCATGACCTCAGGACATCTGAAGGCGTTTCATAGCTAATGAAGAGCTATTTTGAGGCATGGTCGCTGTTGTGATGTAGGAAACTCAGCAGCCAATATTGCGTATATCAAACTCCCACAAACAGCAATGCAATAATAGCCAAATAATCTACTTTTTCTTAGTGATGTTGATTCAGGTGTAAATATTGACCAGGCACCAGGGTGAACACACCCTGCTCTTCTTCAAAATAGTCCTGTGGGCTCTTTTATGGATCTCTGGACCACTGGGAGGCCAGATGGGTGCCTTGGTTTAGTAACTCCGACAGTGCAGCGCTCCCTCAGTACTGACCCTCCGACAGTGCGGCACTCCCTCAGCACTGACCCTCCGACATTGCAGCGCCCCCTCAGCACTGACCCTCCGACAGTGCGGCACTCCCTCAGTACTGACCCTCCGACAGTGCGGCACTGCCCCAGTACTGACCATCTGACAGTGCGGCACTCCCTCAGTACTGACCCTCCGACAGTGCGGCACTCCCTCAGTACTGACCCTCCGACAGTGCGGCGCTCCCTCAGTACTGACCCTCCAACAGTGCGGCGCTCCCTCAGTACTGACCCTCCGACAGTGCGGCGCTCGCTCAGTACTGACCCTCCGACAGTGCAGCACTCCCTCAGTACTGACCCTCCGACAGTGCAGCGCTCCCTCAGTACTGACCCTCCGACAGTGCGGCACTGCCCCAGTACTGACCCTCCGACAGTGCGGCACTCCCTCAGTACTGACCCTCTGACAGTGCGGCGCTCCCTCAATACTGACCCTCCGACAGTGCGGCACTCCCTCAGTACTGACCCTCCGACAGTGCGGCACTCCCTCAGTACTGACCCTTGGACAGTGCGGCACTCCCTCAGTACTGGAACTAGGCCTGCCAGCCTGAATTTTGTGCTCAGGTTGCTGTCGTAGGGCTCGAAGCCACGAGCTTCTGACTGAGATGTGTGGGCGTGAGAGAGATTGAGCCATGGCTGACTCTCAACAGAGAGGCAGCAGGCCTATCCGAGCACAGACACTGAGAAGCCGCTGTGTGCGCTAAGAGCATGTTTTAATTTTAACTGCAGTCTTACTTTTTGAGTAAGTTTGGGCTTGACTGTCTATCTATTCTAGCCGGCTGGGTGTGGAATCAAATCACTCCAGCTGTAAGAATGTATGAGCAAGATTTTCAGAGATTAAGGGTTAATCCGACTGCCCTAAAGTTTGCCATCTTGACCATTGCACTTTCCTGTTTAACAGGGAAGTCTAAGTCATTTAGGTGCAATGAGCTGTTGAACTTGGTCTGGCTTCGTCTTTAGTCACTTCAGTGCACCTCATTAGAGGACATGCACTGTGCATTTCCGGGAACTCTCAAACACTCGGGCGACAGATGGAAACATCTGCAAATGCGACATCCTTTTCAGAAGCAGCAGGGGCGGATAGGAAGCTGCAGGGGTGTGTGTGTGTGAGGAGCTTCACTCCGACGCAAACGGCCCTGATGCGTGACAAGAGTCAGAACCGGGTTGGTTGTGCTGTGATGCCCCGAAACCCCACATCATAAGTATCTCGTGCTGAGGCTCACAAATTAGGTGGCAGAGGTCAGCTGGTGCCCGTGACACCTGCTACTTCAGGATAGGAGGGAACGAAGCCAGGGATTTGGGACAGGGTAAGGTGAGTGCTCTCATATTCTCTCAATCCAGCCTGTGGCATTCCCAATAGAATCCTTTCATGTGATGTGAATGTCGCTGGCTAGGTCAGCATTTATTACCAGCATCCGCAGTAGTTTTTTGTTTTTATCAGCATTTATTACCCTAGTTGCCCCTTGAGAAGGTGGTGGGTGAGCTGCCTTCTTGAGCCGCTGCAGTCCCTGTGGTGTAGGTACACCCACCGTGCTATTAGGGAGGGAGTTCCAGGATTTTTGACCCAGCGACAGTGAAGGAACGGCCGATATATTTCCAAGTCAGGATGGTGAGTGACTTGGAGGGGAACTTCCAGGTAGTGGTGTTCCCCATGTGTCTGCTGCCCTTGTCCTTCTAGATGGTAGTGGTCACAAGTTTGGAAGGTGCTGTCGAAGGAGCCTAGGTGAGTTGCTGCAGTGCATTTTGTACGTGGTATCCACTGCTGCTACTGTGCGTCAGTGGTGGAGGAAATGAATGTTTGTGGATAGGGTACCAATCAACTGCTTTATCCTGGACGGTGTTGAGCTTCTTGAGTGTTGTGGGAGCTGCACCCATCCAGGCAAGTGGGGAGTATTCCATCACACTCCTGACTTGTGCCTTGTAGATGGTGGACAGGCTTTGGGGAGTCAGGAGGTGAGTTACTCGCTGCAGAATTACCAGCCTCTGACCTGCTCTTGAATTCACAGTATTTATCTGGCTGGTCCAGTTCAGTTTCTGGTCAATGATAACCCCAAGGATGTTGTTAGTGTGGGATTCAGTGGTGGTAATGCCACTGAATGTCAAGGGGCGATAGTTAGATTCTCTCTGGTTGGAGATGATCGTGGCCTGACACCAACAAAATCTACAGCGTATGACAGACTTTTTTCCCATGCCGTCTCTATGAAAGAGTTTCCCCTCAGGTCCCATTTCCTTACTGTCTCCTCACACACATTTTAAGATGTCTTTCCGCCTCTCTGTGAAAATCTACCTTGGGTTCTGCTTCTCCCACTGCATTCCCTTGGGCATTCCTGTGTCCTGGCAAGCCTCTGGTTATAAAGGTTCTCTTACCACGCTCCCAGGCTCATCAGTACTGGCATCATTCTTGTGTCAATAAAGGCCAATGTCCTACCTTGCAACCAGTTGAAGGAAGGCTCAGTTTTTAACGCCACTTGCTGCCCAAGGTTGCGGGCGATGATGGACTCGGTCCCCTGGAAGTTATTCGTTGTCCCCGTGTACAGCTCGCCATCTGGACAATAAAACAGAGACAGTGCTGAGAGAGCTACAGAGATGTGCGTAGTTATTTACACAGCACCTTACCACCCATCTCATAAACATCTCAAATCACCCCTGCAGGGGTAGAAAGAATTACTCTGAAGGGTTCTGACTGCAGCCACATTTTTACACAGTGGGATCCCACAAAGAGTAGCATGTCCCAGACAATTCTATTTTTCATTCAGGTAGTTTTGCTTAAGGGAGGAAAGGCTCTGTTCAGAAACACCACTGCTCTGCTCCCCAGAGAATGGGCGACGAATCCACCAGAATCCATCGGGACAGAAAGACAGAGCCTCGCTTTAACATCTTGTCCAAAGAAGAGCTCTGCTGACAGTGCAGCATCAAGTCCTGGTGTGGTCAGTAATAATGTCTGAGTTCGGAGGCAGCAGCACATTCAGACATCACACTGTCCCCATCAAACACTCCCAGGGCAGGTACAGCACGGGGTTAGGTACAGAGTAAAGCTCCCTCTACACTGTCCCCATCAAACACTCCCAGGACAGGTACAGCACGGGGTTAGATACAGAGTAAAGCTCCCTCTACACTGTCCCCATCAAACACTCCCAGGACAGGTACAGCACGGGGTTAGATACAGAGTAAAGCTCCCTCTACACTGTCCCATCAAACACTCCCAGGACAGGTACAGTACGGGGTTAGATACAGAGTAAAGCTCCCTCTACACTGTCCCCATCAAACACTCCCAGGACAGTTACAGCACAGGGTTAGATACAGAGGAAAGCTCCCTCTACACTGTCCTCATCAAACACTCCCAGGACAACTAAAGCTTGGGGTTAGATACAGAGTAAAGCTCCCTCTACACTGTCCTCACCAAACACTCCCAGGACAACTAAAGCTTGGGGTTAGATACAGAGCAACATAAACATACGAACACACAAACCAGGAGTGGGCCACTCGGCCCCTCGAGCCTGCTCCACCATTCAGTAAAATCGTGGCTGATCTGATTGTAACCTCAACCCCACATACCCACCTAACCCCGATAACCTTTCACCCCCTTGTTAATCAAGAATCTATCTACCTCTGACTTAAAAATATTCAAAGACTCTGTTTCCACCGCCTTTTCAGGAAGAGAGTTCCAAAGACTCACGACCCTCAGAGAGAAAAAAATTCTCCTCATCTCTGTCTTTAATGGGCAAGCCTTTATTTTAAACAGTGACCCCTAGTTCTAGATTCTCCCACAAGAGGAAACATCCTCTCCACATCCACCCTGTCAAGACCCCTCAGGATCTTATGCTTCAATCAAGTCGCCTCTCACTCTTCTAAACTCCAGCGATACAAGCCCAGCCTGTCCAACCTTTCCTCATACGACAACCCACCCATTCCAGGTGTTAGACAGGTAAACCTTCTGTGAACTGCTTCCAACGCATTTACATCCTTCCTTAAATAAGGTGACCAATACTGTACACAGGACTCCAGATGTGGTCTCACCAATGCCCTGTACAACTGAAGCATAACCTCCCTACTTTTGTATTCAATTCCCCTCCCAATAAGTGATAACATTCTATTAGCTTTCCTAATTACTTGCTGTACCTGCATACTAGCCTTTTGCGATTCATGCACTAAGACACCCAGATCCCTCAGCTCACAGAGCTCTGCAATCTCTCACCATTTAGATAATATGCTTCTCTTTATTCTTCCTTTCAAAATGGACAGATTTGCATTTTCCCACATTACACTCCATTTGCCAGATCTTTGCCCACGCAATTAACTATCTATTTCGCTATGTAGCCTCCTTATGTCCTCTTCACAACTTACTTTCCTATTTATCTTTGTGCCATTAGCAAATTTAGCTTCCATACCTTTGCTCCCTGCGTCCAAGTTTTTTTTTAATTCATTCGTGTGACATGTCTAGGCCAGCATTTATTGCCCATCCCTAATTGCCCTTGAGAAGGTGGTGATGAGCTGCTTCCTTGAGCTGCTGTAGTCCGTGTGGTGTAGGTACACCCACTGCACTGTTAGGGAGGGAGTTCCAGTCATTTATATGACTCATACGGACTCAAAAAGTTAACTCTGTTTCTCTCTCCACAGATGCTGTCAGACCTGCTGAGTTTTCCCAGCATTTTCTGTTTCCATTTCAGATTTCCAGCATTCGCAGTATTTTGCCTTTATCTAAACATTAGTGGGAGTTGTCTATCAGCCTCCAAGTAATAGCGGTAAGGTAGGGGATGGCATTAAACGCGAAATTAGAGATGCATGTAACAAGGGTGCTACAGTAATCATGGGTGACTTTAATCTACATGAAGACCGGGCAAACCAAATCAGCAATAATACTGGGCGGATTAATCCCTGGAGTGTGTGCGAGATGGTTTTTTAGATCAGTACATTGAGGAACCAACTCAGGAACAGGCTATCCTAGATTTGGTATTGTGCAATGGGAAGGGGTGAATTAATAACCTTGTGTGGGGTCCATTGGGGAACAGTGATCATAACATGATAGAGTTCTTCATTAGGATGGAAAGTGAAGTAGTCCAATCCAAAACTAGGGTCCTAAATCTAAACAAAGGGAACTACAAAGATATGAAGTGTGAGTTGGCTATGATAGATTGGCGAATTTCATTAAAACGCATGGATAGGCAATGGCTACTATTTAAGGAACGAATGTAATCATTGCAACAGTTATACATTCCTTTCTGGTACAAAAACACAACAGGAAAAGTGGCCCAACTATGGCTAACCAAAGAAATTAAGGATGGTATTAGACCCAAAGAGGATTAATATAAAGTTCCTAGAAAAAGTAGCAAGCCCGAGGATTGAGAGCAAAGAATTAGAATTCAGCAAAGGAGGACCAAGAGGTTGATTAAGAGGGGGAAAAATATGAGTGTGAGAGTAAACTTGCAAGGGACATAAAAGTGGATTGTAAAAGCTTCCATAAGTATGTAAATAGAATAAGATTAGTGAAGACAAATGTAGGTCCCTTACAGTCTGAAACAGGGGAATTTATAATATAGAACAAGGAAATGGCAGAGCAATTAAACAACCACTTTAGTTCTGTTCTTCATGGAGGAAGACACAAATAACTTCCCAGAAATGCTAGGGAATCGAGGGTTTAGTGAGAAGGAGAAATTGAAGGAAATTATTGTACTGAAAAAACAGTGCTGGAGAAATTAATGGGATTGAAAGCTGTTAAATCCCCAGGGCCTGATAATCTACACCCCAGGTTACTAAAGGAGATGGCTATGGAAATAGTGGATGCTTTGGTTGTCATCTTCCAAAATTCTATAGATTCTGGAATAGTCCCAACAGATTGGAGGGTGGCAAATGTAACCCCACTAGTTAAAAAAGGAGGGGGTGAGAAAACAGGGAATTACAGACCGGTTAGCCTAACATCAGTAGTAGCGAAAATGCTAGAGTCGATTGATGTGAAAATAGGACACTTAGAAAATATCAATGGGATTAGACAAAGTCAACATGGATTTATGAAATGGAAATCATGTTTGACAAACCTACTGGAGTTTTTTGAGGACGTAACTATCAGATTAGATAAGGGAGGACCAGTGGATGTGGTGTATTTGGATTTTCAGAAAGCTTTTGATCAAGTCCCACATAAGAGGTTAGTGTGAAAAATTAAAGCACATGGGATTGGGGGTAATAAAATGCCATGGATTGAGAATTGGTTAGCAGACAGGAAACAGAGAGTAGGAATAAATGGGTTTTTTTTGGAATGGCAAGTGGTGACTAGTCGGGTACCGCAGGGATCAATACTTGGGCCCCAGCTATTCACAATATATGTATCAATGATTTGGATGAGGGAACCAAATGTAATATTTCCAAGTTTGCTGACGACACAAAACTAGGTGGGAATGTGAGCAGTGAGGAGGATGTTAAGAGGCTTCGTGGCTATTTAGACAAGTTGAGTGGGTGGACAAATACATTACAGATGCAGTATGACGTGGATGAGTGTGAAGTTATCCACTTCGGTAAAACAGAATGGCAGAGTATTATTTAAATGATAAGTTGGTAAATGTTAATGTACAAATGGACCTGGGTGTCCTTGTACACCAATCACTGAAAGCAAGCATGCAGGTACAGCCAGCAGTTAAGAAGGCAAATGCTATGCTGGCCTTCACTGCGAGAAGACTTGAGTACAGGAGCAAGGATGTGTTACTGCAGCTGTACAGGGCCTTGGTGAGACCACACCTGGAGTATTGTGTGCAGTTTTGGTCTCCTTACTAAGAAAGGAAATACTTGCCATAGAGGGAGTGCAGGGAAGGTTCACCAGACTGACTCCTGGGATGGCAGGATTGTCGTATGAGGAGAGATTGGTTCGACTAGGCCTGTATTCACTGGGGTTTAGAAGAATGAGAGGGGATCCCATTGAAACGTATAAAATTCTGACAGGACTGGACAGACTGGATGCAGGGATGATGTTTCCGCTGGCTGGGGAGGAGGTCTAGAACAAGGAGTCGCAGTCTCAGGATACAGGGTAGGTGTAGTAATTATAGTTTTGAGAAACGTAGGACTGTTGCTTTAAGAACTAAGCCTGTGTTGTAAGATCACATGATCTGTGTAAACCAATGAGTTAGTAGGGCAGGGAACCACTAGGAGGGAGTTCTTCTTTAGTCTTGAGTTAGATGCACACATGTAGCTGCTGCTGCTGAATTGTAAATAAAGTTCAATGTCTCCACTAGGAGAAGTTGCCTGGAAAATCGACTCTATAACGGTATAGGCCATTTAGGACTGAAATGAGGAGAAGCTTCTTCACTCAGAGGCTGCTGAACCTGTGGAATTCTCTACCACAAACAGCTGTCACTGAATATATTTAAGAAGGAAATAGATAGGCTTATGGACCCTAAAGTTTCAAGGAGACAGCGGGAGTATGACATTGAGATAGAGGATCAGCCATGATCATATTGAATGCCGGAGCAGGCTCGAAGGGGCGAATGACCTACTCTTTTCTAACTATTTTCTAAATGGGGAGAGGATTCAGAAATCTGGAGTGCAAAGGGACTTGGGAGTCCTAGTCCAGGATTCTCTTAAGGTTAACTTGCAGGTTGAGTCGGTAGTTAGGAAGGCAAATGCAACGTTGGCCTTTATTTCGAGAGGACTAGAATATAAAGGCAGGGATGTGCTGCTGAGGCTTTATAAGGCTCTGGTCAGACCACGTTTAGAATATCGTGAGCAATTTTGGGCCCCGTATCTCAGGAAGGAAGTTCTGGCCCTGGAAAGGGTCCAGAGGAGATTCACGAGAATGATCCCAGGAATGAAAGGCTTAACATATGAGGAACGTTTGAGGACTCTGGGTCTATACTTGATGGAGTTTAGAAGGATGAGGGGGGATCTGATTGAAACTTACAGAATACTGAAAGGCCTGGATAGAGTGGACGTGGGGAAGATGTTTCCATTAGTAGGAGAGACTAGGACCCGAGGGCACAGCCTCAGAGTAAAGGGAAGACCTTTTAGAACAGAGATGAGGAGAAACTTCTTTAGCCAGAGAGTGGTGAATCTATGGAATTCATTGCCACAGAAGACTGTGGAGGCCAGGTCATTGAGTGTATTTAAGACCGAGATAGATAGGTTCTTGATTGGTAAGGGGGATCAAAGGTTACGGGGAGAAGGCCGGAGAATGGGGTTGAGAAACTTATCAGCCATGATTGAATGGCGGAGCAGACTCGATGGGCCAATTGGCCTAATTTCTGCTCCTACGTCTTATCGTCTTATGGTCTACTCCTGTTCCTATTTTCTATATTTCTGTGTTTTCCCTCCTTATTAATCTTTTAGCCATTTTTTGCTGTTTTTATATTCTATCAAATCTTTTGGCCTGTCATCCATCTTTGCACAATTATAATCTTTTTCTTTAAGTTTGATACTATCTTTAACTTTTTTAGTTAGCCGCAGATGGTGGGTCCTTCCCTTGGAAGTTTTCTTTCTATACCTAGTCTGTGTATTCTGAAATATCCCTTTAAATGTCTGCCACTGCATCTCTATTGACTTATCCCTTAACCTAATTTGCCAGTTCACTTTAGCTAACTCTAATTTCACACCCTCATAATTGCCCTCAGTTAAGTTCAAAATGCTAGTCTTAGACCCACTCTTCTCTCCCTCAAACTGAATGTAAAATTCAATCATATTATGATCACTGCTACCTAGGGGCACCTTCACTATGAGGTCATTAATTAATCCTATCTCGTTGCACAATACCAGGTCTAGTATAGCATGTTTTTTGGTTGGCTCCAGAATGTGCTGTTCTAAGAAACTATCCTGAAAACATTCTATGAACTCCTCATCTAGGCTATCTTTGCCCATCTGTTTTTTCCAGTCTATATGCAGATTAAAATCCCCCATGATTATCGCCGTACCTTTCTGACAAGCTCTCATTATTTCTTCCTTTATACTCCGTCGTACCACGCGCTTACTGTTAGGGGTCCTGTACACAATTCCCACAAGTGATTTCTTGCCTTTATCATTTCTCATCTCAACCCAAGTCATTTCCTGAACTTGTTTCCTGAACTTGGGTCATCCCTTTCTATTGTGCTAATACCCCCATCGTTCATTAGCAGAGATACCCCTCCACCTTTTCCTAGCTTCCCGTCCTTCCTAAATGTCATGTACCATTCAATATTCAGGTCCCAATCTATGTCACCTTGCAGCCATCCCTATTGGTATGTCCTCAGTGACAAACTGAGAAGTGTACACCTTACTTCCCCAACAGTGCGACACTCTTATTCCCCAAATCAGTCACAATGTGTTTGTGAATTTGAGGAACTGCTTTGAGGCTGAAATAGCATAGTGAGCAGGCAGCAGAGAGAGGCTTGTATCACATCGGTGTGGGCTGAACATACAACCCAGGTCCCAGTGAGGAAAGGCTCCAACCTATGATACCGACCAGGCCCCATAAGATTCAAACCCCAGATGCAAAATCTGTCCTGGTGTTACATTGCACAGAGCTCACCTTGTCTGGAACGGGTCATTCGCAGCCGTGTGGTACTTACCAACCATGGTGGCTGTGTATTTCCGCCTGGGGTCAAAGGGACAACGGCCTTTGCCTTCTTCCATTAGCGGGACACCATTCGAATCATTCAGCAGTGAGAAGGTTCTGACATCCTGTAAGACATGGAGCCATGTGTCAGACTTTGGCTCAATTTATGTAGACCGTCTCCAATCATCCCCGCTGAACAATGGGCACAAGTCAAGGGGCACTGTCACTGTCAGGCACTGACAAACACTCAACAAAACTTTCTCAGTCCTTACTCAGTGAGTGAGTGGGAGTCTGAGTGAGAAAGTGTGTGTGTGAGTGTGTGTGTGTGAGAGGGTGTGTGTGTGAGAGGGTGTGTGTGAGAGAGAGTGTGTGTGTGTGAGAGGGTGTGTGTGTGAGAGGGTGTGTGTGAGAGAGAGTGTGTGTGTGTGAGAGGGTGTGTGTGTGAGAGGGTGTGTGTGAGAGAGAGTGTGTGTGTGTGAGAGGGTGTGTGTGAGAGAGGGAGTGTGTGTGAGAGGGAGTGTGTGTGAGAGGTAGTGTGTGAGTGAGTGAGAGCGTATGTGAGAGTGTGAGAGAGAATGTGTGTGTGTGTGTGTGAGTGTGTGCATGTTTTCTGGGATCCACCTTCTCCCCATCCCTACAGAGAAAGAAGGGGAGAGATACAATGCAACACACACCGACACACACCGACACACACCAACACACACCAACACACCGACACACACACACACACACACACAGTGAAGCACAGTGAGAGAGAGAGTTAGCGGAGAGATAAAGAGGGTGATTCACAGATGCAATGAAACAGAGAGAAAGAGAGAGGGGGAGAGGGAGAGATAAAGAGAGAGACACACAGAGGGAAGAGGGAAAGCCAGATAGAGGGAGGCAGACCAACACAAATGTGGACAGATCGAGGGAGAGAGCCATATAGAGACAAAGTAAAACAGGATATGGTCATAGTGAAATTCTGTTCGGTTACGTGAGTGGCGTTAGTAGAACCTTCCTGACTGAACACTGTGCTCAGTCCTGTTTCTGTTCTGAACGAATGTGGCTCTTACAATGTAGGCACAGGTCGGGCTGAATGCGTAGGTCCCACAGGTGTAAATGTGGCTCTCATTCACTGGCAGCAGGACACGGATGAAGTTAAGACAATCTTGCTGTGGGGAAAAGAAACAGGAAGTATGTGTTACTGGACCCGGGAACGCTCAGTCAGTCTGTACATCCACAGAGTGGCAGGAAGGTCAGCAAACATAGAAATGCTCTGTAATCCCGCTTTACGCTGCTCCTGCCCCTGGGGTACTATCCGGTACCTCAACTACCTGCTCCTGTTTCTCAGCAGCGGCCACACAATCTGAATCGAGGACCCTGGACAATGATCAGGAGAAGGGAGGGCCAGGCCAATTTGCTGCCCTCTCCAGTCCAGCAGTATTCTGAACCATGTCCTGGCCCCGATGAGGGATGAGGGATCAGATCCTGGATCTTTCACCACCCTGAAGGCCTGGGGAAGAGGCAATGCCGGAGGTGGTTTAATGAGAGCTGGGAGACCACAGCTCACAGGCTGCGGTGTCGTGGGTTAGCACGAACCCGTTTTTCCCACATCAGGGCTGCCGGACACTCCCGGATTGTCTTGGAATCTCAGGAATTAAAGGTGCATTTTTAAGGATGCTGCAGGCAAGCATCTGCAGGAGATTGACACAACCAAAGATGCCACCCCATTCCTGCCATCCTTGCGCCATCTCCCCCCAGCCCTACCAATGACTCTTGAGCCAAGGCGCAGACCCCTTCAATCACATATTGAGGTCCAACGCTGCTCCTCTTCACCACCACCCACCCCCACCCCCCCACACCCTTCCCCCGCCACCCCGTGCAGTTCCATATGGTGGACCAGCCCCAGAACAACCCAGAAGGAGAGTCTTGGCTTCTTTCTGTGGAACCATGAGGAGCAGGAGGGCTCTGCCCAACACCCTAGGTGGGGGGCGAAAAGATCGAGTGAAATCCGATTGGAAACCCAGCAAGAGCCCGAGGGTTTTGGACTGGGAGATGACAGCACTGCTGGGGGATTGACACTGTGTTCGATCTCTTGTGTTGCAGAGACGTCCAGGGGTTGGGGGTAAAGGGGTCATCGCAGAATCACAGCATTGTTACAGCACAGGGGGTGGCCATTCGGCCCATCGTGCCTGCACCAGATTGCTCCAAATGAGCTATTCCCTTCGTGCCATTCTCCTGTCCTCTCCCCGTAACCCTGCACATTCTTCCTTTTCAGATAACAGTCTAGTTCCCTTTTGAAAGCCTCCATTGAATCTGCCTCCACCACACCCCCAGGCAGCGCATTCCAGACCTCAACCACTCGCGGTGCGAGAAAAGCTTTTCCCCGTATCACTGTTGCTTCTTTTACCAATTACTTTAAATCTGCGGCCTCTTGTCCTTGATCCTTCCACCATTGGGAACAGTTTCTCCCTCTCTACTCTGTCCAGGCCCCTCACGATTTTGAACACCTCTCTCAAATCTCCTCGCGGCCTTCTTTTCTCTAAGGAAAACAGTCGGAACTTCTCCAATCTATCTTCGTAACTGAAGTGCTAAGCGTGCGTGCCTCACCTCCTTGCTCTTCCCCTTAAAAGAGCACTCCCGCACTTTGTCCTCCATTGCCTGCCAGTGTAGCTGAAAAAGAAAAAGCAAAATAAAAAAAAACCGCGTGAAACGGTTGGGAAAGGTGGTGCCCGGCTTTTGACGGGTTTCTTTCCTCTGCAACCCCTCATCGGCTTTTACCCGGGGGTCCTGCTGCACCCGTAGGGCAGCAGCCAAATACTTTCGTCACAATCTCACCGCAAAAGTGGTGCCGAGCTCTGGGTGGTTCTGTTGGGGATCAACGGGCTACCAAGAGCTCATGGAGGTGACTGCACAAGAGTGGTTGTTGTCCCCTTTAATAACAGATTCATGGAAGTCAGGGACAGCAACAACATGGGACAATTAACGTCATTCATTACGGTCTCTATGCTTTCATCTGAAGACATTCCTTTCCAGAACAGAGCACTTAGCCGGACACCAAGAAACTTGTTTGCAAACAGGCCCTGGAAGTCGGGGGGAGGTGAGGGGGAGAAATCTGAGTGAAATTTCGTCCTTTTCCCTGTAAACACCCATCAGATTGCATTGCATTGCATGCAGTGGACCTATATTCCTCACCACCACCCCACCCCACCACCCCCTTCCCATCTCCAAGAGAATGGTCACTACCTTTTTGGTGTAGGCGGCTCCATTGCTGATGACCCCTTTTAAAATAATCTGCGGAGTGGGGTTGCCCAAGTCTGGCTGGACATATTCCGGGAGATATCATCACATGACCTGCAACTGCCCCTCCCCCAGATTCCAGCCATTGATCGCCTAACATGTCAATCATCATGGAGCACCACCTCCCCAAGACTTTTCAATGGGGGGCATTTTCCGGTCTCAACATGGGTGGGCATCATTGTGGGCGGGACGGGAAGGTTTGGGGAGCTGTTGACTTTCAATGGCTCTCCAAATTTTTCCGCCTCGCCCATGACAACACCTGCCGTAGTCGGGGCCAGAAATTCCCACCCAATGGGCGGAATTGTTCCAGATTTTCACTAAGCGCGGTAGCAGGCGAGAGAAAGGGCATTTTTCCTGCCGGCTGCAATGGTAGTTTTTCATGCTGGATTGTCCGCTTCCCACCTCACTAATTATGCAGCCACAGGAAACGCGCCGTCTCACTGATGGGCGGCCTCTGAATCACCCACCATGCTGTTACCTCACCATTTCCTTACTCCGGGTGCCATATCTAAACTGCAACTCCACACGCAGTTCTCAATGTTTGCAGCCCAGGACTGCTCCAGTGAAGACATGGCCCTAAATGCCAAGAAAAGTTCAGTGACCTGTCACTGGAATGCCTTTTGGAGCCCCGCCATGATGTCCTCCAACCTCGCTCTGGCCTCAGGAGGTCCAGCAATTTCACCGCTCCGGCTTGGGAGGCGGTGGCAGAGGTGGTCAGTGCCAACGCTGCACAGAAGAGGTCGGCCATCCAGTGGGGAAAGAGGGTGAACGTGCCCCCCAGGGTAAGGCAACCATCTCATCGCTCTGAACTCAGACTCTCACCAGCCCATCCCACACTCACTGGCATCTCCCTCACTGCCAACTCGAGGGGCATCACCACTCACTCTCTCACACACACCCTCACATCTCCATCTGGCCTCATCTCCTCTGGAGGCTGCCTCCTCAGCCCTCACCCTCTTGAGGCCACTTACACAGATCCACACGTGCCCCCCCCCCACACACACACACACACACACACACCCTGGGATACCCTCCTTCCCCAGTACAGCCCTCGCCCTGCAGCCTCTTCTCTTGCCTGAGGCCCCTTCTCCAAGCGAGCCCGACCCCTGCAGCTATTGAAAAGCGCCCCCCCCCCCCCCCGCCAGCCTTACGGCTGGTCTGGCAGGTAGAGACCTGCCCGTGAGCCCCTCCCTAAAAGTGCTGCGGTGCTGCCCACGAGGCCTGGCGCTGATGCCCGTGAGCACTGCCCGAAGCAAGGTGGGCAAACAAACCTCGAAGTCCCGAGAGAAGTGCAGCTCGCCAGGCGCACGTCGCTTATGTATAGTCGTGAAACACGTCGGCGTGTTTGCCCGCTGATGTGGGCGGACGATCCAGCGGGGGAGGGGGTGAGTCCGGTGGGGGAGGGGGTGAGTCCGGCGGGGGAGGGGGTGAGTCCGGCGGGGGGGAGGGGGTGATTCTGGTGAGCTGGCCTTATAATAACATGCAGATGTATTACAATGAGGTTCCGACCATCCAGCGGCGGGAAACGCGGCCTGCCATTGACAAGCGGCACGGGACAATCGCAAACTGGTCATGAAAGCGATTTTTGGCCTTCCTGCCCCATTGTCCGTTCACGCCCGCCATGACGCCCGACGCCAACAGCGACGGAAAATTCCGGCCAACGTGTCCCGGTTTTGACTTTTGAAAATCTGGTCACCCTAACTCCCGGGAATCGGGGCCCATCGCCTGTCCAAATCACCTCTTCTCCAGGATGGTTACGTTTCCTAAATTTCGTCTCAGCTTTGGAACCCTTGGTTTATATTCATTTAAAAAGCAATCGCTATATTAGGGGGCAGTCCTAACACACAAAAAAAGAACCCCCACCCCAAATTGGGACTCTGACAGGATCGGGTGCAACGCTGGTTTTATGTTCCCCGGCTGAATTTACCCTCTGCTAAAAGCAATGGTAATGTGCCTGTTTCCCCACAGGCGGTATTATAGGGTTGCCCTGGGGTTCCCGGGAATTAAAGATTAATTTTCTGGACACTGGTGCCAGTGACCCAGGAGAAAAATTGGTGCCTAAAAAAAAAAGTATACTCTTTTTTTTCATTGACCACTTTCGTTTGTTCATTCTGAAAATATTGGAGATGGGGAGAAAGGCTGGTCAGCCAAACCAAGTGCTGGGATGCAAGTGCTGAAAATCTCAGGAGTACGGCCAGCTAGAGTTGGCAACCCTAGCAGGTTAGGGTTAAAGTTGCTCAAGTGGGTGGAGGGGGTGGATGGGAACCTGAGCAGGGAGACAGAGGAGGAGGGAAACAAGGATAGAAACGAAAGACTGAAAAGTAAGAAGCAAAAGCGGAAGGCAGAAAAAACAAGGGCGGGAAACAAATGGGGTCATGGTGCAAAATAAAGCTAAGATGACTAACGTGGTTAAAAAGACAAGTCTAAAGACAATGCATGGAGCATTCGCAATAAGGTAGATGAATTAACAGCGCAAATAGATATAAACGGTTATGATATTGTTGCAATTACGGAGGCGTGGCTGCAGGGTGACTAAGGATGGGAACTGAACATCCAGGGGTATTCAGTAGTTAGGAAGGACAGACAGATAGGGAAAGGAGGTGGGGTAGCGCCGTTAGTAAAGGAGGGAATCAATGCAATAGTGAGGAAGGATATTGGCTCGAAAAATCATGATGTGGGAATCATGTTTGGGTGGAGATAAGAAACACCAAGGGGCAAAAAACATTGGTGGGCGTTGTCTGTAGGCCTTCAAACACTAACAGAGATGTAAGGGAAGGTATTAAACAGGAAATTAAAGATGCATGCAATAAGGGTACAGCTGTAATCATGGGTGACTTTAATCTACATATAGATTGGACAAACCAAACTAGTAATAATACTGTGGGGGAGGATTTCCTGGAGTGTGTACGTGATGGTTTTTTAGACCAATACTTTGAGGAACCAACTCGAGAGCAGGTTATCCTAGACTGGGTATTGTGCAATGAGAAAGGATTAACTAAAAATCTTGTTGTGCAGGGTCCCTTGGGGAAGAGCAACCATAAAATGATAGAATTGTTCATTAAGATGGAGAGTGAAGAAGTTGAATCTGAAACTAGGATCCTGAATCTAAATAAAGGGAACTACGAGGGTACGAGGCACGAATTGGCAGTGATGGATTGGGGAACATTACTCAAAGGGTTGAGGGTGGATAGGCAATGGCTAATATTTAAGGAACCTATGCATGAATTATAACAATTATTCATTCCTGTCTGGCGCAAAAATAAAACAGGGAAGGTGGCTCAACCATGGATTACAAAAGAAATTAGGGATAGTATTAGATCCAAAGAGGAGGCATATAAAATTGCCAGAAAAAGCAGCTTGCCTGAGGATTGGGAGTAGTTTAGAATTCAATAAACGTGGACAAAATAATTGATCAAGAAGGGGAAAATGGAGTAAATGTGAGTAAACTTTCTGGGAACATAAAAACTGACCGTAAAAGCTTCTATAAATATGTGAAGAGAAAAAGATTAGCAAGGACAAATGTTACAGTCAGACATGGGGGAAATTATAATGGAGAACAAAGAAATTGCAGAAGAATTGAATACATATTTTGGTTCTGCCTTCACAAAAAAGGACACAAATAATTTCCCAGAAATGTTAGGGAACCAAGGGTCTAGTGAGAGGGAGGATTTGAAGAAAATCAGTATTAGAGGTAGAGAAATGAATGGGGTTAAAGACTGAAAAGTCCCCATCACTTGATAATCTACATCCCAGAGTACTAAAGGAAGTTGCTCTGGAAATATTGGATGCATTGGTGGTCATCTTCCAAAATTCTATAGACTCTGGAGCAATTCCTACAGTTTGGAGGGTGGCAAATGTAATCCCAGTATTTAAAAAAGATGGGAGAGAAAACACAGAGAGAATTACAGGCCAGTTAGCCTAACATCAGTAGTGGGAAAAATGCTAGAGTCTATTATAAAAGATGTGGTAACAGAACACTTGGAAAGCTTTAGAGAGATTAGACAAAGGTTGCATGGGTTTATGAAAGGGAAATCATGGCTTACCAAATCTACTGGAGGTTTTTGAGGGTGTAACTAGTGGAATAGATAAGGGAGAACCAGTAGATGTGGTGTATTTGGATTTCAAGAAGGCTTTTGATAAGGTCCCACACAAGAGGCTAGTGGGCAAAATTAAAGCACATGGGATTGGGGGTAATATACTAGCATGGATTGAGAATTGGTTGACTGACCGGAAACAGAGTGTGGGAATAAATGGGTCTTTTTCCGGCTGGCAGGTGGTGACTAGTGGTGTACCGCAGGGATCAGTGCTTGGGCCCCAGCGATTCACTACATATATAAATGACTTGGATGAGGAAAACATGTGCAATATTTCCAAGTTTGCTGACGACGCAAAAGTGGATAAATGTGAAGTTATCCACTTCGGTGGGAAGAACAGAAAAGCAGAGTGTTATTTAAGATAAAAGCAAAAAAACTGCGGATGCTGGAAATCCAAAACAAAAATAAAAATACCTGGATAAACTCAGCAGGTCTTGCAGCATCTGCGGGGAGGAACACAGTTAACGTTTCAAGTCCGTATGACTCTTCAACAGAACTAAGTAAAAATAGAAAAGAGGTGAAATATAAGCTGGTTTAAGGAGGGGGGGTGGGACAGGTAGAGCTGGATGGAGGGTCAGTGATAGGTGGAGATAGCCAAAAGATGTCATAGACAAAAGCTCAAAGAGGTGTTGAAGGTGGTGATATTATCTAAGGAATGTGCTAATTAAGGGTAGAAAGCAGGACGAGCAAGGTACAGACAGCCCTAGTTGGGGTGGGGTGGGGGGAAAGGATCGAAATAGGCTAAAAGGTACAGATAAAACAATGGATGGAAATACATTTAAAAATAATGGAAATAGGTGGGAAAAGAAAAATCTATATAAATTATTGGGAAAAAAAAGAAAAAAAAGGGGGGGGGATCGGAAAGGGGGTGGGGATGGAGGAGAGAGTTCAAGATCTAAAATTGTTGAACTCAATATTCAGTCTGGAAGGCTGTAAAGTGCCTAGTCGGAAGATGAGGTGCTGTTCCTCCAGTTTGCGTTGAGCTTCACTGGAACAATGCAGCAAGCCAAGGACGGACATTTGGGCATGAGAGCAGGGTGGAGTGTTGAAATGGCAAGCGACAGGGAGGTCTGGGTCATGCTTGCGGACAGACCGAAGGTGTTCCGCAAAGCGGTCACCCAGTCTGCGTTTGGTCTCTCCAATGTAGAGGAAACCGCATTGGGAGCAGCGAATGCAGTAGACTAAATTGAGGGAAGTGCAAGTGAAATGCTGCTTCACTTGAAAGGAGTGTTTGGGCCCTTGGACAGTGAGGAGAGGGGAAGTAAAGGGGCAGATGTTGCACCTTCTGCGGTTGCATGGGAAGGTGCCGTGGGAGGGGGTTGAGGTGTAGGGGGTGATGGAGGAGTGGACCAGGGTGTCCCAGAGGGAACGATCCCTGCGGAATGCCGCCAGGGTGGGGTGAAGGGAAGATGTGTTTGGTGGTGGCATCATGCTGGAGTTGGCGGAAATGGCGGAGGATGATCCTTTGAATCCGGAGGCTGGTGGGGTGATAGGTGAGGACAAGGGGGAACCTATCATGTTTCTGGGAGGAGGGAGGAGAAGGCGTGAGGGCGGATGCGCGGGAGATGGGCCGGACACGGTTGAGGGCCCTGTCAACGACCGTGGGTGGAAAACCTCGGTTAAGGAAGAAGGAGGACATGTCAGAGGAACTGTTTTGGAAAGTGGCATCATCAGGACAGATGCGACGGAGGCGAAGGAACTGAGAGAATGGGATGGAGTCCTTACAGGAAGCGGGGTGTGAGGAGCTGTAGTCGAGGTAGCTGTGGGAGTCGGTAGGCTTGTATTGAATATTGGTGGACAGTCTATCACCAGAAATTAAGACAGAGAGGTCAAGGAAGGGAAGGGAAGTGTCAGAGATGGGCCATGTGAAAATGATGGAGGGGTGGAGATTGGAAGCAAAAACCTCCAGCCTTTACAGCCTTCCGGACTGAATATTGAGTTCAACAATTTTAGATCATGAACTCTCTCCTCCATCCCCACCCCCTTTCCGATCCCCCCTTTTTTTCCAATAATTTATATAGATTTTTCTTTTCCCACCTATTTCCATTATTTTTAAATGTATTTCCATCCATTGTTTTATCTCTACCTTTTAACCTATTTCGATCCCTTCCCTTCACCCCACCCCCACTAGGGCTATCTGTACCTTGCTCGTCCTGCTTTCTACCCTTAATTAGCACATTCCTTAGATAATATCACCACCTTCAACACCTATTTGTTCTTTTGTCTATGACATCTTTTGGCAATCTCCACCTATTACTGGCCCTCTATCCAGCTCTACCCCCTGCCCCTTAAACCAGCTTATATTTCAACTCTTTTCTATTTTTACTTAGTTCTGTTGAAGAGTCATACAGACTCAAAAGGTTAACTGTGTCCCTCTCCGCAGATGCTGCCAGACCTGCTGAGTTTTTCCAGAGTATTATTTAGATGGTGATATACTGGGAAATGTGGATGTACAAAGGGATCTGTGCGCCCTTGTACACCAGTCAATGAAAGTAAACAGGCAGGTGCAGCAGGCAGTTAGGAAGGCAAATGGTATGTTGGCCTTCATTGCAAGAGGAGTTGAATTCAGGAGTATGGATGTCTTACTGCAGTTATACAAGGTCTCGGTGAGACCACACCTGGAGTATTGTGTGTAGTTTTGGTCTCCCTGCCTAAGAAAGGATATACTTTTCATAGAGGGAGTGCAGAGGAGGTTCACTAGGCTGATACCGGGGATGGCAGGAGTGTCGTATGAGGAGAGATTGGTTCGACTGGGCCTGTATTCACTAGAGTTTAGAAGAATGAGAGGGGATCTGATTGAAACATATAAAATTCTAACAGGGCTAGACGGACTAGATGCAGGGAGGATGTTTCCCCTGGTTGGGGAGTCTAGAACCAGGGGTCACAGTCTCAGGATACGAGGTAGGCCATTTAAGACTGAGATGAGCAAAGGTTTCGTCACTCTGGGGGTGGTCAAACTGTGGAATTCTCTACCACAGAGGGCTGTTGAGGCCGGGTCACTGAGTATATTCAAGAAAGAAATTGATCATTTTTTTGGATATCAGGGGCATCAAGGGGTATGGGGAGAAAGCGGGAACATGGTGTTGAGATAGAGAATTAGCCATGATCATACTGAATGGCGGAGCAGACTGGAAGGGCCGAATGGCCTCCTCCGGCTCCTAGTTTCTACGTTTCTATGCAGTGGTTGTTAGTTATTGTGCTGTTGCTCTGGTCTGGGAGCACTTCAACCCCATGATCTCCTTGTGCGGCTCAAGAGTGCTAGCTGCTCACTGAGCCACGGCCTGACACGAGGAACTAGAACGAGGTGTGGCACTTGCCTCCTTGATCAACTCCATGTTCCCAGCAGTCGCCGTGTCGACAGAGAAGAGGATATCATGGGCACCCACGTAAAGCCTCCCCTCGTCCTCGCTGAGCAGCAGGGTGCTGTAATTCCAATAGCCTTCCTTTGAAAATCTTGTGAATGTCCGGCTGGGGTCACCTGAAGTGGAGAGAGAAAACACAGAGTCGGGGTCTGGTCGGGGGGGAACAGCGGCTGGCGGAGAAGCGTAAGGAAATAGGCCTCACGGGGCGGGGGGGTGGGGGGGAGGGTGGGGGAGCGGGCATCATTCCAAAGTGGCTTTGGCGGGAATGGGAATCAACCTTTGACCTTGGCGTCTTTCAAAATGGCCTCCTTCTCTCCCGTTGCCATGCTGCGCAGGCAAGCCATGACATAGAGAGGGAGGTGATGTGGATGAGAGTGGGTTGCCACACGAAACAGGAAAGGGAGTGGGATTTGGGGTGGGGAAGGAGATTCGGAGGTGGGGGGCACAGGGAGTCCTGACCCAAAGCTTAAAATGGGATCATTAATGACACCCATGCGGTGCAGGGAACACGAATAACCGACGGAGCTTTGATCCACAGTTAAGAACAGACTTCTGCTCTCGAGAATTAGTGAAAGGTTCCAGACTGCCCTGGTCAGAAAGCGCTCCAGCGCGTTCAAACCCGGATGGGTAACTGGGAAGAAGCATCCCTCACCGAACACAGGGCAGTTGGCTGTAGACTAGCATAGGGGGAGTGGCTCACACTTACTCCTGCGTTGCTACAGGTTGGAATCCTGTGCTGGGGCGGGGGTTGCAGACGGTCGAGGAGATATTGTTCAAAAACAACTTCAAACCTTTGGTTTTTTTTCCAACCTTCTCTTGCAACAGTGTCACCACAGACTTCCGTCACAGGCACAATCAATCACTTGACAATAGCTACGTGTCGGCAACGCAAACTCAATATCCAATTTCTGAAAGCCATGAAAACCGTTCGGAGAAATATTTTTTGAACTGTGCTATTATTGCGAGGTGTCCCAATTCTGAGGAACGGGATTTTATCGATTTCTAAACTCACTGTCCCCATCAAACACTCCCAGGACAGGTACAGCACGGGGTTAGATACAGAGTAAACTCCCTCTACACTGTCCCCATCAAACACTCCCAGGACAGGTACAGCACGGGGTTAGATACAGAGTAAAGCTCCCTCTACACTGTCCCCATCAAACACTCCCAGGACAGGTACAGAATGGGGTTAGATATAGAGTAAAGCTCCTTCTACACAGGGTGCCCATCAAACACTCCCAGGACAGGTACAGCACGGGGTTAGATACAGAGTAAAGCTCCCTCTACACTGTCCCATCAAACACTCCCAGGACAGGTACAGCAAGGGGTTAGATACAGAGTAAAGCTCCCTCTACACTGTCCCCATCAAACACTCCCAGGACGGATACAGCACGGGGTTAGATACTGAGTAAAGCTCCCTCTACACTGTCCCCATCAAACACTCCCAGGACGGACACAGCACGGGGTTAGATACAGAGTAAACTCCCTCTACACTGTCCCATCAAACACTCCCAAGACAGGTACAGCATGGGGTTAGATACAGAGTAAAGCTCCCTCTACACTGTCCCCATCAAACACTCCCAGGACAGGTACAGCACGGGGTTAGACACAGAGTAAAGCTCCGTCTACACTGTCCCCATCAAACACTCCCAGGACGGATAAAGCACGGGGTTACATACACAGAGTAAAGCTCCCTCTACACTGTCCCCATCAAACACTCCCAGGACAGGTACAGCACGGGGTTAGATACAGAGTAAAGCTCCCCCTACACTGACCCCATCAAACACTCCCAGGACAGGTACAGCACGGGGTTAGATACAGAGTAAAGCTCCCTCTACACTGTCCCCATCAAACACTCCCAGGACAGGTACAGCACGGGGTTACATACAGAGTAAACTCCCTCTACACTGTCCCCATCAAACACTCCCAGGACGGATAAAGCACGGGGTTAGATACAGAGTAAAGCTCCCTCTACACTGTCCCCATCAAATACTCCCAGGACAGGTACAGCACGGGGTTAGATACAGAGTAAAGCACCCTCTACACCGTCCCCATCAAACACCCCCAGCACAGGTACAGCACGGGGTTAGATACAGAGTAAAGCTCCCCCTACACTGACCCCATCAAACACTCCCAGGACAGGTACAGCACGGGGTTAGATACAGAGTAAAGCTCCCTCTACACTGTCCCCATCAAACACTCCCAGGACAAGTACAGCACGCGGTTAGATACAGAGTAAAGCCCCCTCTACACCATCCCCATCAAACACTCCCAGGACAGGTACAGCACGGGGTTAGATACAGAGTAAAGCTCCCTCTACACTGTCCCCATCAAACACTCCCAGGACAGGTACAGCATGGGGTTAGATACAGGGTAAAGCTCCCTCTACACTGTCCCCATCAAACACTCCCAGGACAGGTACAGCACAGGGTTACATACAGAGTAAAGCTCCCTCTACACTGTTTGATGGTGGGGTCTGAGGTGCCCTTAATCCCCTGAGCTGGTTGATTTACCAGCTTGGTTGAATGGGTTTAGTACTGAAACCGCAGAACCGGGTTTCTTGTCCTAGTTCTAAGTTTTTAACCCGTCTCAGCCCTCCTCTCCTGAAACTGCTGACACTTAGCGGGGCAGAGGGGGGGGTGGGGGTCTGCTGTGGGTGTGGTGCAAATCTACAGCCGAAGGCTTGCCCAGGTGCCCATTTCTCTTGTGTGAGCCTTGGCAGCATGTCTAGGCAGACTGTCCAACCACAGCGGGCATCAGAGTCCAGGCTGATCCTGTTCTCACCCAATGGTCACGCAGCTAGGGTCCCGCCAGTGTGCCACTGGGCAATGACCCGGAGCTGGAAAACCATCCACATTCTCACACGGGGACCGCTGAACAGGGATGGCAGCGCGGTGAGGGGCGGGTTCGCTTGGCAAAGGACAAACATGGCACTTCTCCTGGCGCGGCCCGAGAGCAACAGGTGCCAGGGGGGTGCGGAAGGGGGCTGAAAATGCAGCATGTGGGTGCAGGCGGGTACCGTTGCCAGCAACCCCGGGGGAGGGGAGCCGGGGCGAACCCATACTCACTGTGGAGGAAGGATATCCGTGGGGTCGCATCCTGGGTGGGGTCCAGCGGGCATGCCTTCTCCAGAACAGCCAGCAACAAAGTCAGTCCAGCCAGCCAGGAGTCCATGGCGATCCGGGGAAGCTGAAGGTCGCTCCTTCTGGCTGTTACTTTATCATTGATGGTTCAGCAATGTCTCTATCACAGCGACCGCAAGACCAGATGAAGCAACATCCTGTGTTCAGCTCTCTTACTCATTTGGAAAGAGCCCTGCAAAGAGGTTTTTTTTTAAACAATGCGTCTTATAAACCGAGACAAATCATTTCAACCGACAAGTCTCTCAGTTCCCCTCACTTTAGGATGTAGCCCTGCCGTCAGTTTAAAGGTGTTGATATTGATGAGGCCCAACGGGTAACTCAGTCCCACAGTCATTTTTCACATATAACACCACACATTGGAAACAAGTAAGATATACAGTGCCCAGTGTCGGGGGTTAGATAATGGGGGAAACTACCTCGACACTGTCTCCATCAAACACTCCCAGGACAGGTACAGCACGGGGTTAGATACAGAGTAAAGCTCCCTCTACACTGTCCCCATCAAACACTCCCAGGGACAGGTACAGCACGGGGTTAGATACAGAGTAAAGCTCCCTCTACACTGTCCCCATCAAACACTCCCAGGACAGGTACAGCACGGGGTTAGATACAGAGTAAAGCTTCCTCTACACTGTCCCCATCAAACACTCCCAGGACAGGTACAGCACGGGGTTAGATACAGAGTAAAGCTTCCTCTACACTGTCCCCATCAAACACTCCCAGGACAGGTACAGCACGGGGTTAGATACAGAGTAAAGCTCCCTCTACACTGTCCCCATCAAACACTCCCAGGACAGGTACAGCACGGGGTTAGATACAGAGTAAAGCTTCCTCTACACTGTCCCCATCAAACACTCCCAGGACAGGTACAGCACGGGGTTAGATACAGAGTAAAGCTTCCTCTACACTGTCCCCATCAAACACTCCCAGGACAGGTACAGCACGGGGTTAGATACAGAGTAAAGCTTCCTCTACACTGTCCCCATCAAACACTCCCAGGACAGGTACAGCACGGGGTTAGATACAGAGTAAAGCTCCCTCTACACCGTCCCCATCAAACACTCCCAGGACAGGTACAGCACGGGGTTAGATACAGAGTAAAGCTCCCTCTACACTGTCCCCATCAAACACTCCCAGGACAGGTACAGCACGGGGTTAGATACAGAGTAAAGCTCCCTCTACACTGTCCCCATCAAACACTCCCAGGACAGGTACAGCACGGGGTTAGATACAGAGTAAACTCCCTCTACACTGTCCCCATCAAACACTCCCAGGACAGGTACAGCACGGGGTTAGATACAGAGTAAACTCCCTCTACACTGTCCCCATCAAACACTCCCAGGACAGGTACAGCACGGGGTTAGATACAGAGTAAAGCTCCCTCTACACTGTCCCCATCAAACACTCCCAGGACAGGTACAGCACGGGGTTAGATACAGAGTAAAGCTCCCTCTACACTGTCTCCATCAAACACTCCCAGGACAGGCACAGCAGGAGGTTAGATAGAGAGAAAAGCTCCCTCTACATTGTCTCCATCAAACACTCCCACGACAGGTGCAGCATAAGGTGAAATACAGAGTAAAGCTCCATCTACACTGTCCGTATCAAACACTCCCAGGACCGGGACAGCACGGGGTTAGATACAGAGTAAAGCTCCCTCTACACTGTCTCCATCAAACACTCCCAGGACAGGTACATCATGGAGTTAGATACAGAGTAAAGCTCCCTCTCCACTGTCCCCATCAAACACTCCCAGGACAGGTACAACACGGGGTTAGATACAGATTAAAGCTTCATCTACACTGTCTCCATCAAACACTCCCAGGACAGGTACAACACGGGGGTTAGATACAGAGTAAAGCTCCCTCTACACTGTCCCCATCAAACACTCCCAGGTAGGTACAGCACGGGGTTAGATACAGAGTAGGCTCCCTCTACACTGTCCACATCAAACACCAGGACAGGTACAGCACTGGGTTAGATACAGAGTAAAGCTCCCTCTACAAAAACAGAATTACCTGGAAAAACTCAGCAGGTCTGGCAGCATCGGTGGAGAAGAAATCAGTCAACGTTTCGAGTCTTCATGACCCTTCGGCAGAACTGAAGCATAGTTAGGAGAAAGATGAAATATAAGCTGGTTTAAGGTGGGGGGGGCGGGGGGAGAGAGAGAAGTTGAGGGTGGGGTGATTGTGGAGATAAGCAAGCAGTGATAGGAGCAGATAATCAAAAGATGTTACAGACAAAAGGATCAAAGAGGTGTTGAAGGTGGTGATATTGTCTTAGTCTACTGCATTCGTTGCTCCCAATGCGGTCTCCTCTACATTGGAGAGACCAAACGCAAACTGGGCGACCGCTTTGCAGAACACCTGCGGTCTGTCCGCAAGAATGACCCAAACCTCCCTGTCGCTTGCCATTTTAACACTCCACCCTGCTCTCATGCCCACATGTCTGTCCTTGGCTTGCTGCATTGTTCCAGTGAAGCCCAACGCAAACTGGAGGAACAGCACCTCATCTTCTAACTAGGCACTTTACAGCCTTCCGGGCTGAATATTGAATTCAACAACTTTAGATCTTAAACTCCCCCTCCCCCCATCCCCACCCCGTTTCTCCCCCCTCCCTTTTTTTTTCCAATAATTTATATAGATTCTTCTTTTCCCACCTATTTCCATTATTTTTAAATCTAAAACTAAAACTTTGTTAATCTTTCCACCCCACCCCCACTAGAGCTGTACCTTGAGTGTCCTGTCTTCCATTCTTAATTAGCACCTTTCTTAGACAATATCACCACCTACAACACCTCTTTGATCCTTTTGTCTGTGACATCTTTTGATTATCTGCTCCTATTACTGCTTGCTTATCCCTACAACCACCCCACCCTCAACTTCTCTCTCCCCTCCCCCCACCTTAAACCAGCTTATATTTCATCTTTCTCCTAACTATGCTTCAGTTCTGCCGAAGGGTCATGAAGACTCAAAACGTTGACTGATTTCTTCTCCACCGATGCTGCCAGACCTGCTGAGTTTTTCCAGGTGATTCTGTTTTTGTCTCCCTCTATACTGTCCCCATCAAACACTCCCAGGAACACTCACTTTGCAACAGTGGAGTGAGGGGTCTGATGATGATCAGGAGCTTTGACCCCCCCACTCCCGGTCCTAACCCTTGGGGAATTGACAGTGCCCGAGGTCCAGGGCGAGGCTGACCAGGAGCAGGCAGCTTTGGTTTCATGGCCTCGTCGCGGCCCCAGTGGGGTGAGCACTTTGACGGCTTCTCAGCTGCTGAACCTCGCACCTGGCCTGTTCCTGTCCACCCAGTGGCTTAGTGCCTCACGTTGGCCATTTGTTTATTTTTAACACAGTCTGCCTTGCTGCACACACACACAGCTCGCCCCGTGCAGTAAGATCCCACTTTGCATTGCGTGTTTATGGTCTGACAGGAGCAGCCGGTACACTTATATTTCACGTTTCGTTTTTACACATCGACCGTGAAAATCACACTTCCTTTTTAATGTGCGTCGGTCAGGATGTGAAAGCTGCCTGCAGGCTGTCTGCTTTCTGTGGTGGGGCCCCCCGATCGCCCTCTCGTTTGGATGACTCTCCAGGGGGCCACACTCAGCGAATGCCAGGGGTCTCCAGGTAGGGATGGCCAACCCTCCAGGATTGGCCTGGAGTCTCCAGGATGTGAAGATCTCCAGGACCCTGCTGTGTGCAACCCTGGAGCGATATCATCGGTACTGGAAAAATTACTCCTGTTTTTTTTCTTTTTGTCATTTTCTTTGAACGTTTCTCTTTACCAGATATAAAAATATTAAAAACGGGACCAAAACGGCTGTTCGGCCGACAGTCGAGCATCATCCAATTGGGTGCTGAGTCTTTTTTGCTTTCCAATTGGCTTAGGAAGGCCGTGCGTCACCAGGTTGGATGTGTTGGCCAACGAATGGCTGGAGCATGAGGGGGCAAGTCGTGTGGTGAAACCTCCAGGGACACATTCATTCACAGTTGGCAACCCTAGTGCCAGGTCAAGTCTGCCCCTGGTCCCCGTGTGATTGGGACAGGTTTCCGCTGGTCCCCCCCCCCCACTCTGCATCCCTCCCCCCTCAGTGCCTCGCGCCAGGGGGTTTGTAGAGGCCCCCGTGTGGCTCCAGCCAGGGCACAGTAACGCCACAGAGCTAAAAAAAAAAGAAATCCCAGCCCCCACACCCACATTTTCACTGTGACTCACACCTAGTGCACGTACTTGCAACCCTGTCCCCCCACCATAGCGCTGAGGGAGAGGAGGAAGGCAACAGCTGCCTGCTTGTTATTGGCTAAGTTTCGTGTCTGAGCGAGAGAGAGAGGGGTGGGGGGGGTTGAAGGGGAGAGAGACAAGAAGGAAAGAGAGTAAAGGTCTCCGGTCGTTCAACCCATTGGCTGGAGTGATGCCAATAAGAAATGGCTGGGACTTTCCTGGAATCCCAGTGGCCAAAGAAAGCCTTCCAGGCGATTACCAAACAATATTTAACCTCGCCACCATTGGGTGGCATTTTCCAGTCCTGCCCACTGCAGGAACCTTGGCAGGTAGGGCAGAACATTTGATGGACCAGCAACAGGCGTGTTGACCTTAGGCAGGAACTTCAAGGTGGGTGGGAGCGGAAAGTCCTGCCCATTGAGTGAGTTGAGCCAGTTTGCTCCACGTTACCTCCCCTCCACTCACCACCCACCCCCCCTCAACAAACCAGGAAGGAAAGTCCCTGTGGCACTGGCTTGGAGACGTAGCCTCCCTATCCCACCATGGAGGAGAGTGGGGAACCCGGGCAGCGAGCAGACTACAGCTCCCGGGAGGTTGAGGAGAGCGGCGATGTGACTTGGCGAGTGAAATGCCAGAAATTGAAGTACCAAGATGGGAGTCGTGGCTGGATATGGCTGTGACAGAACGGGTAAGCCTTTCAGCTGAGACTGAGGTTTCCCTGTTGCTGATGTTTCCAGTGTCTCTCCCCACTTCTCCCTGCATGGACAGCAGTAAGAGGAGGTGAGGCAGAATTTGTATTTATGTATCTCTGTCCACAGCCAACACGCAGACCAAGGACCCCCTCACGCCACTCCACTGGGTTCCATGACGCCAGTTCCACTGGCATCTCCCGGTATATGGCCAGCCCCAATACCAAGCCATGCAGAATAGGGGTGGCTACTCTGTGCTGAGTCAGCTGATTCCATGGGGGCCTATGTGGAGGCTACGGAGGACTGGGTTTTGCGATGGTGCACATTCCCACAGGGGAATACCTGCTTCCACTCACTGGCAACACCAGGACAATGAAAATGAACCCCCATGAGTTGGTGTGGAGGTGTGGGGGTTTAGAAGGACAGCATTGTTGATAAAAGTGATTTCAAGTGTTGACGGTTTAGTGGCTACTTGACTGTAAGGTGCAGGGGGGTCAGTGAGAGCACTGAGCTGAAATGGCCATTTCGGAAACAGGAACTGAGTGCTCGCCCACTAAGCACGTGTGGTTCATCTGGTGTCACACGTACTGAGGGGCTCAGGGGTACAGTGCAGCTGAGCTCAGCAACACTGTGAAGCCAAACTTGTACAACGCTGAAGAGTCAGTGGTTAGGATCTGGAACGCAATGCCTGATAGTGTGGTGGAGGCAGGTCCAATAGCAGCTTTCAAAAGGGAATCGGATAATTATCTGAAGAGAGAAACTGTGCAAGGCTACGGAGCAAAGGCGGGAGGGAGAGCAGGAACAGCTGAGTCGTTCTTGAGGAGAGCAGGCATGGACATGATGGCTGAATGGACTCCTTCTGTGCTGTAGCTATGCTAAATTTTGTCTGCCCAAATCACATGCCCCTTTTCACAATGAGGACAACAATGAGCTCAGGGCTACCACAGGGCTGCAGTTGCACGTCTCAAGAGTCAGGTGGTCTGTGGTCAACATTGCTTATTTGACACAGGGTTTTTATTTTTGGGTGACTCAAACTGATTGGCAAACTTCTAATGAATGATATGATACAATTGGGCACTTGAGGTTACTGTGTGCCTCTTCAAGAGTGACAGAGAGGTGTCAGCTGTGGCTCAGTTCATAGCACCCTCGCCTTTGAATCAGAGGGTTGTGGGTTCATGTCCCACTCCCGGAAACCAAGAACTGTGATTGTACTCGAAAGAGTTACAATCTGTGACTGTTGATAACTCGAAAGAGTTTCAAGAGTGACAGTGAGCACAAACAAACTATTCACTCATGAAGGGCATCACAGCTGAACCCAATGTACACATTCACACACAAATACACTCACACCCACATTTTTCTCACACAAACACACACACACATTTCACACCCGCAAGCATACAGAATCACCAACAAACACACACAAACACATTCATTCTCACTCACTCACACCCACATTCACACATACACACGCACACACACAAACGCCTACAAACACGCACACACAATCACCGACAAACGCACACAGACAAACACTCCACACACACACAAATGCTCACACAAACACACTCACACTCACTCACCCAAACTCACCCACACAATTTCTCACTGTCAAGAAGATATAATAATTCTCATAATGTTATTGGAATTTATTCTAAAATAAAGCAATAGTGGGATATGTCTATATGTGTGTGTGTGTGTGTGTGAGAGTGTGTGTGTGTGTGTGTGTGTGTGTGTGTGTGTGTGTGTGTGCGATTTAATTGAACTAGAGGTGGCAAGTGCTTTGATCTAAGAAGAGAGGTTAGGTTTGAAATTTTAATTAGGTAAACATGGGGAAGTTTAGGAACATAGGTGTAAAGGGAACACTTGTGTTTTCAAATAAACCAGACTAGATTGTTTATAAAAGAGGGAGTGAAATGTGTCAGACACTCAGTCACAAACATGCTCACTCACAGTCACACACTCACACAGCTGCACACATAAAAACTCAATCACAGTCTCACATGCACACTTTCACATGCACTCACACACAAACTGACACACACACACACACACACACACACACACACGCTTGTACACTCACATAATGGTCAAGAGGTCGGAATTGGACGTTCGCCGAGACCTTGGAGGGATGCAGGGGATGGGGGGGTTTACAGAGATAGGGAGGTGCAAAGGGCCTGTAGGAGGTTACAGAGATAGGGAGGGGTGTAGGGGCTGGAGGAGGTTACAGAGATAGGGAGAGGTGTAGGGGCTGGAGGAGGCTACAGAGATAGGGAGGGGTGTAGGGGCTGGAGGAGGTTACAGAGATAGGGAGGGGTGTAGGGGCTGGAGGAGGTTACAGAGATAGGGAGAGGTGTAGGGGCTGGAGGAGGCTACAGAGATAGGGAGGGGTGTAGAGGCTGGAGGAGGGTACAGAGATAGGGAGAGGTGTAAGGGCTGGAGGAGGTTACGGAGATAGGGAGGAGTGTAGGGGCTGGAGGAGGGTACAGAGATAGGGAGGAGTGTAGGGGCTGGAGGAGGTTACACGGATGGGGAGGGGTGTAGGGGCTGGAGGAGGTTCCAGAGATAGGGAGGGGGTGTAGGGGCTGGAGGAGGTTACAGAGATAGGGAGGGGTGTAGGGGCTGGAGGAGGCTACAGAGATTGGGAGGATTTTAGTGGCTGGAGGAGGTTACAGAGATAGGGAGGGGTGTAGGGGCTGGAGGGGGTTACAGAGATAGGGAGGAGTGTTGGGCTGGAGAAGGTTACAGATATAGGGAGGGGTGTAGGGGCTGGAGGAGTTTGCGGAGATAAGGAGGGGTGTAGGGACTGGAAGGGGTTACAGAGATAGAGAGAGGTGTATGGATGGAAGAGGTTACAGAGATAGGGAAGGGCTTAGGGGCTTGAGGAGGTTACAGAGATAGGGAGGGGTGGGGAGGGGTGTTGTGTTGGAGGAGGTTCCAGAGATAGGGAGGGGGTGTAGGGGCTGGAGGAGGCTACAGAGATTGGGAGGGTTTTAGTGGCTGGAGGAAGTTACAGTGATAGGGAGGTGTGTAGGAACTGGAGGAGGTTACAGAGATAGGGAGGGTGTAGGGTATTGAGGAGGTTACAAAGATAGGGAGGGGTGTAGGGGCTGGAGGAGGTTACAGAGATGGGGAGGGGTGTAGGGGCTGGAGGAGGTTACAGAGATAGGGAGGGGCGTAGGGGCTGGAGGAGGTTACAGAGATAGGGAGGGGTGTAGAGGCTGGAGGAGGTTACAGAGATAGGGAGGGGTGCAGGGGCTGGAGGAGGTTACAGGGATAGGGAGGGGTGTAGGGGCTGGAGGAGGTTACAGAGATAGGGAAGGGGGCAATTAGGAACAAGAACCCTGGCTAATTCTCATCACCTTTGCCCAAGGTTGCTGTGGCCAATTGTCTTGCCCTAGCTGTGACCACAGTCTGAAAATGAATGCTGGCTTCCTTTAACTGAGCAATACACAGGCTATATATAACCTGCACCTTTAGAGCTATCAGTGAGGCAGCCATTTTAATTAGAAAAGAACGCCACAAGTGCTAAATAAAGCCACATAGATTAATCTAACCTAAATTCTTGGCCCTCCCTTCCTCCAGATACCCCATTTTGCACTCTCTTCCTCCAAGGGGTTAAATATTAGCATGCACAGAGGATTGGCTGGCTGGCAGACAATGGAGAGTATAAATGGGCCTTTTTCTGATTGGCAGGGTGTGACACGTAGAGTCAACATTTTACAAGTTACATCAATGACTTAAATGAGGGGAGCAAAGGCAGGATAACGAAATCTGCAGATGACACAAAGGTCGGAAAGTATGTTGTGAAGTGGACATAAGGGGTTTGTGGATGGATATAGATGAGTCGAGTGACTGGGCGGATGGGGTATAATGTGGGAAAATGTGAAGTTGTTCACTTTGGCAGGAAGAATAAAAAAAGCATAGTGTTACTTAAATGGAGAAGGACTGCAGAATTCCCTGGTGCAGAGGGACCTGGGTGTTCGAGTGCACGAGTCACAGAAAGTTAGTGCACAGGTACTACAAGTAATTAAGGCGGCTAATGGAATGTTATCCTTTATTACGAGAGGAATTGAACATTAAAGTAAGGATGTTATGCTTCAGTTATACAGGGCACTGATGAGATCACATCTCAAATACTGTGTGCAGTTTTGGTCTCCTTATTTAAGGAAGGATGTAAATGCGTTGGAGGTGGTTTAGAAGAGGTTTACTAGATTGATACCTGGAATGAACAGGCTGTCTTATGAGGAAAGGTTGGACAGACTGGGCTTGTTTCCACTGGAGTTTAGAAGAGTGAGGGTGACTTGATTGAAGTATATAAGATCCTGAATGGTCTTGACAAGGTGAACGTGGAAAGGATGTTTCCTCTTGTTGGGGAGTCCAGTACTAGGGGCCACCGTTTTAAAATTAGGGGTCTCTCTTTTAGGACAGAGGTGAGGAGAATTTTTTTCTCTCTTTGGAACTCTCTGCCTCAGGTGGGGTTATTGAATATTTTTAAGGTAAGTAAATTCTTGTTAGACAAGGGAATCAAACGCTATTGGGCGTAGATGAGAATGAGGAATTTGAAACACAAACAGATGAGCCATGATCTTATTGAATGGCTGAGCATGCTCGAGATGTTGAAAGGCCGACTTCTGCACCTATTTCTTATTTTCGGATGTAGAAACCCCATCTTGTTCCCTCTTCCTCCAGATACCCCATCTTCCACTCTCTTCCTCCAGACACCCCATCTTCCACTCTCTTCCTCCAGACACCCCATCTTGTTCTCTCTTCCTCCAGACACCCCATCTTGTTCTCTCTGCCTCCAGACACCCCATCTTGCTCTCTCTTCCTCAGATATCCCATCTTTCACTCTCTTCCTCCAGACACCCCATCTTCCACTCTCTTCCTCCAGACAGCCCATCTTCCACTCTCTTCCTCCAGACACCCCATCTTCCACTCTCTTCCTCCAGACACCCCATCTTCCACTCTCTTCCTCCAGACACCCCATCTTGCTCTCTCTTCCTCCAGACACCCCATCTTCCTGTCTTTTCCTCCAGACACCCCATCTTCCACTCTCTTCCTCCAGACAGCCCATCTTCCACTCTCTTCCTCCAGACACCCCATCTTCCACTCTCTTCCTCCAGACACCCCATCTTCCACTCTCTTCCTCCAGACACCCCATCTTGCTCTCTCTTCCTCCAGACACCCCATCTTCCTGTCTTTTCCTCCAGACACCCCATCTTCCACTCTCTTCCTCAGATACCCCATCTTCCTGTCTCTTCCTCCAGACACCCCATCTTCCACTCTCTTCCTCCAGATACCCCATCTTCCACTCTCTTCCTGCAGACACCCCATCTTCCACTCTCTTCCTCCAGACACCCCATCTTCCACTCTCTTCCTCCAGACACCCCATCTTCCACTCTCTTCCTCCAGATACCACATCTTCCACTCTCTTCCTCCAGACACCCCATCTTCCACTCTCTTCCTCCAGATACCACATCTTCCACTCTCTTCCTCCAGATACCCCATCTTCCACTCTCTTCCTCAGATACCCCATCTTCCACTCTCTTCCTCCAGACACCCCATCTTGTTCTCTATTCCTCAAGATACCCCAACTTCCACTCTCTTCCTCCAGACACCCCATCTTCCACTCTCTTCCTCCAGATACCCCATCTTCCACTCTCTTCCTCCAGACACCCCATCTTCCACTCTCTTCCTCCAGATACCCCATCTTCCACTCTCTTCCTCCAGATACCCCATCTTCCACTCTCTTCCTCCAGACACCCCATCTTGTTCTCTCTTCCTCCAGATACCCCATCTTCCACTCTCTTCCTCCAGATACCCCATCTTCCACTCTCTTCCTCCAGACACCCCATCTTCCTGTCTATTCCTCCAGACACCCCATCTTCCACTCTCTTCCTCCAGACACCCCATCTTCCTGTCTCTTCCTCCAGACACCCCATCTTCCACTCGCTTCCTCCAGATACCCCATCTTCCTGTCTCTTCCTCCAGACACCCCATCTTGTTCTCTCTTCCTCCAGACACCCCATCTTGTTCTCTCTTCCTCCAGATACCCCATCTTCCACTCTCTTCCTCCAGACACCCCATCTTGTTCTCTCTTCCTCCAGACACCCCATCTTCCACTCTCTTCCTCCAGACACCCCATCTTCCACTCTCTTCCTCCATTACCCCATCTTCCACTCTCTTCCTCCAGACACCCCATCTTCCACTCTCTTCCTCCAGATACCCCATCTTCCACTCTCTTCCTCCAGACACCCCTTCTTCCACTCTCTTCCTCCAGACACCCCATCTTCCACTCTCTTCCTCTAACACCCCATCTTCCTGTCTCTTCCTCCAGACACCCCATCTTCCACTCGCTTCCTCCAAATACCCCATCTTCCTGTCTCTTCCTCCAGACACCCCATCTTCCTATCTCTTCCTCCAGACACCCCATCTTGTTCTCTCTTCCTCCAGATACCCCATCTTCCACTCTCTTCCTCCAGACACCCCATCTTCCACTCTCTTCCTCCAGATACCCCATCTTCCTGTCTCTTCCTCCAGACATCCCATCTTCCACTCGCTTCCTCCAGATACCCCATCTTCCTGTCTCTTCCTCCAGACACCCCATCTCACTGTCTCTTCCTCCAGACACCCCATCTTGTTCTCTCTTCCTCCAGACACCCCATCTTCCACTCTCTTCCTCCAGACACCCCATTTTCCACTCTCTTCCTCCATATACCCCATCTTCCACTCTCTTCCTCCAGATACCCCATCTTCCACTCTCTTCCTCCAGACACCCCATCTTCCACTCTCTTCCTCCAGATACCCCATCTTCCACTCTCTTCCTCCAGACACCCCATCTTCCACTCTCTTCCTCCAGACACCCCATCTTCCACTCTCTTCCTCCAGACACGCCATCTTCCACTCTCTTCCTCCAGATAACCCATCTTCCACTCTCTTCCTCCAGACACCTCATCTTCCACTCTCTTCCTCCAGATACCCCATCTTCCACTCTCTTCCTCCAGACACCCCATCTTCCACTCTCTTCTTCCAGATACCCCATCTTCCACTCTCTTCCTCCAGACACCCCATCTTTCACTCTCTTCGTCAGATACCCCATCTTCCACTCTCTTCCTCCAGATACCCCATCTTGTTCTCTCTTCCTCCAGATACCCCATCTTCCACTCTCTTCCTCAGACACCCCATCTTTCACTCTCTTCCTCAGATACCCCATCTTCCACTCTCTTCCTCCAGATACCCCATCTTGTTCTCTCTTCCTCCAGATACCCCATCTTCCACTCTCTTCCTCCAGACACCCCATCTTCCACTCTCTTCCTCCAGACACCCCATCTTCCACTCTCTTCCTCCAGATACCCCATCTTCCACTCTCTTCCTCCAGACACCCCATCTTCCACTCTCTTCCTCCAGACACCCCATCTTCCACTCTCTTCCTCCAGATACCCCATCTTCCACTCTCTTCCTCCAGACACCCCATCTTTCACTCTCTTCCTCAGATACCCCATCTTCCACTCTCTTCCTCCGGATACCCCATCTTGTTCTCTCTTCCTCTCGACACCCCACCTTCCTCTCTCTTCCTCCAGATACCCCATCTTCGTCTCTCTTCTTCCAGGTACCCCAGCTTGCTCTCTCATCCACCAGACACCCCATCTTCCTGTCTCTTCCTCCATTACCCCATCTTCCACTCTCATCCTCCAGACATCCCATCTTCCTGTCTCTTCCTCCATTACCCCATCTTCAACTCTCTTCCTCCAGACACCCCATCTTCCTGTCTCTTCCTCCAGACACCCCATCTTCCTGTCTCTTCCTCCATTACCCCATCTTCCACTCTCTTCCTCCAGACACCCCATCTTCCTGTCTCTTCCTCCATTACCCCATCTTCCACTCTCTTCCTCCAGACACCCCATCTTCCTGTCTCTTCCTCCAGACACCCCATCTTCCTGTCACTTCCTCCATTACCCCATCTTCCACTCTCTTCCTCCAGACACCCTATCTTCCTGTCTCTTCCTCCAGACACCCCATCTTCCTGTCTCTTCCTCCATTACCCCATCTTCCACTCTCTTCCTCCAGACACCCCATCTTCCTGTCTCTTCCTCCATTACCCCATCTTCCACTCTCATCCTCCAGACACCCCATCTTGCTCTCTCTTCCTCCATTACCCCATCTTACACTCTCGTCCATATACCCCATGTTACACTCCATCCTCCTGCCTGCATCCTCGCTACATTGAAGCCAAGGCTCCTTGCATCATCTGAAATAGGGCTTATCTTCTCCACAAATACAGATTTGCATTTCTTTCGCACCATTCACAATCTCACGAGAACCCGAAGCCCTTTACAGCCAGTGAAGTACATTTTAAAGTATGCTCACTTTTATAATGTAGGAAGCGCAACAGCCAATTGATGCACAGCAAAATCCCACAAAGAGCAACCTGATAATGAGCAGGTCACATTTTTAATAATGTTGGTTGAGGGATAACTATTTGGCCCAGAACACTGGAGAGAACTCCTCCCATGCTCTTCTTCCAAGAGTGTTATCTTTTACATCCACCTAAGAAGGCAGACAGGGCCTCAGATAAACATCTCATCTGGAAGATGGCAGCTCTGACAGTGCGGCACTCCTTCAGTACTGACCCTCCAACAGTGCGGCGCTCCCTCACTACTGACCCTCCAACAGTGCGGCACTCCCTCAGTACTGACCCTCCGACAGTGCGGCACTCCCTCAGTACTGACCCTCCGATAGTGCGGCGCTCCCTTAGTACTGACCCTCCAACAGTGTGGTGCTCCCCCAGTACTGACCCTCCGACAGTGCGGCGCTCCCTCAGTACTGACCCTCCAACGGTGTGGCGCTCCCTCAGTACTGACCCTCCGACAGTGCAGCGCTCCCTCAGAATTGACCCTCCGACAGTGCGGCACATCCTCAGTACTGACCCTCCGACAATGCGGCACTCCCTCAGTACCGACCCTCCGACAATGCGGCACTCCCTCAGTACCGACCCTCCGACAGTGCAGCATTCCCTCAGTACTGTCCCTCTGACAGTGCGGCACTCCCTCAGTACTGACCCTCCAACAGTGCAGCACTCCCTCAGTACTGACCCTCTGACAGTGCGGCACTCCCTCAGTACTGACCCTCCGACAGTGCGGCGCTCCCTCAGTACTGACCCTCCGACAGTGCGGCACTCCCTCAGTACTGACCCTCCGACAGTGCGGCGCTCCCTCAGTACTGACCCTCCGACAGTGCGGCACTCCCTCAGTACTGACCCTCCGACAGTGCGGCGCTCCCTCAGTACTGACCCTCCGACAGTGCGGCACTCCCTCAGTACTGACCCTCCGACAGTGCGGCCCTCCCTCAGTACTGACCCTCCGACAGTGCGGCACTCCCTCAGTACTGACCCTCCGACAGTGCGGCACTCCCTCAGTACCGGCACTGTGAGCGTCAGCCTGGATTTTGTGCTCCAGTCTCTGGAGTGGGAGCTTGAACCCATGACCCTCTGAATCGGGTGAGCGACAGAGCCAATCGACTGAGCCACAGCCGACATCTTATCAGACTCTGCGGGGGTCCCCTCTCAGTCACCTCCTTTCAAGGTCCAAAAGTCTAAGGCTGGCAACGTTCAGCCACAGAACGTGACTTTCCACCCATTTGCTTTAACCAAGGGCTGAGATTCCCCAATCCTCCGGCATAGCTCGATCCTCTGAGCCCTCCTGGCCTGAATTATTAAAAAAAAATACACACTGAATCACCGAGAATGGTCAGTGAACATCAGGTCCAACCTGTGCAGCTGCAAATTCCAGCATGGGGCTGATTCCAGACACTGGGAAGACCCTTCACTCTTTCATGCATAAGTAGCATTGCCATGGCAACGGCCCTTCTGCCTCAAAGAATTTGTGCTCTCAGAGCACGCACATTTCATAAAATTCAAACACGAACGTACAGTGAAGGACAGAGATGAGATTGCTTACCTCGCCTGCCTGCTGGATCTTGCCGCTTTCGCCTCCCCGCTGACAACCTGGGCTGCCATCTGATGCCCGCCTGCTCCACAGCGTCTGGAGTTCCTGCTTTCTTCCCCCCTCCCTCTGCCTGCTGAGGGGATGTCACCTCGAACACCAAACCCACCCACCATCGCCTCCCCCCACCCACCCCCCATCACCCTCTCCACACAGCCCCTGTCTGTCAAAAATTGACGCCCACAGGCCTCAGGCCTGACTGCAAGGCTTCAATCTACTCCAGGCTCGGACGCTGTACCTGGGAGGATCCGCAGGTCCTTTTACCGCCTGTCACCGGTTTCGAAGATTGCTTTTTTTTTAGATTCACGGGCATCCCTCTCGGCCCTCGAGGAAGGCGGTCGCCATCGAGGCTGCCCTCGACGGTGCTGTTGACAGAACCGCCTGCCTTTCGGCGCCATTTTAAAGGGCCGGTTAGGAGCCAGCCTGGGACTGGAATCTACCCACAGGGCGCCCGGGGGTGGGGCAGGCCTCTCAATGCTGAAGAGCGGTTGCTTTCTCCCCGCAGTCGCACGCAGCGATTCGAGCAAAGCGCCACCCCTCACCCCGCCCACCCGCCTTCTCAAGGGGGCGGGCGACAAATGCTGGGCCCAGCCAGCGGCGCCCACGCCCCCGGGAATGCGTTAAAACAAAGATCAACCCTCGACGAGAAGGTTCAAGAGCAAAATATGTACCAGGAAATAAATTTCTGGATGGTGGGTCTGCAAGTAGGGAGAGTGTGGGCGGTTTGGTTTTTGTTTAAAAAGGGAAGAGAAGGTCTTTCCTGACGTAGAAGGAATTAAAGAATTAACAAACTTATCTTCGTCGAAGATTTAGGTAAAATGGTCAGAGAGTCTAACAAAGTGTAGAGTCTTAGGAACAGCGATTCGAAGATTTATAGAATCCGGCAGCACAGGAAGGAGGATATTTGGCCTATTGTGCCTGTACCGCCTCATGGTAAGAGCTATCCAGTGAGTCCCACTCTCCCTGCTCTTTCCCCTACAGCCCTTCAAATCTTGGCCAGCATCGAGCGGTCCGATTCTCACAGGGGAGACTGCACAGCCTGGGGCACCAGGCCTCTGATTCACATCTGGAGCAGGCAAGCTAAGAGCAGTAGGAAACCAGGGTGGGGGGGGGAAAGAATACTGGATCCATAGCCATTTTACACAGCTCACCTGGGCCCCGCCCCCGGCTTTCATCCACAAACCACACTGTAGAATTCACCATCCGATGGGGAGGGAGATGTTCTGACAGCAGAAAGGCCAGCAAGCAAGGTACGAGTCCAAAGAGAACCGGTCTCTGCATCATAAAGAGGATTAGAGATTTACTTTCACACGGCTGTGACCTGCTCGAGGAGAATTAGTGCTGGGACCATGAGGCTCCCTGGTAATATAGTTCACGGTGCTGGGAAGATCTCTGCCAATGCCGGGGTTGCTCTCAGTCTCTGCACAACGGCGTGTCGGCTCAGATTCAGCAGGTAACGCTCTCACTTCAGAGTCCGACGGTCACAGGTTCGAGACTCACTCCGGAGACTCATCCTAGCGCTGAGGGAGGACTACACTACCAGAGGCACTGTCATTAAAAGGAGACATCAAACCAAAGCCTCTTGTGCCCTTGCCCTTACATACAGACTCGTACTAGCTGGGGGGGTGGGGGTTACAGCCCCACAGGTGACTGGCTGCATTCCGTGGTCATTCTTCCCTTCGAAGCTCACAGAGCATTGGCAGGCTGTTTGACTGTGAGAGGCATCACACGCCTGCGCACACTCGGGATTGGATCCAGGAGCCCTGCCTCCTCTTTTGAAACTCTTGATAACCCAGCGATGCTGAGGCTAACTGTAGGAACAACAACAACAATGCGCATCTACACAGCAACCCCCCCCACCCCCCCAAGTCTTACATCCCAAGGTGCTTCACAGGAACATTATCACACAGAATCTGACCCCGAGCCACATAAGGAGATATTAGGGACAGGCAGCCAAAAGCTCGGTCAAAGAGGTTGGTTTTGAGGAACGTCTTAAAGGAGGAGAGGGAGTTTGGGGGGGTGGTTGGGGGGGGGGGGAATTTCAAAGATTAGGCCCTGGCAGTTGAAGGCACGGGAATGGGAATATTTTACAACTGGTTGTCCAATACAGTTGGAGTGATTCTAGGATTACCACCATTAAAGATGGGCACAGCTCTCTGGAGTGGGCCAGTTCTTTGGAACATGGGCACCACTGCACAACGTATCAGTAAAAGACTCCATAGGCCTCCCCCAGGCTCTGCCCGGTTGAGCCTCTTTGCCTCTGTTTCCAAGGTGCTGGCGGAAGGGGGAGGCTGAGTGAACGTCCGACGATACCAGACACCGGTGCTCTTTCTCAAGAGGGTTAAGATGCCAGTGTATAAATGGATTCAGCTGTCCCTGCTCTGTCACATCAACATTAAGCTGCTCATTGACCCACAAAGTGCTGAGCAAAAGGAACCAGCAACCAGGCATGCCATTGCTAATGTGCAATATTAATACACCATTAATTTTAGGAATCATTGGTAACCAGCTATCAATGTAGACGATGTGTTGTGCAAAGTGTCTGGCTTCCGATTATGCTTTATTGCATATCGTCTGCCTTCTTTCTCCTTCCTTATCTCTTCCCTTGCTCCCGTTTCCTTCTCCCTGTTTCTCTCACTGGGATTCCTTCTCCTGTTTGCTGGTCGGCCTGTCTCTCTCTCTCCTCCTCTCTCCCGCAGAGTGTCATGTTATACTGAAGGGCAGCAGGCGTTCCAGCTGTTCTGCCGCCGAGGCCCGGTTAGTTCTCGGGAGTGGAAGGGGTGGGGCGGGGGAGCAGGAGCTGCCTCCAATTCGACCTCCTCCCCCGCCCCCAGCCGGACATTCCCAACCGAGGGTCCCAGAGGTGTTAATGAGACAGCTCGATCCCGGATGAGCCTGAAGTTGGGGCCTGAACACCAAGGGGCTTACAGCTGGTGGATCGTTCACACTTTGCAGGTCTGGGCAGAGTTCCTGCGGACGCTGGACCCAAGGGAAGCCATTTGGTTGTTACTGTGACGGTTTTTCCCACCCAGGACAGAGAGCTAAGGAGGGGCAGTCTCGCGACATCACCAGGTAGGCAGCCAGCGTTACCTACGGGAGCTAACATACACTTCTCCCCAACATCCAGGGGGAATTCAGCAGCTTACACTCCTCCTCTCCAGATAATGGAATTGGAAGAGAGCTGACGGAGACCATTCAGCCCCTTGTACCTGTGCCAGCTCTTTGAAACAGCTATCCGATTAGTCTCATTCCTGCCCATACACTGTCCCCCCAACAGCCCTGCCAATTCCTCCTAACAAAATGTCTATCCAGCGCATGGCTTGTTGCCAATGTTTAGGCCTGGGTCACAATCGTCTCAGTAACCTGGAGGGGCTGCTGTGGGTTTAATAGAGGGGTTGGGGCGTGAAGGGGGATGGGATGGCAAACTGTGAGAGATTGGATTGAACATGGGATGTGGGAGGAGATTAAATGGGCGGGTAGAGTCCGTATAGGGGAGCGTGTACATGGGCCGTGGAAGGAGATTAAAGGAGTGGGTAGAGGCCGTTTGGCCCAGTGGGTGGCATCCCTACCTCCAGGTCTGAGTCCCACTCCAGCATTTGATGGCCAAGGATGCGTTTGTAATGCAGCCAACCAGGTCGAATATCAACCTGTAGAACCTTCCAATGTGCCTATGGCGTGCGGTAAGAGCAGGAGAGTGTCTCGGTCAGCCATGACTTGATGTGGAGTTATAGCCCTGTTGACAGGCTGCTGATCTTTTCTCAGTAAAACGAGCCATGGAAACAGACATGAGCCTGTAGTTTGTCTGCCTCGTGTGCCACTAGAGGCCTGGGAAGGTTCTGAGTCTAAGAGGCTGCGTTTGGGTAGATGGCACCTGGTTTGTGGGAGGAATGGGGTTAATGTGAGAAATGACCCTTACGCCACCCTGTGCTTTCTTATGCTCAGATGGGAGAGATATCACCCAGTGGAAATGCCCAGCTGTGCGTCAAAGGTCTGACCTGCATGTGGCCAAGTCTTGCACTGATCCTCCTGGTATTCCTGGGTGCTTGTGCACAGCAATGTCCCTCACCCTGTGACTGTCGGATGTTAAATGGAACTGTTGTCTGCCGTGGGAGGGAGCTCACTGCCGTACCTGAAGGAGTTCCCTTGGAGACCAAGGGGCTGGACCTCAGCAGGAACCTCCTGGCCTCTGTCAGGCTGGGCCAATTCCGTGAACTCTCAGAGCTGGAGAGCCTGGACCTCAGCAGCAACCTCATCGCCAACATTGAACCCGGGGCTCTGGGTGGCTTGCCGCGCTTGCGCACGCTGCGGCTGAGGGACAACCGCCTGAAGACCGTCTGGCCGGGTGCGTTTGGAGCGATGGCCAACCTCACCACGCTGGACATCCGCGGGAATCCTTTGGTCATCCTGCTGGACGAGACCTTCGGAGCGCTGCCCAGCCTCCGCCAGCTGGAGCTGGCGGGGGAGCTGGTTTATGTGGCGCCCCGGGCCTTTGCTGGTTTGAGCAGCCTGCAGCGCCTCACCCTGGGGATGACCAATTCCAGCGGCGTCCCCACTGCCGCACTGTCTCACCTCAGCAACCTGACAGTGCTGAGATTCCATGGGTTAAACATTGCCACGCTCCAGGACAATTCCTTCCAGCGCTTATACAACCTCCGGGTCCTGGAGATCGAGCGATGGCCGAGGCTCAGCACTCTGAACCCGGACTCCTTCCACGGCCTCAACCTAACTTCACTCTCCATCACCAGGTGCAACCTCACCTCAGTCCCCTACGACTCTGTCAGGCACATGGTGTATCTCCAGGCTTTAGATCTGTCCTACAACCCCATCGCAGCGATCCAAGGGAACTTACTGGGGGAGTTAGTCCGCCTCCGGGAGCTGCGTCTGGTCGGTGGGGAGCTCTCTGTGATTGAACCTTCCGCCTTTCGGGGTCTGAGCCGCCTCCAGACGCTCAATGTCTCTGGCAACCGGCTGGAGACCTTGCAGGAGTCGGCCTTCCACTCCGTCGGGAGCTTGGCTACCCTCCGGCTGGATGCCAACCCGCTGGCCTGCGACTGCAGGCTCCTGTGGATCATTGCAAGGAGGGCACGGCTGAACTTCGAGGGCCAGGAGCCTGTTTGCGCAGGCCCCGATCCAGCCCAGGGCAAGGCCTTCAAGGACTTTGGGGCCATCGTCCTGCCCGGCTACTTCACCTGCAGCAGAGCCAGGATCCTGAGCAAGATGGCACAGCTGGCCACGGTGGGCGAAGGGGAGACAGCGAGCTTCCAGTGCCAAGCTGAAGGGGACCCGACCCCCGCCATCCAGTGGTCCACCCCTCGGCGACGGGTCCTGAGCAGCGGGCAACGCGGCAGGCTCAGGGTGCGCAGCAACGGCTGCCTGGAGATCTGGTATGCACAGACGCAGGATAGTGGCACTTACCAGTGCACTGCCAGTAATGCAGCGGGCAGCGACACCACCAGCGCTGTCCTCCAGGTCCGAAGCGTCATGCCAAACGTGACCCTTGACCTTCCCACTCGGCAGCCGGAGGTCGACGCCAGTCACGGCTCTGTCCTGGATGAAAAGACCCTGTCGATTGTCATCACCATCGGTTCAGTGTCCTTCCTAAGCGTGGTTGCCCTTTGCTTCATGCTGCTCCTCTTCTGGAGCAAGGTGAGGGGGCCCATCAAACGCACCAGCGAGGTCGAGGTGCCGTTTCAATCGAGTGGCACAGATGCGCAGTCAGAAGCCATCAAGTACACCACAAAAATGTTCTGAGGAAGGGGGAAGTATTGCTGCAGGACTAGGCCCCCCAACAGTGGGTTGAGGGGCTTTTGCACGGCTTAAGTTGTTAAGGAAGGAGCTGGAGGTCTTAGGCTCTGTATCCCTGCCTGTGCTGGATTGGCTGATCTTACCCGGGGACACGCTAAGGTGGCATGACCATTGGCCTTTGGGGTTGTGTGAGCAGTGCCCAGGGGTTGGGAAAGCAGCCAGGGTTCCCACTCCTGCTTGCCATCCGATGCTAGCAGATGTGTCCTCTCATCACTGGCTCTTTGGCTGCGGTGCCCTGCATGTCGAATGACCTGGCCGCTCTACTGTCCGGACTCACAGGCAAAGCTTGGCAATTTGAGAAGTACATGAGCGGCAAAAAAGCGGCCGTGGAATCTGAACTCCCCTTCGCACCCTGCTCCCCACACCCCCACCCCACTTCCCCACCCCCACTCCCAATGTAAGTCCGGAAGAGGAATACTTCAAAAGCTCAGTACAAGCCTGCCAACCATTGCCCGTTTTGAAGGCGCAACTGGCTGTTCGTTTGCCAGCAATTGGGACTTTGGCCAACAGCAAACACCAGCACCATGAGATTGGTGTGACCTTGCCCTGTAATAGTCATTCAAACAGGAACATGCTGACTGTCAGGAACAGCACTGTCATAGGGCGAGATGAAGAGAGGTGGGAGGAGGCTCATGTGGAGTTGGCACCAGTTCCACCCTGTTTCTGTGCTCCAGACTCGCTACATAGTGGGTTCGACATGGAATCAAAGACCTTGGGACATATCTCTCAATGGGTTGCCTGCTGAGTGTCTAATTGGCTGCTTTGGTTTGAAGTGTTTCTATGTTAGGTGACAGCCCGTGTACTGAGAGACCAGAATGTCTTGTGGTTCAAACAAGGCCGAGCCAGGCACTGTCCTTCAACTTGTTTTACATATAGGTTAAGGGGAATGGGTTGGCCATCTAGCTGTTGCATAATAGAGAAGGTCACGCCCTGATATAAGAATCACATCATTAAATTCGCCTCATAAAGAGAGAGTCTCTCCTCATAAAGAGGACATCATTCCATCAAAGGCCCTTTTAAAAGAGGGGATCTGACTCTCAGTCATCCCTCTCAAACAGGATCTAACAATTTGACCCCCTTTTTAAAGGGCCAGGCTCACTATTACGATCTCCTTTAAAGGTGACCCACTGTCAAGGACCCTTTTTAACACAAGGGATTCAAAATCTTGGACTCCCTTCGGGGACTCACGATCAGCAACTCACTGAGGCTCCTTCGACAGCACCTTCCAAACCCACAATCTCTACCACCTAGGAGGACAAGGGCAGCAGACACATGGGGAACACCACCACCTGCAAGTTCCCCTCCAAGCCCCTCACCATCCAGACTTGGAAATATATCGTTGTCCTTTCACTGTGGCTGGGTCAAAATCCTGGAACTCCCTCCCTAACAGCACGGTGGGTGTACCTACACCACAGGGACTGCAGCGGCTCAAGAAGGCAGCTCACCCACCACCACCTTCTCAAGGGGCAGTTAGGGAAGGGCAATAAATGCTGGGCCCAGCCAGCGACACCCACATCCCATGAATGAATTTTTAAAAAGACCCATTGTGGAGAGGGTATCTTACTGTCAGGAGCCATTTTAAATCCCAAGCAACTTTGAACCTTGATCATTTATCGTCTCTGTCTTCAGTATTTTTATTTTGAGAAGGTAGATTATGTGAAGGGACAGGTGGGATAGCACGAGGTCAGGGGCTGTTTTGAGCTGTGGGTTTAAAGTCAAAACAAAAACAGAAACAGAAATACCTGGAAAAACTCAGCAGGTCTGGCAGCATCGGCGGAGGAGGGCACAGTTGACGTTTCAAGTCCTCATGACCCTTCAACAGAACGCCCTGACAGGCTGAGTAAGCCATCGCCTTGCAGTTCCTCTCACAATGCCATGGTGATGTAAAGAAAGATAATGCTATCAGTCAGAGAGAGGGAGCTCCCTCTCTTGGTTCGCAGGGTAACTGGATCTCCCACAGTAGCACTGAGCATAGTGCCCGGGAGCTTCCCCCATGCCGTTCCCATCACTTTGCTGTTCTCCACCGACGCTGTCCTCAATGTGCTTTGCAAAAAACCAGTAGAGTAAAGGGCAGCCCAGCAAATGGTGAGGCAGATCACAGCCTAACAGCTCCATCCACCCTTCACTCCTTTCTCAGGATCGAATTCTTCATGATATAGTTCGGAGATGGGGGTGGGGGTAGGGGGGGGTTATCTCCATGCCCCTGCCTGTTCCACATTGATTATGTTAAGGAGAAGAGTGACCTTTCGTTAGATCGGCCCTGTCTCTGAATTCCTGTCCCTGGCACGCCCCCCCACCATGTTTTGTACCCAGGCCCTTGCTCAACACTTCCTCTCAGCATTAAGACCTTGACAGTTGGTGGGGGTTTGGAGGGGGGTGGGGAGGGGGGGGGGGGGGGGGGGGGGGGGGTTCGGGGTGGGGGAGGCAGAATTCAGGAACCTCAACAACCCCACACCCACCCCCAACTCTGGCACATCGCTCACTGGTGGCCTGCCCCTTACCCGTCCCCATGATAAAGGGTAGCAGAGAACCATGTCCAACTGGCACAACCTTTGCACGTGGACACGCTGATACTGATGTGATGGTAGTTTCACACATCCTGGGGTCAGTGATCGTAGCCCTGGTGGGCAGGGTGAGAAAGGAGGTCCAGAGACACTCCTCCAGGGTCTCTGTCAGGATGGGAGCTATTTTTAATGGTGCCCTGGGCAATACTCCTAACTTCCCTTCCCTCACATGCCTGCCCTCCTTGGAGTGGGTGAGGGGGTGCCCTGTCCTTCAGGCCTCCAGGACAGAGTCTAACATGGATTAGGCCATAGTCAACACCTGCAGACACACCGGGGAAGATGGTAATCAGACAGAAACAATTATAGACACTGGCTTTAAACCCACACCAAATTACAACCCAAGCAGAGGACAAAAATCACTCTATCAGTGGTGAGCAGTGGGGGTGAGGTAGTGGAGAAGACCCATAGAGCTGTCCCTGGCATGATAGCTGTGCTTTTGCACACACACACATATGGGGGGTCTACAATCCCCAGGGAGTCCCAGGAACGAGCTTCTGCCTTCCATCCACTGTCGGGTGTATACGCCTGGGTTCAAATGGTGCGTTACCTTGGCTAGGAAGATTTTTACCAGCAGTGTTCCACTCAGAATTTTATGGGATTAGCTATTAAGCAAATGAATTTTTATTCTCAATATAAAGTACTTTGCACAGTTTCATAGAGAGCAGTGTTTTCCTGCGGAACAACATTCAGCTAACGGCTCTGTGGATATATGCACAGCCCCTTCCCAGTCAGGGCTGAGGTGGCTGATCTCAGTGAGCCCGGGCAGTGAGGTACTCGACTATTCGCATGTGGAAGGCATCATGGCTGAGCCTCACATGCATCAGGGCTAGGAGGAGGAGCAGGGGGCAAGGCTGACTTTGCTTCTGCTTTCTAAGCCACGACTGCTGCTCCAGCAGAGGTCAGTGAATCATGGTACAGACCAGTGATTGGACCTGGGTCCTTCTCGTGCCTATGGCTCTGAGCCACGCTGGGTAGTTGCATTGACTCACCAGGGCGCTTATCAGGCAGAGGCAATTGTCTCCTGTTACGAAATCCAAATACCTCAGAACTGAAGGTTAATGGGGCACAGGCCAACCCCTGGTTGTGAGTCTCAGGCCATGGCAGGAGGGCAGGACTGGGAGGTCCTCTTCAGCTGATGGCCCTGCTGACACACGCACAGCATGAGCTCCTGGGTGACTTCAGTGCATATATATAATCTGTGAATCCATAATCTGTGGCCATCTCCAGCAGATGAAGAGATGTTGAGAGGGGGCGGAAATTGGAGAGGGATCAACATGTCTGCTTGCCAAGAGTGTTCTTGATGCTGATCGGCAGCATGCTGTGCAACCTGTTCATGAACATTCATCCGGAAGAATAATCCCATTCCAACAAACTAATGCTTATAGATACTGTGCGAGCAGGAGATGGTGTTGCCAAACTGGGGGCACAGGGTCAATCAATCGAGGGGAGAGTGAATTAGAACACAGGAGCCTGTGTTTATATTACACTATTTAGAAATTTCACACGGGGCCACACTTCTGTTAATGAGGCCATGTTGTTGAAACAGTGTAGAGGGAGCTTTACTCTGTATCTAACCCCGTGCTGTACCTGTCCTGGGAGTGTTTGATGGGGACAGTGTAGAGCGAGCTTTACTCTGTATCTAACCCCGTGCTGTACCTGTCCTGGGAGTGTTTGATGGGGACAGTGTAGAGGGAGATTTACTCTGTATCTAACCCCGTGCTGTACCTGTCCTGGGAGTGTTTGATGGGGACAGTGTAGAGGGAGCTTTACTCTGTATCTACCCCCGTGCTGTACCTGTCCTGGGAGTGTTTGATGGGGACAGTGTAGAGGGAGCTTTACACTGTATCTAACCCCACAACCTTCCTGTCAAATCTTAATGTTCGGAACATTTAAAAATCTCAGCGACCCACACAAAGGGATACATACCCTTTGTCAAAGACCGAATGGAGAGGTGGGAGTCATGTGACATGAACCTCCCCCTGGTGGAACCAGTTATATTGCCTTACTGTACTGAAAACTCAGTCTGCCATCTTACCATCAACAAGTAGCAGCATAGAAGAGGGGCTCTGCACAGATTGAATACCAGACCCCCTCTACACTGTTTCTACTGGAACTTCTATACCATCGCCTACAAGACTGATTCATCTCTGTATGCCTATCTCCTCATGTGAAGTCAACTCTACTGGAAAAGTGAATTATACAGCATCAGTTTTCAACCTGCAGACCTCCATGAAGGATACCTCATTGGACTTTGATTCTGGACTCTGGACTCACGTGAAACAATAATTCTTTTCCCTGTGGTCTTTGCCTGTTAAATCTTTCTTTTCTCTATCCCTCTTTTACTGTATGAGTGAAAAGGAGGCAGTATTGCTACCCTCCTCCTGCGCGTGAGTGTGTGCAAATAAACTAACCCTTTGAATTCATACCACCTTGAGTTTGCTGCGGGGTTATTAATAAAAATTGGATCACACCAAAATTGAGGGGCTGGGAAATACGCCACTGCTTACAAAGAGGGAAATAAAAATCAAAACACCTTTCTGTTTGGGCACGGGTAGGCAGAGGAGAAATCAGGGCTGTTTAAATTAACCCCCCTCCAGAATGTAACATTACAGCACTTCAGACAGTCCTTCATCAGCTGCAAAGTGCTTCAGGACATTCTGAGGTTGTGAATGTAGAAGAGCAAGTTTTGTTTCTCTAGGTGGGGTGGGCTGAAGTGGCCTTGTGGGGGGCACAGGAGTAGGTGAGAAGTGGTCTCTGCCAACAGATTGACTGACCCAATTCACTGATCCATCCAGTGACGTGTAGCTCACCCCGCATCCCTCAGAAACCCGAACCAGCGTTTGGGGAGGGGGGGGAAAAGCGGGGTCCGACCAATGTAGTAACCCCTGTTTCGAATTGAGTGGACGCGTTTAGCTGCCATCAGAGAGTGAAGGACACGTGAAAATTCACAGTGCCCGGGCTGCCACCTGTAACGAGGAGGGGTGGGGGCAACATGCCACTCGCAAGCGACCGGTCTTCACGTCCGGTCAAGTGAGTGACTGTGGGCTATCCCACCATGACAGGCATCCCACCTGTCCCTGTCCTGACCTCAGCGGACAATAATGGGGAGCGGAAACCCTGACGCAGGGAAGCCAGGGTCAACTGTTGGTTCTCCTGCACCCACCCACCCACCCAACCCCCAATACAACGACTGACCACCTTGCAGCCCTTCAAGAGGGCATTTCTGAAAACCCACAAAATGGTGGAAAGTGGGTTCTGGGCTGACCGCCAAGTAACCCAGCCCTCAACGGCCGGCCCTGACAGAGGCTCCTGCATGGGGTACCCATCTCGCCTCTGCCAGAGGAGCTAGGTGGGCGCAAGGAGTGGGTGACGAGGGTAAAGCCAATGAGGCAAGTGCCTAAAAAAAGGGCCTTAGCTGGTCATGAGTAAGTACATCGCGTAACTTAAAAAAAGCTCAGAACATAATGTCAACATAAAACGCAACATTCTCCAATCAGCCAGGGGCTAGAGGGCTGGAAGTGGAAAGGGCAGTTTCCCAGGCGTTTGAGTTATTGATAAGGGAAGAGCATTGGGCAGCTTTCTCTCTCTCTCTCTCTCTTTCTCTCTGGGGCAGGTTTCTCTCTCTCTCTCTCTCTACCTCTCTCTCTCTCTCTGGGGCAGGTTTCTCTCTCTCTCTACCTCTCCCCTGCCCCACCCCAGGCAAGAGAGAGAGAGAGAGAAAGAGAGGAGCAAATGTGGCAACAGCCCAGCCTCTTGAGCAGGGTCTTCAGGCTGCCCTTCTGCAACACCAGACGCAGTGGCACGCTGATAAAGGGTGTGTGTGGGAGAGAGGGAGGAGAGATCTCGGTGCTTTCCAGTTTCATGTGCAGACAAGCCGAGGTAGGAGCTCAGAGATGCTGAAAGTAGCGCTTTTGACGTTAGCTCACCTCCTGCTCCTGGATGCGGTGGAGAAGACGCCGAGGCTGAAATTTAAACTGAAAGGTACATCCTTAAAATCGGAATTTAGAGCTGGGCTGGGGTTATTTTTTTTTATATATATATAAAGAAAAGCCCTAAACGCGCGTTTGTATCCGATTCACAATTCTCCTTGGCTCTGCTGGTGAACTGGATGTTATCTTATCAGAATATGCTTTTTTATTTTTCCTTAAAAATAATGGTTTCTGCCCTGGGATCTTGCTGTGCCTGCAATGCACCAATTTCTGGTCCTCAATGCGACACCATTGCACCCCGGCTGGTGGGTGGGTGGGAGTTGATCTGGTTTTAAATTTAATGACTTTGTGCCTGTGATATTTCTGGGGGGGGGTGGGGGGAAAGTTGCTGGGATTTTTTTTTTGGGTTGTGAATAGATCCTTTTTTTTTTGTACAAATGAGGGAGGTTTTGAGTGAGGTGTGGATGCCAGGTTGTCTGTTTATGGTTCATTGCTGTTCTCTCTCTCTCTCTCTCTCTCTCCCTCCCCCCCACCCCCCCCCCAACCCATCCAGATCTGCCCCTGGTGAAGTTTGATCCTCCGCAGAAGTTTACAGTTCATTTCCACGACCAGAGGTCGAATTCGCTCTACATTGGGGCCACCGACAGTGTGCTGCTCCTCACCTTCAGTGAATTCAACGTCTCTCAGACACTGGTACTACTTGCCTGACCCTCCCTCCTCCTGCTGTTGCCTCTCTCTGCCCAGCACCTGAGTGGGGTGGTCAGGTCAGGTCGGGTCAGGGTCGATGGGTGGCCGCGCACTTGTGTAGTAGGGTCCACACTGGCTGACTGGAGGCTGTAGAGTGGCTGAAGATAACTGGTTTCTTCAGTGTGGCAGATAGAAATCCCTTGATCCATGCTGGGGAGGGGATATCTCTCCGTCTCAGACCCAACTTTAGGAGGGAGTCTTGCCTAATAAGATGGAGGGTGTCTCCCAGGAGGAGGGGAGATCAGTATTGAGTGCTTTCAACTATTGCCTGGGGAGGAGGAGGAGGAGGAGGGGATCGAAGAGGGGAGGGGGGGGAGATGAGGGTCAGGGAACGGAGGGGTGGAGTGGAGGAAGGGAATGGAAGGGAGGAGTGGGGAAAGGAATGGGAGGGGCGGGAAGACAAGAGATAGGAAGTAGTGTTGGGATGGGAATGGATGGAGTTGGGAGGGGGGAGAGGAGGAATGGCTAAGAGGAAGGGAGATGGGTGGAGGGAGGAGACAGGGAGGGGGAGAAGAGAGGGGAGGAAAAGCCCAGAAGGGGAAGGGAGAGAAGGGGAGCGGGAGGGGGTTGGGGGAGAGGAGGAATGGGGTGGGAGGAGGGAGCAGAGAGGGAGGGAGCTGAGTGACGGGAGGAGAAATGGGGTAGGGAGGCGAGGAGAGGGGTACAACACCAGGGAATGTGGGAATAGCATTTAAAAGAAAATATGTGCTACAAGTGAAATATTTAATGTAAAAATGTTTTCAATCAGATTCCATTATCTCTGGATGATAACACAAAGGATAGCTGTAAGAGCAAAGGAACCCTGAACCTGGTAAGACTGAGTGATTGATTCAATCTGCAACGTCACTCTGTAAATGAATGTTAGATATTTAAACATTCAGAATCTCTTGCTGCTACATCGCCCTGTATATTCCAGTCATGGTCACTGTCTATTCAATGAATCTGGCCCCACCCTAAAGCACTGCTGTAGACATCAGTAATACACGAACTGAGCTGATAATCTGGCTGCAGATGGTGATGCTGTTATTTTGTCTGGTGGGAGTGGATCTGGTTTGATTCACTGGGTTCTGCCTGTTCCACAGTTACAGGAGGAGACCCATTCAGCCCTTCCAGCTGATTCCACCATTGCCGGCCTGTACCTCTGCGATCCAGGTTTGATCCCGTGGACACAGTGATAGTTCATGTGATTCAGATGCTCTAACTTGATGTTTGGCCGATCCTATTTAGAATTACACAGTATTAGAAGCCCAGAAACAGTCCATTCAGCCCACCAGCTCTGTGCTGGTGTTTATGCGCCACACAAACCTCCTCCCACTCCACTTACCTCTGCTTACCTCACCCGCCCATTCCATCCTCCCTCAGGTAAGCATCAAGTCTCCCCTTGAATACAGCCTGTGGTAGCACATCTCACATTCTCATCACTCTCGTGGTAAAGAAATTCCTCCTAAATTCTTTCTTTGTTCCGTCTATCTTATATTTATGTCCCCTTGTTCTGGACTCAGCCACAGGTGGAAATGGTTTCTCCACTACACCCTATTGAGCCTCTTCATCATTTGAAAGACCTCGATCAGGTGTCCTCCAGTCTGCTGTACTTCCCTGAGAGAGAGCCCCAGCTGACTCGATCCTTTCCGATAGTCGCACCCTCTCAATTGTGGTGTTATTGTTATAAATCTTTCCTGTACCTTCTCCAAGTAATTCAATATCCTTTTTATAATAGAGAGACCAGTGTTGTAACACACCTTTAAGGATAGCAGCATGGCATCACTAGAAGGGAAGTGCATCATGCAATCCAGTTTGTTTCACTTTTGCTTTTGAGCAGAGGACACACACACACACACACACACACACCAGCTCTGCTGCTAATGTCTTCAAGCTTTCTACCTATGCATATCTGTTCATACGTACCTAGTCTAAATAAATGAACCCACAATGCGAATCCCCAATTCTTTATGAGTGATTGGTGCCTTTTTATATCATGATAACATGACAAGGTGATCAGCAGTGGTCAAACAGCCTGGCAGTAAGATTAAGTACAGGCAGGACATGGTGAACAGCCTTAGATCATGCTACATGGCATGAGATGATCCTCGACGAGACCACAACTACACCCAGTACTCGAGTGTGGTCTAACCAAGGGTCGATATAAATTTAACATGACCTCCTTACTCTTGTAACCTATTTCTCCAGGAATGAATTTCAACACTTCCTTATGGCCTTATCATGTTTTACCTTGGACTCTTTTCATGAGTCGGTGGTAGCACTCTCACCTCTGGATCTGAAAGTTATAGGCTCAAGCACCATGTCCGAGACTCGAACACAAACTGGAGGCTGGCACTCCCAGTGCAGTATTGAGGGGGTGCTGCACTGTGGAAGGTGCTGTCTTTTGGATGAGACATTAAACTGAGTCCCAGTCTGCCCTTGGTTGACAATGGCAATGCAATCTGAAGAATGCATTCTCAACAACCGCACAAGGCAGCCCCGTGCGAGTTCAGCATGAAAAGCTCTGCAAAGGTGAGACGACTCTTGACGAGCTTTGGGTTAAACTGATAGCCTGCTCCGACTGAGGCCTTGTGTCCGGGGAAGAGCGCTCGATCTCTGAGGAGGGGGCTTGTTCAGATCCTAAAACATTTTTTGGCAGGGTAGGTGAAGCGCTCTTATTGAGGCTGTCGGTCATTGTGCTAACGCTCAGCACTTGCTCCCCTTTTGCAGGACTTCTGTAAGAACGTGATCACTGTGATACAGAGGCTGAACAGCAGCACCATTATCCTCTGCGGAACCCACGCTGGAAGCCCCACCTGCTGGTTTTTGGTAAAGAGCAGCTGTTACTTTTGTAAAGTTAATACTAACCTGTTGCTGTTTAGTCAGCGGTAATCCCCAGTTTCCCATTTCACATACACTGTCTGTGACCATCCGCAAAGCGGATCTGCTTGCCCTATAGCCACTTCTCTCAATCTCTGCTTTTCAACAGAACAGAACTCAGCTAGCCAGCGACAAGGACGGACACAAGCTGATGAAGGACGGGAAGGGGATCTCGCCCCCATCACCATTTCAACGTCCCGTCACCATCGCCGTTGGTCAGTATGCAAGTGAAAGGGGATTTCAAGGCCGTTCCTCTGTGGGCAAACGCACCACCCGGTGTGGCCTCACAGACCACAAGGCTCTCCCAGTCCATCGCTGGGCTGTGCTGAGTTCACTAATCTCAGGGGTAGATACCATGGCTCAGTGGGTATCGGACTCCTCGCTGGGTCAGAAGGTCATGGATTCAAGTCCTCTCCAACTGCTAATTTTGGTCAATAGGGATTGTGCACAATGGGAGTGAATGGGAAGGGGTTTGGGTCCATTGTGATGTGTACAATGGGAGTGAATGGGATGGGGTTTGGGTCCATTGGGATTGTGTAGAATGGGAAGGGGTTTGGGTCCATTGGGATTGTGTACAATGGGAGTCAATGGGATGGGGTTTGGGTCCATTGGGATTGTGTATAATGGGAGTCAATGGGATGGGGTTTGGGTCCATTGGGATTGTGTACAATGGGAGTCAATGGGATGGGATTTGGGTCCATTGGGATTGTGTATAATGGGAGTGAATGGGAAGGGGTTTGGGTCCATTGGGATTGTGTAGAATGGGAAGGGGTTTGAGTCCACTGGGATTGTGTACAATGGGAGTCAATGGGATGGGGTTTGGGTCCATTGGGATTGTGTACAATGGGAGTCAATTGGATTGGGGTTGGGTCCATTGGGATTGTGTACAATGGGAGTGAATGGGAAGAGGTTTGGGTCCATTGGGATTGTGTACAATGGAAGTGAATGGGAAGGAGGTTTGGATCCATTGGGATTGTGTACAGTGGGAGTGAATGGGAAGGGCTTTGATCCATTGGGATTGTGTACAGTGGGAGTGAATGGGAAGGGGTTTGAGTCCATTGGGATTGTGTACAGTGGGATTGAATGGGAAGGGAGTTGAGTCCATTGGGATTGTGTACAATGGGAGTGAATGGGAAGGGGTTTGGGTCCATTGGGATTGTGCACAATGGGAGTGAATGGGAAAGGATTTGGGTCCATTGGGATTGTGTACAATGGGAGTGAATGGGAAGGGGTTTGGGTCCATTTGGATTGTGTACAGTGGGGGTAAATGGGAAAGGTTTGGGTCCATTGGGATTGTGTACAATGGGAGTGAATGGGAAGGGATTTGGGTCCATTGGGATTGTGTACACTGGGAGTGAATGGGAAAGGGTTTGGGTCCATTGAGATTGTGTACAATGGGAGTGAATGGGAAGGGGTTTGGATCCATTGGGATTGTGTAAAAAGCAGCGCACAGTGATGTGTTATTGAATCAGTACTGTATCTGTGCTTTAACCCAGCGTATCCCTGCTCTGTATCTGTGCTCTAACCCAGCGTATGACCTGCTCTGTATCTGTGCTCTAACCCAGCGTATCCCTGCTCTGTATCTGTGCTCTAACCCAGCGTATCCCTGCACTGAATCTGTGCTTTAACCCAGCGTATCCCTGCTCTGTATCTGTGCTCTAACCCAGCGTATCCCTGCTCTGTATCTGTGCTCTAACCCAGCGTATCCCTGCACTGAATCTGTGCTTTAACCCAGCGTATCCCTGCTCTGTATCTGTGCTCTAACCCAGCGTATCGCTGCTCTGTATCTGTGCTCTAACCCAGCGTAACCCTGCTCTGTATCTGTGCTCTAACCCAACGTATCCCTGCTCTGTATCTGTGCTCTAACCCCAACGTATCCCTGCTCTGTATCTGTGCTCGATCCCAGCGTATCCCTGCTCTGTATCTGTGCTCTAACCCAACGTATCCCTGCTCTGTATGTGTGCTCGATCCCAGCGTATCCCTGCTCTGTATCTGTGCTCTAACCCAACGTATCCCTGCACTGTATCTGATCTCTAACCCAGCGTATCCCTGCTCTGTATCTGTGCTCTAACCCAGCGTATCCCTGCTCTGTATCTGTGCTCTAACCCAGCGTATCCCTGCTCTGTATCTGTGCTCTAACCCAGCGTATCCCTGCTCTGTATCTGTGCTCTAACCCAGCGTATCCCTGCTCTGTATCTGTGCTCTAACCCAGCGTATCCCTGCTCTGTATCTGTGCTTATCCCAGCGTATCCCTGCTCTGTATCTGTGCTCTTACCCAGCGTATCCCTGCTCTGTATCTGTGCTCTAACCCAACGTATCCCTGCTCTGTATCTGTGCTCTAACCCAGCGTATCCCTGCTCTGTATCTGTGCTCTAACCCAGCGTATCCCTGCTCTGTATCTGTGCTCTAACCCAGCGTATCCCTGCTCTGTATCTGTGCTCTAACCCAGCGTGTCCCTGCTCTGTATCTGTGCTCTAACCCAGCGTAACCCTACTCTGTATCTGTGCTTTAACCCAGTGTATCCCTGCTCTGTATCTGTGCTCTAACCCAGCGTATCCCTGCTCTGTATCTGTGCTCTAACCCAACATATCCCTGCTCTGTATCTGTGCTCTAACCGAGCATATCCCTGCTCTGTACCTGTGCTCTAACCCAGCGTATCCCTGCTCTGTACCTGTGCTTTAACCCAGCGTATCCCTGCTCTGTATCTGTGCTCTAACCCAGCGTATCCCTGCTCTGTATCTGTGCTCTAACCCAACGTATCCCTGCTCTGTATCTGTGCTCTAACCCAACGTATCCCTGCTCTGTATCTGTGCTCTAACCCAGCGTTTCCCTGCTGTGTATCTGTGCTCTAACCCAGTGTATCCCTGTTCTGTATCTGTGCTATAACCCAACGTATCCCTGCTCTGTATCTGTGCTCTAACCCAGCGTATCCCTGCTCTGTATCTGTGCTCTAACCCAGCGTATCCCTGCTCTGTATCTGTGCTCTAACCCAGCGTATCCCTGCTCTGTATCTGTGCTCTAACCCAGCGTATCCCTGCTCTGTATCTGTGCTCTAACCCAGCGTATCCCTGCTCTGTATCTGTGCTCTAACCCATCGTGTCCCTGCACTGTATGTACTCTAACCCAGTGTATCCCTGCTCTGTTTCTGTGCTCTAACCCAGTGTATCCCTGCTCTGTATCTGTGCTCTAACCCAGTGTATCCCTGCTCTGTATCTGTGCTTTAACCCAGCCTATCCCTGCTCTGTATCTGTGCTCTAACCCAGCGTATCCCTGCTCTGTATCTTTGCTCTAACCCAGCGTATCCCTGCTCTGTATCTGTGTTCTAACCCAGCGTATCCCTGCTCTGTATCTGTGCTTTAACCCAGCATATCCCTGCACTGTATCTGTGCTCTAACCCAGCGTATCCCTGCTCTGTATCTGTGCTCTAACCCAGCGTATCCCTGCTCTGTATCTGTGCTCTAACCCAGCGTATCCCTGCTCTGTATGTGCTCTAACCCAGCGTATCCCTGCTCTGTATCTGTGCTCTAACCCAGCGTATCCCTGCTCTGGATCTGTGCTCTAACCCAGCGTATCCCTGCTCTGTATCTGTGCTCTAACCCAGCGTATCCCTGCTCTGTATCTGTGCTTTAACCCAGCGTATCCCTGCTCTGTATCTGTGCTCTAACCCAGCGTATCCCTGCTCTGTATCCGTGCTTTAACCCAGCATATCCCTGCTCTGTATCTGTGCTCTAACCCCAACGTATCCCTGCTCTGTATCTGTGCTCTAACCCAGCGTATCCCTGCTCTGTATCTGTGCTCTAACCCAACGTATCCCTGCTCTGTATCTGTGCTCTAACCCAGCGTATCCCTGCTCTGTACCTGTGCTCTAGTCCAGCGTATCCCTGCTCTGTATCTGTGCTCTAACCCAGCGTATCCCTGCTCTGTATCTGTGCTCTAACCCAGCGTATCCCTGCTCTGTACCTGTGCTCTAACCCAGCGTATCCTTGCTCTGTATCTGTGCTCTAACCCAGCGTATCCCTGCACTGTATCTGTGCTCAATCCCAGCGTATCCCTGCTCTGTATCTGTGCTCTAACCCAGCGTATCCCTGCTCTGTATCTGTGCTCAATCCCAGCGTATCCCTGCTCTGTATCTGTGCTTTAACCCAGCGTATCCCTGCTCTGTATCTGTGCTCAATCCCAGCATATCCCTGCTCTGTATCTGTGCTCTAACCCAGCTTATCCCTGCACTGTATCTGTGCTCTAACCCAGCGTATCCCTGCTCTGTCTCTGTGCTTTAACCCAGCGTATCCCTGCTCTGTATCTGTGCTTTAACCCAGCGTATCCCTGCTCTGTATCTGTGCTCTAACCCAGCGTAGCCCTGCTCTGTATCTGTGCTCTAACCCAGCATATCCCTGCTCTGTATCTGTGCTCTAACCCAGCGTATCCCTGCTCTGTATCTGTGCTCTAACCCAGCGTATCCCTGCTCTGTATCTGTGCTCTAACCCAGCGTATCCCTGCTCTGTGTCTGTGCTTTAACCCAGCGTATCCCTGCTCTGTATCTGTGCTCTAACCCAGCGTATCCCCGCTCTGTATCTGTGCTCTAACCCAGCGTATCCCTGCTCAGTATCTGTGCTCTAACCCAACGTATCCCTGCTCTGTATCTGTGCTTTAACCCAGCGTATCCCTGCACTGTATCTGTGCTCTAACCCAGCGTATCCCTGCTCTGTATCTGTGCTTTAACCCTGCCTATCCCCGCTCTGTATCTGTGCTCTAACCCAACGTATCCCTGCACTGTATATGTGCTCAATCCCAATGTATCCCTGCTCTGTATCTGTGCTCTAACCCAGCGTATCCCTGCTCTGTATCTGTGCTTTAACCCTGCCTATCCCCGCTCTGTATCTGTGCTCTAACCCAACATATCCCTGCTCTGTATCTGTGCTCTAACCCAGAGTATCCCTGCTCTGTATCTGTGCTCTAACCCAGCGTATCCCTGCTCTGTATCTGTGCTCTAACCCAGCGTATCCCTGCTCTGTATCTGTACTTTTACCCAGCGTATCCCTGCTCTGTATCTGTGCTCTAACCCAGCGTATCCCTGCTCTGTATCTGTGCTCTAACCCAGCGTATCCCTGCTCTGTATCTGTGCTCTAACCCAGCGTATCCCTGCACTGTATCTGCTTTAACCCAGCGTATCCCTGCTCTGTATCTGTGCTCTAACCCAGCGTATCCCTGCTCTGTATCTGTGCTCTTACCCAGCGTATCCCTGCTCTGTATCTGTGCTGTAACCCAGCGTATCCCTGCTCTGTATCTGTGCTCTAACCCAGCGTATCCCTGCTCTGTATCTGTGCTCTAACCCAGCGTATCCCTGCTCTGTATCTGTGCTTTAACCCAGCATACCCCTGCTCTGTATCTGTGCTCTAACCCAGCGTATCCCTGCTCTGTATCTGTGCTTTAACCCAGCGTATCCCTGCTCTGTATCTGTGCTTTAACCCAGCGTATCCCTGCTCTGTATCTGTGCTTTAACCCAGCGTATCCCTGCTCTGTATCTGTGCTCTAACCCAGCGTATCCCTGCTCTGTATCTGTGCTCTAACCCAGTGTATCCCTGCTCTGTATCTGTGCTCTAACCCAGCGTATCCCTGCTCTGTATCTGTGCTCTAACCCAGCGTATCCCTGCTCTGTATCTGTGCTCTAACCCAGCGTAGCCCTGCTCTGTATCTGTGCTCTAACCCAGCGTATCCCTGCTCTGTATCTGCTTTAACCCAGCGTATCCCTGCACTGTATCTGTGCTCTAACCCAGCGTATCCCTGCTCTGTATCTGTGCTCTAACCCAGCGTATCCCTGCTCTGTATCTGTGCTCTAACCCAGTGTATCCCTGCTCTGTATCTGTGCTCTAACCCAGCGTATCCCTGCACTGTATCTGTGCTCTAACCCAGCGTATCCCTGCTCTGTATCTGTGCTCTAACCCAGTGTATCCCTGCTCTGTATCTGTGCTTTAACCCTGCCTATCCCCGCTCTGTATCTGTGCTCTAACCCAACCTATCCCTGCTCTGTATCTGTGCTCTAACCCAACGTATCCCTGCTCTGTATCTGTGCTCTAACCCAACGTATCCCTGCTCTGTATCTGTGCTTTAACCCAGCGTATACCTGCACTGTATCTGTGCTCTAACCCAGCGTATCCCTGCTCTGTATCTGTGCTTTAACCCTGCCTATCCCCGCTCTGTATCTGTGCTCTAACCCAACGTATCCCTGCACTGTATATGTGCTCAATCCCAACGTATCCCTGCTCTGTATCTGTGCTCTAACCCAGCGTATCCCTGCTCTGTATCTGTGCTTTAACCCTGCCTATCCTCGCTCTGTATCTGTGCTCTAACCCAACATATCCCTGCTCTGTATCTGTGCTCTAACCCAGCGTAGCCCTGCTCTGTATCTGTGCTCTAACCCAGCGTATCCCTGCTCTGTATCTGTGCTCTAACCCAGCGTATCCCTGCTCTGTATCTGTGCTCATTCCCAGCGTATCCCTGCTCTGTATCTGTGCTCTAACCCAGCGTATCCCTGCTCTGTATCTGTGCTCTAACCCAGTGTATCCCTGCTCTGTATCTGTGCTCTAACCCAGCGTATCCCTGCTCTGTATCTGTACTTTTACCCAGCGTATCCCTGCTCTGTATCTGTGCTCTAACCCAGCGTATCCCTGCTCTGTATCTGTGCTCTAACCCAGCATATCCCTGCTCTGTATCTGTGCTCTAACCCAGCGTATCCCTGCACTGTATCTGCTTTAACCCAGCGTATCCCTGCTCTGTATCTGTGCTCTAACCCAGCGTATCCCTGCTCTGTATCTGTGCTCTTACCCAGCGTATCCCTGCTCTGTATCTGTGCTCTAACCCAGCGTATCCCTGCTCTGTATCTGTGCTCTAACCCAGCGTATCCCTGCTCTGTATCTGTGCTCTAACCCAGCGTATCCCTGCTCTGTATCTGTGCTTTAACCCAGCGTATCCCTGCTCTGTATCTGTGCTCTAACCCAGCGTATCCCTGCTCTGTATCTGTGCTCTAACCCAGTGTATCCCTGCTCTGTATCTGTGCTCTAACCCAGCGTATCCCTGCTCTGTATCTGTGCTCTAACCCAGCGTATCCCTGCTCTGTATCTGTGCTCTAACCCAGCGTAGCCCTGCTCTGTATCTGTGCTCGATCCCAGCGTATCCCTGCTCTGTATCTGTGCTCGATCCCAGCGTATCCCTGCTCTGTATCTGTGCTCTAACCCAGCGTATCCCTGCTCTGTATGTGTGCTCGATCCCAGCGTATCCCTGCTCTGTATCTGTGCTCTAACCCAGCGTATCCCTGCTCTGTATATGTGCTCGATCCCAGCGTATCCCTGCTCTGTATCTGTGCTCTAACCCAACGTATCCCTGCTCTGCATCTGTGCTCGATCCCAGCGTATCCCTGCTCTGTATCTGTGCTCTAACCCAGCGTATCCCTGCTCTGTATCTGCTTTAACCCAGCGTATCCCTGCTCTGTATCTGTGCTCTAACCCAGCGTATCCCTGCTCTGTATCTGTGCTCTAACCCCGCGTATCCCTGCTCTGTATCTGTGCTCTAACCCAGCGTATCCTTGCTCTGTACCTGTGCTCTAACCGAGCGTATCCCTGCTCTGTATCTTTACTTTTACCCAGCGTACCCCTGCTCTGTATCTGTGCTCTAACCCAGCGTATCCCTGCTCTGTATCTGTGCTCTAACCCCGCGTATCCCTGCTCTATATCTGTGCTCTAACCCAGCGTATCCTTGCTCTGTATCTGTGCTCTAACCGAGCGTATCCCTGCTCTGTATCTGTACTTTTACCCAGCGTACCCCTGCTCTGTATCTGTGCTCTAACCCAGCGTATCCCTGCTCTGTATCTGTGCTTTAACCCAGCGTATCCCTGCTCTGTATCTGTGCTTTAACCCAGCGTATCCCTGCTCTGTATCTGTGCTTTAACCCAGCGTATCCCTGCTCTGTATCTGTGCTCTAACCCAGCGTATCCCTGCTCTGTATCTGTGCTCTAACCCAGTGTATCCCTGCTCTGTATCTGTGCTTTAACCCAGCGTATCCCTGCTCTGTATCTGTGCTCTAACCCAGCGTATCCCTGCTCTGTATCTGTGCTCTAACCCAGTGTATCCCTGCTCTGTATCTGTGCTCTAACCCAGCGTATCCCTGCTCTGTATCTGTGCTCTAACCCAGCGTATCCCTGCTCTGTATCTGTGCTCTAACCCAGCGTAGCCCTGCTCTGTATCTGTGCTCTAACCCAGTGTATCCCTGCTCTGTATCTGTGCTCTAACCCAACGTATCCCTGCTCTGTATCTGTGCTCGATCCCAGCGTATCCCTGCTCTGTATCTGTGCTCTAACCCAGCGTATCCCTGCTCTGTATCTGCTTTAACCCAGCGTATCCCTGCACTGTATCTGTGCTCTAACCCAGCGTATCCCTGCTCTGTATCTGTGCTCTAACCCAGCGTATCCCTGCTCTGTATCTGTGCTCTAACCCAGCGTATCCCTGCTCTGTATCTGTGCACTAACCCAGCGTACCCCTGCTCTGTATCTGTGCTCTAACCCAACGTATCCCTGCTCTGTATCTGTGCTCTAACCCAGCGTATCCCTGCTCTGTATCTGTTCTCGATCCCATCGTATGTCTTCATTGAGGCTTCTGTGCTCTGACCCCATGTGTGTCAAAGTGACAGGCTGCCTATACCCAATTGCTAATTAATTGGGTGACAGTGGAGGCCCAGTTGGGCTTATTGACAACTGTTACTCAATTCCACTTCTCTCTTGGCTGCAGAGGGAAATGTGTACTCCGCGATTACTGACACCAGCCTTGGCGGTGGTGCAATTCATCGCAGTTATGGAAGGTTAAAGAACTTGAGGACTGAAGACAAATGGCTTCAGAGTAAGTGTCACACACCAGAGAGAGTTTGCAATGATGCGGTGAGTAACTCCGCTGCCTATACTAACATGTGGTGTTGCATTATCCTAAAAGAGAACAGATTGAAAGGTAGGTTTTGAGGTGGACGGTGTGAGCTGGGGCTCAGTGGGGAGAACTCTCTTGGCTTTTGGTTTGAGGCCTGTTCTGGGCACTTGAGCACAAAATCCCGGCTGAGACTCCCAGTGCCAGCTGCGAGGGAGACTCTGCTGACAGGCGGAGGTGCCATCTTTTAGGTGAGAGGTCAATTGAAGGCCCCGTCTGCTTCCTCAGAACACTCTCTCATTGCCGTGTCTTCTCTAATGGAGGCAGGTCCGCTGTGCATTTCCAGCACTTTGTGTTAAAGTGTAATTGTCTGTAATCAATCAACAGCCTCAACTGTGGATTTCAATAAGCTTCTTCCATCTTAGATCCGAGGTTCGTGGGGTCAGCGTGGATCAAACTGAAGGACAGCAGCAAGGATGAGATTTACTTTTTCTTCAGTGAGACTGACGGCAGTGTTGCTCTGAATGGGGAGCCCTTCAAGTCCCGCATTGGGCGTGTGTGTAAGGTAAGACTCCGTATAAAACCGTCAAATCAGTGCCTAGTAAGAGCTTTTACTATGAGCTCAGCTCAGGCCTCTGTCCATTGGAAACTCCATCATCGCAGCCAGAGACCTCTGTCCATTACAAACTCCAACAACACAGCCAGAGACCTCTGTCCATTACAAACTCCAACATCACAGCCAGAGACATCTGTCCATTACAAACTCCAACAACACAGCCAGAGACCTCTGTCCATTACAAACTCCAACAACACAGCCAGAGACCTCTGTCCATTACAAACTCCAACATCACAGCCAGAGACCTCTGTCCATTACAAACTCCAACATCACAGCCAGAGACATCTGTCCATTACAAACTCCAACAACACAGCCAGAGACCTCTGTCCATTACAAACTCCAACAACACAGCCAGAGACATCTGTCCATTACAAACTCCATCATCGCAGCCAGAGACCTCTGTCCATTACAAACTCCATCATCACAGCCAGAGACCTCTGTCCATTACAAACTCCAACAACACAGCCAGAGACATCTGTCCATTACAAACTCCAACATCACAGCCAGAGACCTCTGTCCATTACAAACTCCAACATCACAGCCAGAGACCTCTGTCCATTACAAACTCCAATAACACAGCCAGAGACATCTGTCCATTACAAACTCCAACAACACAGCCAGAGACCTCTGTCCATTACAAACTCCAACAACACAGCCAGAGACCTCTGTCCACTACAAACTCCAACAACACAGCCAGAGACCTCTGTCCATTACTAACTCTAACAACACAGCCAGAGACCTCTGTCCATTACAAACTCTAACAACACAGCCAGAGACCTCTGTCCATTACAAACTCTAACAACACAGCCAGAGACCTCGGTCCATTACAAACTCCAATAACACAGCCAGAGACCTCTGTCCATTACAAACTCCAACAACATAGCCAGTGACCTCCGTCCATTACAAACTCCAACAACATAGCCAGAGACCTCTGTCCATTACAAACTTCATCATCACAGCCAGAGACCTCTGACCATTACAAACTCCGTCATCACTGTCAGGGGCCTCTGTCCATTACAAACTCCAACAACACAGCCAGAGACCTCTGTCCATTACAAACTCTAACAACACAGCCAGAGACCTCTGTCCATTACAAACTCCAACAACATAGCCAGTGACCTCTGTCCATTACAAACTTCATCATCACAGCCAGAGACCTCTGTCCATTACAAACTCCATCATCACTGTCAGGGGCCTCTGTCCATTACAAACTCCAACAACACAGCCAGAGACCTCTGTCCATTACAAACTCCAACAACAGTGTTACAACCAGTCCCCAGGCAAGGTCCCCCAACTCAGACCATTTCCACATTCTGAGATATAACTCAACAGGAGATGGTTTCTGCTGAGATTTGGTAATCGGTCTCCATTGTCTCCACAACCACAGGAGATTAAAGTTCAGTCCTGTCCATTGCATCTCTTCCTTTCAAGTGTTTCTGTCTGAATTAAGCCTTGACACCTTTTTAGGTGCGACATTCCATGTTCTCTCTGGGCTCATCGGTCAAGTATAATCCACATAGGAATTTTCCAGAAAGTGGTTACTTTACATTCTCAGCCAGCTTTTGCTTGTATGTCTTTTTATAAAAAAAAAAATGTCTTCCTTTAAAAAGCTCAATGTGTCGGTAAATAATTTGGGGCTGTGATTTGCTGTTGTGACAATGGCCAGGGGCCTCCAACCATTACCAACTCCATCAACACAGCCAGGGACCTCTGTCCATTACCATCTCCATCATCACAGTCAGGGGCCTCTGTCCACTACAAACTCCAACAAAACAGCCAGGGACCTCTGGTCCATTACAAACCCACATCAACACAGCCAGGGGTCTCTGGTCCATTACAAACTCACATCAGTACAGCCAAGAGCCTCTGGTCCATTACAAACTCACATCAACACAGCCAGAAGCCTCTGGTCCATTACAAACTCACATCAACACAGCCAGAAGCCTCTGGTCCATTACAAACTCACATCAACACAGCCAGAAGCCTCTGGTCCATTACAAACTTGATCAACACAGTCAGGGGCCTCTATCTACTACAAACTCCAACAACACTGTCAGGGACCTCTGTCCATTACCAACCCCATTAATACAGCCAGGGCCCTCTGTCCATTACAAACTCAGTCAACATAGGCAGGGACCTCTGTCTATTACAAACTTGGTCAATGCAGTCAGAGGTCTCTGTCCATTACAAACTTGATCAACACAGCCAGAGGTCTGTCCATACAAATTCAGTCAATGCAGCCAGGGCTCCTGTCCAATGTTGTCTTAGGTGCATTTCAAAAGTGGAGGTAAAGTCAAGGCATGACTCTCCCCAGCAGCCACCTGTGGTGAAATCTAGAGGATAAGCGGGGAAGAAGAATCAAAAGACTGGGGAGGATACAGGCCTGAAGAATGTCACTGAGGCAAGGAAGCAGATGGGCTTTCAAATTGACTCAAAAGGGCACAAACAGCCAGCAGAGCCTGGAGAAAACTGGGAAATTGGATTTAATAGGCTTTAAAAGAGTAGTTTCCAGTTTCTTGGATGCTGGGGCAATCGAGGGACATGCGGATAAGGCTGGGAAAATGGGGTTGAAGTGGAGCTGATCCATGATCTTATTGAACGGCGGAGCAGGCTCGAGGGGCCGAGTGGCCTAATGCCCGCTCTCTGCCTTTTAAAGACTTTCCATTCCAAAGGCAGCCCCTTTACCCTGCCCCCACCACAGTTTGTCTCCCAAAGAGATCGGTCATGCTGGAGAGTGAGTAACTCCCTCTACTTTCTGTTCGGTGTCCCCAGGTTGATGAGGGAGCAACAAAGGCTGCTCAGGACTCATGGACGACCTTCTTGAAGGCCCGACTGATCTGTGGCTTCCCAAAAGAATTGAGGTATTTCAACAAGATTGTCGATGCCTTTGTCCTCCGTGTGGAAGATGACCCCAGGAAGAGTATAGTGTACGGAATCTTCTCCAGCCTGTGGTGAGTGCAAACTCCAAGAGAAGAAGCAAAATCTAGATACTGTCGAGCCAGTTCTGCATGACTGACTATCCATTCTGTTTGTCTCGGCCATCACCTTTCCATTCCTGCAGCCCATCTTTCTCTTTCCTGTGATGTGGGTGTCACTGGCTAGGCCAACATTTATTGCCCATCCCTAATTGCCCCCTTGAGAAGGTGGCGGTGGTGAGCCGCCTTCTTGAACCGCTGCAGTCCCTGTGGTGTAGGTACACCCACCGCGCTGCTAGGGAGGGAGTTCCAGGATTTTGCCCCAGCGCCAGTAAAGAAACAGTGCACGTGTGTGACTTGGAGGAGGAACTTGGAGGTGACGGTGTTGCTACAATGCAAGCCATTTTGTGCATAGTGAGAGCCCACACACAGCAATGGCATGACTGGGCATTTAACCAATTTTCTCCCGGACTGGCCAACGTCCCTCCTTAAGTCGGCATTGCCAACTTCGCTGCGGCTCTCCAAATAATGCCATGGGATCTACCTGAGCCACCAGAACAGGCAGGAAGGATCATGAGTTAACATCATGCACCTGGCAGTGCATCAACCCAGTTAATGGCCTCCAGTGGAATTTGAACGCCAACCTTCTGAACAGCGGCCAGAATGGTACCAACTGAGTTGGACTGAGAGAAGAGTGTAAGCTAAGAGCTATTTGCCCGATGAAGATGGTGTTGTGAACAGTGGGCACACTATAACCAAGCTCTGCCTATTTACTCACTCCAACACACTAACTCCTTCAGTGCCTGTTTTGCTCTGCAATTAACACCCAATTAATGAACTTTCACTCTCAGAAACTGCTCAACATGATGCAATGTCGCATACAGGTCACAGTCCAAAATTCACACTATAGTAAAAATGTCTTGGTACTAATTACAAACATACAAATTAGGGGCAGGAGGAGGCCATTCGGCCTCTCGAGCCTGCTCCACCATTCAATAAGATCGTGGCTGATCTGATCGTAACCTCAACCCCACGTTCCCGCCTACCCCCAAACCTTTCACTCCCTTGCTTATCAAAAATCTATCTCGCTCTGCCTTAAAAATATTCAAAAGATTCTGCTTCCACCACCTTTTGAGGAAGAGAGTTCCAAAGACTCATGACCCTCAGAGAAAAAATTTCTCCTCGTCTCCGTCTTAAATGGGCGACCCCTTATTTTTAAACAGTGACCCTTGGTTCCAGATTCTCCCACAAGAGGAAACACCCTCTCCACATCCACCCTGTCCCCGTCAGAATCTTATATGTTTCAATCAAGTCACCTCTTACTCCACTAAACTCCAGTGGATACAAGCCTAGTCTGTCCAATCTTTTCTCACAAGACAACCCGCCCATTCCAGGTACTAGCCTATTAAATCTCTGATCTGCTTGAAACTCATTTACATCCTTCTCCTTAAATAAGGAGACCAATACTGTACACAGTGCTCCAGATGTGGTCTGATGACCTCTCCAGATGTGTAACTGAAGCATAACTTCTCTACTTTTGTGTTCAATTCCCCTCACAATGAGCAATAGTAGTCGGTGAGCTTTCCTAATTATTTGCTGTCATTTTCAAGCCTCCATGAGCCTCAAACCAGTCAGCCATATCGATGCCTAAGCCCCTAACAGGTTGCCTGATGTAAACAAAGTGGGGCATGGTAGGACAAGATGAGATCACTGTACTGACTTACTGCTGTTCTGTTTCCTGCAGGAACTGCACTGCAGTCTGTGCCTATTCGCAAGTGGATATAGACCGGGCGTTTAAAACCTCCAAGCTGAAAGGTTTCACTGGCAACCTGCCGATGAATCCAAGGCCAGGAACGGTATGACAGAGTGTGGCGTGAAATTGAGTTTGTCCTAGCTCCCCTGTGGCTCGGGGCAATGGTCGTGAGGGACGTACTGGGTGACTCAGGAGGAGAGGGGGAGGCGGGAAATGGTCAGGGTTCCTGCTTCTCATCACAAGTGGGTCCTACTGAAAAAGAGCATGCGTATGTTGTGGGAGAGCTTCAGGTGCAATGTCCCTGCTGCGGTCAAAGAGCTCATCAGCACACATCGAGTATATACCCGGAGTGAGTTACAGACTGGAATCTAATCGAGGGGTATTGGGGGGTTTATATATAGAATAACAGATACCCAGGAGTGAGTTACAGCCTGGAACGAATCGAGGGGTTCAGGGTGGTTTATATATAGAATAACAGATACCCGGGAGTGAGTTACAGACTGGAATCTAATCGAGGGGTTTGGGGTGGTTTATATATAGAATAACAGATACCCGGAAGTGAGTTACAGACTGGAATCTAATCAAGGGGTTCAGGGTGGTTTATATATAGAATAACAGATACCCGGGAGTGAGTTACAGACTGGAATCTAATCGAGGGGTTCAGGGTGGTTTATATAGAGAATAACAGATACCCGGGAGTGAGTTACAGGCAGGAATCTAATTGAGGGGTTCGGGTGGTTTATATATAGAATAACAGACCCGGGAGTGAGTTACAGACTGGAATCTAATCAAGGAGTTGGGGGTGGTTTATATATAGAATAACAGATACCCAGGAGTGAGTTACAGCCTGGAACGAATCGAGGGGTTCAGGGTGGTTTATATATAGAATAACAGATATTCAGGAGTGAGTAACAGACTGGAATCTAATCGAGGGGTTTATATACAGAATAACAGATACCCGGGAGTGAGTTACAGACTGGAATCTAATCAAGTAGTTCGGGTGGTTTATATATAGAATAACAGATACCCGGGAGTGAGTTACAGACTGGAATCTAATCAAGGGGTTTGGGATGGTTTATATATAGAATAACAGATACTCGGGGGTGAGTTACAGACTGGAATGTAATCGAGGGGTTCGGGTGGTTTATATATAGAATAACAGACACCCGGGAGTGAGTTACAGACTGGAATCTAATCGAGGGGTTTGGGTGGTTTATATATAGAATAACAGACACCCGGGAGTGAGTTATAGGCTGCAACCTAATAGAGATGTTGGGGTGGGGTGTTATTACAGTATAATAGATATCACAGGGTTTGCATCACCTACAGTACAGGCAGGTAAAGAAAATATTTGTGTGGATATAAAAGGTAAAATTGTCTGGGATGATCATCAGAAAACATTATTATCATTTCCCTTGATTCAGAATTATTGGCACACACTGCACAGCCAGCAGTGTACCCCAGAGTCTCACTACTATCTGGGAAATGAGGAACTGTTCAATGTCCGGTCTCTTTGCTAGCCTTACACAGTTTAAATCTGCCATTCCTGGTCCTCCCTAATCCATTGAACAGCAATAATCTATCAATAGATTAACCAGTTTAAATACGTTTTACGAAATTAGCATGTTTTAAGCTTCTTTGCGGGCAATATTTGATTTGCACACCTGATTTATTTCCACAGTGTATCAGAGGCAGCGTGCCCAAGAATGTCCTGGCAGTGATCAGGAACCACCCGGAGATTGAGGAGCCTATTTACCCCATCAAGGAACACCCTCTCTACTTCATAAAGCACAGCAACTACACCAGGGTCACCGCTGACAGAGTCAAGGGTGCCAACCACAACTTCTACCTGGTCTTGTTTCTCGGCATGGGTATGTGCAGTGATATTGTCACTGACAAACATGCAGTGACTGGGAGCAGGTGGGAGGGTGACCTGTACACTAACCTGTCCCAGGTGGGGAACAGGCTGGAACCTCTATACATTTCACCCAGACGGGCTAATCAGCTCTCTGGGTGGGATATATGTTTTTTTTTTGTTAGGTGGGTATCTGTGGGTGGGTCAGACTTGTCATAAAATCACAGAATCGTGGGATGCGCAGCAGGAGACCATTCGGCCCATCGTGTCTGCACCAGATCTCCGAATGAGCGTTCCACTCCGTGCCATTTTCCTGCCTTCTCCCCATAACCCTGCACATTCTTCCTTTCCAGATAACGGTCTAGTTCCCTTTCGAGTGCCTCGATTGAACGTGCCTCCACCGCACTCTCGGGCAGGGCATTCCGGCTGTGTGTTTTCTGATTTTCCGTCAAGTGTGGAAAGCAAATTATCAGGCTGCTGGAAAGTCTCAGCGACCCCCCACCCCCCAACCCATTTCCACCTTTCCCAGCCTGAATCATCAGCTTCCAAACCACAACGTATCAGGCCCTTTGACTCACTGGTCTCCTGCCTACTTTCTGATGTCCCAATCTTCCAGCCTTCGCCTAGAGCCTCTTCAATTAAAATTTTGCCAATACGTAAAGTTGAGTAACGCTGAAGTAACGCCAGAAGTTCCCCCCTCGTCGGGTGAGCTCGGGGATCGCGAGCGGCCGCGCTGAGCGCTGCCTGTGCGGGTAGCGGGAGGTGGGAGAGCCAGGCCTGGCGCGCAGCTCAATCTCCCCGAGGCACGGAGCTACCTCAGGGGGACTGAAGAACTTAATATAAAGACAGTAAAAAAAAATGGACAAAACACGTCCCCCTCCTGTGATTCTGTCACGCGAGATGGGACACGTTTTTAATTCCAGATTAAAGTTTTTAAATTAAAGCGTATTAGCTTTAGGAAACCTCATCCCCGCTCGTGGGTGAGTTTCCTAAAAAATGTATAGGCCGCTTGGCCTTTTTGCCCCCCCCCCCCCCCCCCCCCCCCCCGGCCTCCCTTAGGACGGGCAGCGTTAATTTCGAGTTAATTTCAAGCAACGGCCTTAAAAGGCCTTTTAATTATCGGCGGGCACACAGCCGACCCTGGCACCCGCCTGCCGAATGAAACGTCGCGATGACGGCGGGACCCAAGCCCGATTTCATCGCCCGTCACTTCACGCTCGGGCGCGTCGGGCACGCTCAGCGCCATATTCTGGCCGAGCTGTCAAAGCTTCTCGTCCGGCACTCACCGGGAGCACCAAATCCAATGGGAACAGCAGCCCTACACTTGCTCACCAGCTGAGGTGGTAATTGCTTTCTTCATTTCTCTTTTTAAAGGAAACGGGAAGATCCATAAAGTTTTGCACAGCAACGGGAAGGCCTTCATTATTTCTGAGCTCAGCCCCTTTAAGAACGAAGCTCCCATCTCCGCCATGACCCTGGACTCCAGCACGGTAATACTCAGATCAGCATGTCCCTCTAATCCCTCGGCGGGTGAGATGGCACTGAGCCAGGCGGGCCGGGCAGTGCCCAGTGAAGTCAGCTGTGCTCGGGGGGGGGGAGGGTGGATGCCGTAGGCCACTCGGCCAAGCTAGGCTAGGGAAGACTGGCACTGCTGGTTGCCTCCAGCCTAGTCCGGCAGGGACAGCGAGCGCTTGTGTTGCAGGATTGAGTCCGTCCCAAGGCTCGGCCATGCTCGTTGGGGGTCAAACGCCCTGCCGGACCGCTGTCTAAATTCACTGAAAGGACAGCCTGTGGAACACACGGCCAGTGCCTTCAGCAGGGACAGGGAAATGGGAGATCTCCTGCATTACTAACTTGGGTATGTGCACACTCCCTGTCCAACTTCCTGTCACCCTTCATTCTAACATTTAACGCTGAAGCTACACCTCTCCGAGATCGCTGCGCTCCTCCAATTCCGGCCTCTCGCCCATCCCCCGATTCCCATCGCTCCACCATTGGCGGCCATACCTTCAGCTGCCTGGGGGGGCCCTGTGCTCTGGAATTCCCTCCCTGAACCTCTCCGCCTCTCTCTCTCCTCCTTTAAGACGCTCCTTAAAACTGGCATCTTTGACTAGGCAGTTGGTCATCTTTCCCCATATCTTCTGATATGTTGAATTTTGTCTGATTTGTGCTCTCGCGAGGCACCAGGCTGCGTTTTACTATTTAAAGGTGCTATGTAAATGCAAGTTGTTGTTTTGCATCAGTTTAGAATGGAAGCCTCGCATGAGGCAGACACAGGATCTGGGCAACAGCAGCATTGTGGAGAAAGTTTCTAAAGTCTTTCTCCCAGGCGGGCACCCCTGCTACCGTACCTTACCCTCGCAATTCCTCATTCCTGAACTGGCATGCAAGAGTTTCGGGCAAGCTATTTGACCGCAAGGGCATCAGAGACGAACCCTATCCTGTCACCGCCCAGACAGACAGTCAGTGACTGGATGGCGATCTGGCAATCGGACATCAGCTGATTTGCCCCTCCCACCCAGGGCACGTTTGGGATGAGCACAGAATGGGAACCAAAGCTCTGATCATCTTGTTGCATGTGCCTCAGGACCACTATAGGTGGGGCGGAGGGAGAGGTATAATCCGGCAAGGGATTGGGTATTGTCAGAGGGGCCAGGGGAGGGCTGGGTAGCCTCACAAAGCTTGCGTTGGGACTGGTTTGAGATAAAGATGCATTTAATTCCGCCACAAGCAACCAGCACATTTGCAAAGCGACACAGAGAGAACCAGGACAAATGGGGAGTGCAATGTCTTTAATGTTGCTACGCGTAGCAACATTAAAGACATTGCATTCCCCATTTGTCCTGGTTCTCTCTGTGTCGCTTTGCAAATGTGCTGGTCACAGAACGTGCTGTTCTAGTAACATTGTGCACCGGGCACCAAAGTGCTAACTCTCTGAGTCATTCCATTCAGGGCCACCTGTTTGTTGGGACCCCGCTGGAGACTGTCCAACTCCCTCTCGCAGACTGCGAGGGGTACGGAAGCATCTGTCAGCCCTGTGTCGCTGCCAGAGACCCGTACTGTGGATGGGATCAAGACAATGGGAAATGTGTGTCCGTTTCTGAAGCTCTGAACAGTAGTGACAGGTAGGCCTCGATACACTTGGCTTCATTTGTGCACGGCTTTTGACCAGGCTCACGGGGCAGCTCTCATCGTCCCTGATACCCTGGGGACACGAGTTCAAACCCTACCATGGCACAGGGCGGAATTTAAATTAAATTAATAAATCTAGAATTGAAAGCTAGTCTCAGTAATGGTGATCGAGATACAATCCCAAAAAAAACCCATCTGGTTCACTAATGTCCTTTGGGAAAGGAAATCTAACGTCCTTATCTGGTCTGGCCTACATGTGACTCCAGATTCGCAGCAATGCGGTTGATTCTTCACCACTCACTCAGTTCACTGGCAATTAGGGATGAGCAACAACATTGGTCTAGCCAGAGAGGCCCACATCCCATGAAAGAATATATTTAAAATTGAGCAGTTTGAGAGGTACGTGCAGATTAACGGGAGCACGATTTTCAACTTGTAACCTAAGGTGCACGTTATACTTGGAACAAATGGCCCGTGTAGGTGAAATGCTTGGTGACAGCTGTACCTGTCCAGGGAGAGTTCATGGAGACAGTGTAGAGGGAGCTTTACTCTGTATCTAACCCCGTGCTGTACCTGTCCTGGGAGTGTTTGATGGGGACAGTGTAGAGGGAGCTTTACTCTGTATCTAACCCCGTGCTGTACCTGTCCTGGGAGTGTTTGATGGGGACAGTGTAGAGGGAGCTTTACTCTGTATCTAACCCCGTGCTGTACCTGTCCTGGGAGTGTTTGATGGGGACAGTGTAGAGGGAGCTTTACTCTGTATCTAACCCCGTGCTGTACCTGTCCTGGGAGTGTTTGATGGGGACAGTGTACAGGGAGCTTTACTCTGTATCCAATCCCATGCTGTACCTGTCTTGGGAGTGTTTGATAGGGTCTCACCAAGACTCTGTCAACAACACCATCCCAAACCACAGCCACTACCATCTGGAAGGACAAGGGCAGCAGATGCATGGGGAACAACACCACCACTGGAAGTTCCCCTCCAAGCCACTCACCATCCTGACTTGGAAGAGAGCTGAATGGGCCAACCATTTCCCCATTTGCCCACCAGAGACCATGCAGGATGTCCACCACACCATCCTGTCCACTGCAGATGGGGCAGGGGTGATCTTCTGGCAACTGAGCCACCTCTATGCTGTGCCCTGAAACCCTCAGTCATGTCTCGAACCAGAGAAGCATTGGAGATGTCATTCTCCGACACTCCATGAGTTTCAGTGGGATTACCATCGCTGAATCCCCCACTATCAACATCCTGGGGGTTACCATTGACCACAAACTGAACTGGACCAGCCATATAAATACTGTGGCTACAAGAGCAGGTCAGAGGCTAGAAACTCTGCTATGAGTAACTCATCTCCTGACTCCCCAAAGCCTGTCCACCATCTACAAGGCACAAGTCAGGAGTGTGATGGAATACTCCCCACTTGCCTGGAGGAGTCCAGCTCCCACAACACTCAAGAAGCTCAACACCATCCAGGACAAAGCAGCCCCACTTGATTGACACCCCATCCACAAACTCCCTCCACCACCGACGCACAGTGGCAGCAGTGTATACCATCTACAAGATGCACTGCAGGAATTCACCGAGGCTCCTTAGACAGCACCTTCCAAACCCATGACCACTACCACCTAGAGGAACAAGGGCAGCAGATACAAGGGGAACACCACCACCTGGAAGTTCCCCTCCGAGCCACTCACCATCCTGACTTGGAAATATATCGGCCGTTCCTTCACTGTCGCTGGGTCAAAATCCTGGAACTCCCTCCCTAACAGCGCTGTGGGTGTACCTACACCACAGGGACTGCAGCGGCTCAAGAAGGCAGCTCATCACAAGAAGGCAGCTCAAGGGCAATTAGGGATGGGCAACAAATGCTGGGCCCAGCCAGCGATGCCCCATCCCATGAAAGTAAAAAAAAATACTGGGGACCTGAAAAGTGGGAGTTATTTGTAGGCTCACTTCAGCGAATACAGAACTTCCCCCACCTCAAGAAAAAGGAAACCTAACCGGCAACCTGCTTGATATCCTGATTGCGTAAGAAGCCATCGGCAAATAGAAATGCGGTGTAATTGTTTCTCAGCTCTGAGCAGGTCACAAGGTCTGTTTACTGTTGTTTCGTTTTACCTTGCAGCATGATCCTTCAGAGTGTCGAACAGCTCAACGTCTCCCTTTGTGATGACGAACAAGGTATTTCCCACCTCCTTCAATGGACACTGACCCACACAACCTAACTTAACATCGGCCCAGCGCAAATAGCTGACCCTATCTTCCCCTTCCAACCATTTACCATGACTCAAGTGCCAACTGCAGCTGCCATACAGTGTCACAGGCACCCTCTGGAACCTTCCCCACCTGGCTATTTTTTCCAAGATTCCACGGGCTATTCAACTGTCAGGGGCATCGCAATCTAGTCTGAATCTGTCTGTCTCTACCTGCCCTTTCTAGTTGGACTGCAATCTGCAAAGCAGCCCTGGCTGATTCTCTCCCTCGCTAAGCCAGATTGTACAGGGATCATCTGCTACCCCGCAAGCTGCTATGATTAGCTTGCAATACTGCGGCGAGAAACTCACCTCCCATCTCCCCAAAGCCTGTCCACCATCTACAAGGCACAAGTCAGGAGTGTGATGGAATACCCTCCGCTTGCCTGGATGAGTGCAGCTCCCAACAACACTCTAGAAGCTCGACACCATCCGCCTGATTGGCACACACAAACATTCACTCCCTCCACCAGGAGACAGTGGGAGGGGCGGGTGGCAGGGATGGCATGGTGTGAGGGGTGTCACTTTTTTTTGCTGTTGGAGTTTAATCTTTATTAATTATGTGTTTCCATTTTAGGCTGTAAATTCACAGTATATAACATAATTTGTATGAAAGTTTCTGGGGGAAGGGGAAACAATCCAGTTCTTGAGTTAGGAATGTACTGAATTTATGTACCTTGTATTATTCTTCTCTGAAAAGTTCAGATCAGTAATTCAATCTCCTGTACATCTTTCCTAAACTACTGGTAGATGTCTGATTGGCAAATCCTGGGGATAGTGTCATTAGCATAAAAGGAGCAGATGCCATGTATATTGTGGCTTGGCACCAGAGAGTCAGAATGGTAAGGTCGTATTAGCTACAGAGTTGAACTGTTTTGTAAATGTAGTAATTTCTTTGCAACCACTTTTCTAACGTCAGTTGATTGCTCTGTGATTAATTATCCTTAGAGAATCAGCATTGAGCTTCCAATTTCACCATTGCTACAGTCACTCTGCCTACTGCATGCAGGTGTAATGAATGAAAGGCAAAACCTACATTTATGCAGCACCTTTCACAATGTCCCAAATCACTTTACAGCCAATTAAGTACTTTTCAGTTGTAATCACTGGTACAACGTAGGCAATTTTATCAAATGGAGCAGGAGGCTCAAGGGGCCGAATGGCCTACACCTGCTCCTAATACACATGTTTGTATGCAATTCTATGAGATGATCTGGGCTAGATGGCCTTTGTCATCCATAATTATCTTTTGGTTAGAGAATGGAATCATGACTGGAGTTCTGTTTATTTTGTTGCTAATGAAAGTTTACTGTGAGTGGGGTTTCTGGGGTGAGATTGCCAGGACAGGGGTGTGTAATGGGCTCAGAGTGAATCAGTAACCTGTTTTACACTTCACATGATTCTCTAGAGTCTTTTCCATTGACTTCAATCTTGTTTTTTTTGTCTACCTACCTAGTATCCCAGTCTATCTTGGTGTTCTTTGTGAGTTTTTTGAGATATTGAAATATTGTGATAAAGTTGTGTTGCATAGTAGATATTGAAAATAGATTGCAGTGAGAAGCAGCAATCAACAGAGTCTTCAGACATTTTGATCAAGAAAACACAGATACAACTGTGAACCATTCAGTCTTCATCCTCTGGCCTCTTAAAAGTCACGTTGCAGAGAGACACCTGAGGGCTCCAATGCTTCTCACTGACAATGAAGACCTGTGTTCTTCAACCATTCCACTTTGTTGCTAAAGAATCATTTGATCTTTCTACTCTGTGAGATTATTGATAAAATAAAATCCAATGACACCCCTTGTATGAAATGAAATAATATCATGTACCCAGGCAAGAGAAAACCTTCTTCTACTTTTACAGAATGGAAAAGAATTTGTGCAGTTTATCTGGGTTGCAAGTACTGAATCCTTTCCCCAAATATGAATTTACTGTCACGGTTTCCATATGGTGCAATATGCAGAACATGTTAATGAGTGCTGAGGCAATCACTAAAATCAGTGTTAACATCTGTACAGTGTTATACATAACTAATGGGATATTCTCAATACTGCACAATGCTGTTAAACTAAAATTTGTACTCTCTGGTTTGTTTAATAATCAAGGTGGGATCACCAAAAGGGTGCATAAACTAAGACTGCATTATATCGTTGATGTTCTTAATATTAATGACCCCAAGCTGCACATATATCAGATTTTTGTAACCAGATGTTAACAATGGGTGTCATCATTTTACTAGGACCTTTCTGTGATTGGTGAATCTTGAGAGAGGGAAAAATATCTCACGTGATTGAGAGAGGGTGGGGGCAGGGGAATAAGGGGCCCAGAAAGCGGAAAAGCACCGGGGCCCATGATTCCACTCCCTGGCCCTGCCAAAATATTAGTGTTTGAGGGATGGGGTTGAAGGATCCTCTTTTAATGTGTTGGAAAGTATTTCAATTAATTTCTCCGTTTTTCCCCCCCCCCTCCCTCTCCTCAGATGTTCAGTCATTTGACAAGCGGTCTGAAGTGTTAACCGTGGATTCAGGTGTCTACCTCTACTTGCCTTGTCCGGTGAAGTCATACCACGCAGTGTACTCATGGAGCTACAACCAGAAGGATCAGTATAACTGCACCATCAGGGATGGCTCCTGCTCTCTGTTCTTCAACCAGCAGCTCCCGACGAGCGGGGGGCTCTTTGAGTGCCTAGCCAGTGAGGATGGACTGAAGGAGGTTGTGGCTGTCTATACCGTCAGGGTGAATGCTGGAAGCTCACCAGCAGTGGCGTCCACCGCTGTCATTTTTGGCCTTGTTGCTGTTTTCCTCCTGATGTGAGGGGATCGGGGTGGGGTTTCTGGAGGCACGCATGGAGTACACGAATTTTATACTGAATGCCAACTCTTGAGTGCTGGGGAAAAGCTGGTATCTTAACAGAAACATGATTTATTTATGAATTGAATGGCTTGCCATCTCTCCCACCTCTTGTTCCTCCTCAACGCCCATCTACAATTAGTGACTAGCCACAGGGCACGTATGGGTTCCTGCTCAATGGAGGATTACTGGCCAGCAGGGGTTCTCATCCTGCTTCCGTCAGTTCCGGTAATAAGAATTCGGCCACCAGTGGTCACCCCAATGCTGATACTCTGTTTTCTAACTGGTGTTAGTGTTGGGAAAGGGGAGAATCCCTGGTGAAATAATTCTGAATTCAGTTTGAAGCACACTGCAACCGAGTGTTAACAGAATGCCAGTAAATCGGCATTATAACACTACATCGGACAGTGTCGAGGGAGCTTTACTCTGTATCTAACCCCATGCTGTACCTGTCCTGGGAGTGTTTGATGGGGACAGTGTAGAGGGAGCTTTACTCTGTATCTAACCCCGTGCTGTACCTGTCCTGGGAGTGTTTGATGGGGACAGTGTCGAGGGAGCTTTACTCTGTATCTAACCCCGTGCTGTACCTGCCCTGGGAGTGTTTGATGGGGACAGTGTAGAGGGAGCTTTACTCTGTATCTAACCCCGTGCTGTACCTGTCCTGGGAGTGTTTGATGGGGACAGTGTAGAGGGAGATTTACCCTGTATCTAGCCCCATGCTGTACCTGTCCTGGGAGTGTTTGATGGGGACAGTGTAGAGGGAGCTTTACTCTGTATCTAACCCCGTGCTGTACCTGTCCTGGGAGTGTTTGATGGGGACAGCGTAGAGGGAGCTTTACTCTGTATCTAGCTCCGTGCTGTGCCTGTCCTGGGAGTGTTTGATGGGGACAGTGTAGAGGGAGCTTTACTCTGTATCTAACCCCCTGCTGTACCTGTCCTGGGAGTGTTTGGGACAGTGTAGAGGGAGTTTTACCATCGAGCTCACCAATTTGCATTTAACCCCAATGGCTATTAGGGCAAAGTTTTAATCAACATATGCTGCCTTCTACAAAGAGGAGAGCGGTATGAATCGGGTGTGAGGTCTCCCCGGACCAGAAGTGCGACAGTTTAAGAAAACTGAATATAATTAATTCGGTCCTCTCACAAGAGCCCCTCCTGCTGGCCCATTTGGTAGGTGCACTGCTTCTTGGGGGCCAATCAGACCAAGAGAGCCCCGTTCTGTGCTGCGTTAGCTCGTTTCAGTCAGGCTGCTAGAACAAGTCTCACCAGGCCAGGCCTCTCTGACTGACCCTCCACTTGTGGTTAGCCCGCCCAACACCCCATCCCTCAGCCAAGACTATCCCTGTACCTGTCAAACTACAGGCCACGTGGAGGGGGTAAAGAGAGAAATACGTCGCCTCAGGCTGAGAGACATGTGTCCCTGACGTGGAACGAGACTGATTCTGGCACGGGGAGCTCCTTGTGGCACTGGGCTCACCAGGGACTGTAAAGTTAACTCTTAAACCACCAAGCACTCGGTGCTCACTGACTGACTCCTCTAGTCGCACCAGCCTAGTGACCAAACACTATCGTCTCCCCATTTGTACAGGCAATGCTCATTCAGCATTCTAAAGTTACCCATATGATACCTGTGTGCTATCCATGAGCTTTTCTGTTTTTAAATTATTCCTCTTGTTGGCTCAGACTGCCCAGACAAATTTCTCGTAAGGCTCAAAAGAACGAGAGGGCCAGAAGTTCATATTTTGGACAAATGGTCAGCGGGTAACAGCATGTCTCTTTAAGCAGAGGGAGAACGAATGACCAAATAGAACTATTTTGCTTTGTCCCCGAGGTGCCCTCGTTTTGGGTACATATCAGTTCAGATGTAGAATGCGACCTGTTTTTATGGAGTGCCTGTGTGAATCCACGCACATTTTCCACTCTTAAAAACAGGGAGTTAAGGACTAGACGCTTCTGAGGACAGAACATTCCCGCATGGTGCTGCTGAACCTTTTGGAGGTGGCTTCGCTTTTCTACTAACAATGATCTGCTGCCAGAGCCTCAACTCCTTTTTCAAAAGAAAAAAAGGTCAATGGCCGTCTGTTATTCATCTCCGGAGTGTCTTGCGTTTCAATGGCATCCGTGAGGCTGTAAAGCGCCCCCAAGTTGGATTAACTTGGCAGCGGAATTGGAGGAAACTCGACAAATGCTGGGCCAGAACAGGTTCATTCTCGAGTGTGATGCTCTTCACAGTCGAATTGCCTGTTCACGCTTGCCGTCTCGACTCGCACTTGAGTCACTTGGGGCAACTGTGGAATCAAGTGAGGTGGAGGGGGTAAAGAAGGAAGCATGCTAGCTCCCGATAAAAGGCTGGCAGTGGAAGGGGAACTGCCAAGTGTATGAGGAGCTTTGCTGCTCTCTCAGAACACTAGACGCCCCCCATCCCCCTCAGAAATATGGAGAAAGACACACTCCGCCTGATGTGTGCGCATCGGGTTCCAGCTCCCTCCCTACAAGCAGACGGACCAAGGGCTGGATAACTGTGTGGTGGCTGGCACAGACACGATGGGCTGAACGGCCTCCTACCTACGCCATACGATTGCCATGAGACGTAGCCACCGGCGTTAATCCTCGAGCACCTCACAGCCGAGGACTCACTTCACTCTTAAAGCAGTGACGTCGGTCTTTGTGCGACTGGGGTGGGGGCCAGGGCGTTTTAAAACTGCATTTCCCATTTAAGACGCTTTGCACTGAATTGAATGTTACAGTCCAGGTCCAATAAAGGACTCTTTTTGAATGGTATCAGTCTAATTTTGTAAGCATATTTTAGCGCCGTGACTGTTTGCAATCAGAATATTTGGTCAACTATAAATGAATCTTTTAATAAAGGATTGAATGTTAAAGGGGGGTCTGCTTTTTGTTCAATCATGTATATCTGTGTCGGCGTATGTGTACGTTTGTGTGTTGGGTAGCTGTGCATACACAGGATTGGGTTTTACATCTTGTTTCTTCCCCCTGAGGGAGCTTTCATTGGGATACCAGGTTTGGGAAGTGCTGGGAGCTTGATTAACATGTCCATACGGTCAGGCCGAACCTTTATATGGACCTGGAACATGAACTCTGTTTCTCCCACCCAGCCTGCTGGGTATTTCCAGCACTCTCTGGCTTTTATTCCCGATTTCCAGCATCCACGGTGGTCTGCTTTATTTTTTTTTATATATATATATAAAGTTGCAGTTAGGCCTCACTTGTAGAGCATTGCAAACCAGTTGAGGTCGCCACACTTTTAGGAAGGCTTTGAGGCTCCTTCAGAGGGCGCAGAGGAGATTTATCAATGCTTCCAGGGACGAGGGGGATTTTTAGAGACAGGGTTAGGCTGGAGAATCTGGGGTTGTTCTCCTTGCAGCAAAGGGGGCGGAGGGGAGATCTGATAGAGATGTACAAGATTTATGACAAGTGTAGATCAGGTAGACGCAGGAAAAGCTGTTTCCATTAGCTGATGGTCAAGGACGAGGGACACAGATTTAAAGTTTAGGGCAAGAGATACTTGGGGGTGGGGTGGAATGTGAGGAAGAACTCTTCTTATGCAGCAAGTGTACCTGCTGCCTATGAGGGTGGTAGAAGTGGAGATGAATAATTTTGAAAGGAATTGGATGGGACCTTGAAGGAAATAAACTTGCAGGGCCTCTGGGGATCGAGCGGGGTGTGGGGGAGGGGAATGGGGCTGACTGGACGAATCTACAGAGAGCCGGCATAGACACGATGGCCTCTTTCTGTGCTGTAATGACTCTATACAGCCTCTCAGTCATGAAGCTTCATAGCTGAGCCCAACTCTCAGCTTAATTGAAATCCACCCAATGGGAAACAGTTCAAACTCTTGTCTTATGTGTCAGACTATGAAGACTACTTACAGAAAGAGCCTGGTAGCCCTTACAGACTCACGCTTGCACCTTTACAGGTGTGGTAGCTGAGAGATTTGAGATAGGTATAGAATCATACAATGAATGAAGGTTGTATGGGTTGATGGAGCACTATAGTGTACACGTAATGTTTGAGAGGGCTGAATGGACTCACCATTTCCCCGTTTGCCCACCAGAGACCATGCAGGATGTCCACCACACCATCCTGTCCACTGCAGATGGGGCAGGGGTGATCTTCTGGCAACTGAGCCACCTCTATGCTGTGCCCTGAAACCCTCAGTTATGTCTCGAACCAGAGAAGCATTGGAGATGTCAGTCTCCCACACTCCATGAGCTTCAGTAGGATTACCATCGCTGAATCCCCCACTATCAACATCCTGGGGGTTACCATTGACCAGAAACTGAACTGGACCAGCCATATAAATGCTGTGGCTACAAGAGCAGGTCAGAGGCTGGGAATCCTGCGGAGAGTAACTCACCTCCTGACTCCCCAAAGCCTGTCCACCATCTACAAGGCACAAGACAGGAGTGTGATAGAATACTCCCCACTTGCCTGGATGAGTGCAGCTCCCACAACACTCAAGAAGCTCGACACCATCCAGGACAAAGCAGCCCCGCTTGATCGGCACCACATCCACAAACATTCACTCCCTCCACCACCGACGCACAGTGGCAGCAGTGTGTGTACCATCTACAAGATGCACTGCAGGAATTCACCAAGGCTCCTTAGACAGCACCTTCCAAACCCACCACCTCTACCATCTAGAAGGACAAGGGCAGCAGACACATGGGAACACCACCACCTGGAGGTTCCCCTCCGAGCCACTCACCATCCTGACTTGGAAATATATCGGCCGTTCCTTCACTGTCGCTGGGTCAAAATCCTGGAACTCCCTCCCTAACAGCGCTGTGGATGTACCTACACCACAGGGACTGCAGCGGCTCAAGAAGGCAGCTCACCCACCACCTTCTCAAGGAGGCAATTAGGGATGGGCAATAAAAATATGGTAGCCAGCAACACCCACATCCCATGAAAGAATAAAAACAACCCCAAACTTTACTGCTAATCCCCCCTCCCCTCCGCCCCCGCAAATATCCTGTCCCATTTGTTCATCCACCATCCACGTTCCTTGCCGATCTGCATTGCATCTCAGTTCCCCACAAGGGCTCAAGCTTAAAAGTCTCATCCTGATCCCCAACTTTGGGTGAAAACGCTCCCGGGAAAGTGACCTGGGGCATTTTACTAGGCTTAAAGGCACCATGTAAATGGGCATGCCATAGCTATACGTGGATAGAGGCGTGCTTTGGAGGCTGGCGGAATGGTCACAGCATGGAAGGTGGCCATTTGGCCCATCGTCTTCCTGCCGGCTCACTGCCAGAGCGGCACGCCAATGGTTCCGCCAGAAAAATTCCTGCTCCCCGGCGGCTTTTTCGGTTGACCCCCTCCAGGCAGTTCCTGCTCAAATTTAGGTGGGGTAAATGGCTCTTGCCCTGTGTGTGTCTTTTATTGCAAACAAAAAAAAACAACCGATCGGCTGCTATGTAAATGCAAGTTGTTGTTGTTGCGGTGGTGCTACCCGACCCGCCCCCCACCGAAGACGCATGTGCAGCCGGCTAACCGTCGCACCTCACCGCGTGCCTCTCCCTCGCGCGGGAACGGGTCACATGGCTCGGGCCAGCGCGCGGCCTGGCAGAGTGAAAGGGGGGGGGGGCGGGGAAGAGTGTCGTGAGCCACCTGCGCATGCGCACTACGCGGTCAAGCGCCTACCTGTCCAATCGCAGCCGCCCCAAACGAGGAGAGCTTGCAGGCCTTCTCTTCTGCGCACGCGCGCTGATGGCCTTCTGCCTCGCCCCGCCCCACTCCCCCATTGCCACGCAGGCTCTTTGGACGCCGAGTGTCGTCAGCACGCCACCATGAAACAATTATCCTGGGAATTGCCGGCCAGGTCGAGCGGTGAACGGAGAGGGTACAAGTAAGGGGAGGGGGAATAAGAACTGGTTATTAGTTCCCGTGGCGGACTCATGGCTGCTGTCTTTCAGAGGGAAACTACAACTCCCAGGGTGCATCGGGTTGTGTCCCTGATGTCCTTGCGCTGATTGGTCAGAATTCAAGCACACCCTCCCAACTCCCCCCGTTTAGGAACTCGGTCGCTTCCCCCCGGGAGGTATCCCGGATGCCCCATGAGCTCAGCGCACTGATTGGTCAGAATGCAAGGCTGGACTCGTCTCTCCCTACTGATTGGTTAGAATCCAAAGGCTTCTCGCCGCTGATTGGCCGTAATGGCGCCCTGCCCCGAACATTGTCCCGGATGTGATTACGCCACTCCCCGGCCTTGTGCCGATTGGTCAGGATTGAAGCTGGACCCGCCTTTGTTGATCGGACGGCACCTCCCTGCGACCTATACCGGATGCCATGTGGGCGGTGAGCGTTGATTGGCCGCGACGTGAGCCGGGGCCCCGCCTCTTCCCGCTGGTTGGGTGGCGGGCGGCGCTACGGGGAGGGGGAGTCGGCGGCTGCTGCAGATCCGGACAGAGTGAGTCGGGGAGGAGAGCAAGCGGGAGGGGGAAGGAAGGAGGGGGGCGGGGCACAGTGGGGAGGGGACGGGGAAGCAGGGTCGAGCGGGCAGAGGGATCGTGTTGGGGGGGCGGAGAGAGAGAGGGGTTGAGGGGGTCCAAAGGGGCTTGGAAGGCGAGAGGGGTCGGGGGGCAGATGGTCAGGGGGGAGAGGCCGGAGGGGGTACAAGGGGCAGAAGGGATGTGGAAGAGAGAAAGCAGGAGAGGGGGTGGGGGCACAAGGATGTGGGGCAGAGGGGGTGGGGGCACAAGGATGTGGGGCAGAGGGGGTGGGGGCACAAGGATGTGGGGCAGAGGGGCAAAGCGACTCGGGGTGCAGTGGGGGAGAGGGGGGGTCGGGGTGCAGAGGGGGAGAGGGGGGGTCGGGGTGCAGGGGGGAGAGGGGGGGTCGGGGTGCAGGGGGGGAGAGGGGGGGTCGGGGTGCAGGGGGGGAGAGGGGGGGTCGGGGTGCAGGGGGGGAGAGGGGGGGTCGGGGTGCAGGGGGGGGAGAGGGGGGGTCGGGGTGCAGAGGGGGGGTCGGGGTGCAGGGGGGGGAGAGGGGGGGTCGGGGTGCAGGGGGGGAGAGGGGGGGTCGGGGTGCAGGGGGGGGAGAGGGGGGGTCGGGGTGCAGGGGGGGAGAGGGGGGGTCGGGGTGCAGGGGGGGAGAGGGGGGGTCGGGGTGCAGGGGGGGAGAGGGGGGGTCGGGGTGCAGGGGGGGAGAGGGGGGGTCGGGGTGCAGGGGGGGAGAGGGGGGGTCGGGGTGCAGGGGGGGAGAGGGGGGGTCGCGGTGCAGGGGGGAGAGGGGGGGTCGGGGTGCAGGGAGGAGAGGGGGCTGATGTGCAAGCTGGGAGGGGGCATGAGGGGCAAAGGGGAATGGGTTAGATGTGCCGGGGGGAGGGGGGCAAAATGGGACAGGGTGGGGACGCAGAGGGGTTAGGGAGAGGCACAGGGGGAAGGGCAAGGGTTAATTGCAACGGTCAGTGGCCGATGGCGTGAGCTGCCATGCATGAAGAGGGGCAAAGGGGGTGGTGTGCAAGGAGGGAAGAGGGGTAAAGGGGTGGGTGAAATGGGGAAGAGGGGCAAAGTGATGGGTTGTAAGCGGGTGAGGGGGTGGTGGTGAGGGATGCAGGGGAGAGGGGACGACGGTGCAATGCAGGAGGGGTGGCAATAGCGGAGGGGAGAGGAGGGGGGAAATGGGGGAGGAGGTTAGAGGACAGGGTGGTGACAACGGGGAGGCGGGACATGAGGGGCAAGATTGGGGGGCAGTGGTTGAGGGACGAGGGGGCAGAGGGAGAATGGGTGTAATGAGGAGGAGCGGCAATGGGGAGAAGTGCTGGGGCAATGAAGATGGTGTTTAGATATTAAGGGGGGAGTGGTGGGGAAGCGGTGGGAGTTGAGAGAGAGAGGATGTGGGCGAAGTGGGGTGGGAGAGAGAGAGTGGCTTCGAAGCAATGGGGGGAGGAACTGTGTCAGGAAGGATCCAGGGAACAGACGGTGATGCCTGGGTGGGATCGGGAAACGTCGAGGTATTGGGATGAGGGACAGGAAGAGCAGCGTCTTGAAAGCTCCAATTGTCCCCCAGCATTTTCATGTGAAACACTTTCATCAGACCAGCCTCAGGAGGCCGGGGGTGGGGGGAGGGGGGGGCAGTGGTGGTGGTGGTGACACATCACTGGAATCCGAGCGGTGTACCTCTGTTTCTCTGGGGGCACAGTCTCTGCATTCCGCAGCGTCGATTGTCGTGGCTCCCTTTCTCACGTGGATTTATTTTCCCACAGGAGGGTCCCGGGCTAGACGGCACGTGGGAAAGATGTCAGGGGGAAGTGCCTGGCGTAGCCTCACAGCAACACAGAAGGCAATGCTGATGGTTGGGATCCCAGCCAGTGCCGTTGCCGTGTATATATTGTACAGGAGGTACCGGGAGAAGCGAGGTAAGGATGGAGCGCGCCCAGTGCGCCTCGATTACTGCGTGCGTCCCTTTCCCAGTTTCCTGCCTCGGAGTTGGACAGGCACCTCCAGCGGAGCAGCAGATGCAAATTCTTCGAGGCTTAGGGACCAAAAAAAGAAGCCGTTCCGCCCATCCTACCTGTGCTAGCTCTTTGAAAGAGCTGTCCAATTAGTCCCTCCGCCCTTTTTCCCCCACTGCCCTGCAAATCTTTCCCCTTCAGGTATTTATCCGATTTCTCCCCCTTTTTGAAAGTTCCTATTGAATGTGCTTCTGCCGCCCTTTCAGGCAGCGCCTTCTAGGTCACAGCCCTGACTGACTGCAAATGGCCTGTCTCTCTCCATTCGCGTGCGGTATTTTGAGGGTAGCCTGTGCCCTGCCCTGACTGGGTCTTGTGTTTTCTGATGTTAGATGAGCACTGTGTGCTGGTTGGCGACGATCAGATTGCAATGGACATGAAAGTCCCTCGAGATGCTGTGAAGATCATCATCGGGCGGCAGGGTTCCACCATTAAACAGGTGAGCATTGAATTCATGAGTTCCCCCCCAGCACTGGTGAGGCGACGGCCTAGTGGTAACTAGTAATCCAGAGAGCCAGCTCTAATGCCCTGGGGGCGTGGACTCAAATCCCACCATGGCAGCTGAGCTCCATTATTAAAGCTGGTGACCATGAAACTATCATCCAATTGTCGTAAAAACCCATCTGGGTCACTAATGCCCCTTTAGGGAAGGGAATTTGCTGTCCTTACCTGGTCTGGCCCTACATGTGACTCCAGACCCACAGCCATGTGAAACAAAACAAAAACAGAATTACCTGGAAAAACTCAGCAAGTCTGGCAGCATCGGCGGAGAAGAAATCAGTTAACGTTTCGAGCCTCCATGGCCCTTCGGCAGAACTGCAGCATAGTTTCAACAAGGGAGAAATATAAATTGGCTTAAGGTGGGGGGGGTGGAAGAGACACATTGAGGGTGTGGTGTGAGCAGATAATCCAAAGATGTCACAGACAAAAGGGTCAAAGAGGTGTTGAAGGTGGTGGTCTTTGAGAAAAGTGCTAATTAAGAATGGAAAACAGGATATTCAAAGTACAGCTCTAGTTGGGGTGGGGTGGAAAGACTAAAGGTTTTAGTTTTAGATTTAAAAATAATGGAAATAGGTGGGGAAAGAAGAATCTATATAAATTATTGAAAAAAACGGGTGGGGGGGGAAAAGAAACGGGGTGGGGATGGGGGGAGGGGGAGTTTAAGATCTGAAGTTGTTGAATTCAATATTCAGCCCAGAGGGCTGTAAAGTGCCTAGTCGGAAGATGAGGTGCTGTTCCTCCAGTTTGCGTTGGGCTTCACTGGAACAATGCAGCAAGCCAAGGACAGACATGTTGGCAAGAGAACAGGGTGGAGTGTTAAAATGGCAAGCGACAGGGAGGTTTGGGTCTTTCTTGCGGACAGACCGCAGGTGTTCCGCAAAACGGTCGCCCAGTTTGCGTTTGGTCTCTCCAATGTAGAGGAGACCGCATTGGGAACAACGAATGCAGTAGACTAAGTTAGGGGAAATGCAAGTGAAATGCTGCTTCACTTGAAAGGAGTGTTTGGGCCCTTGGACGGTGAGGAGAGAGGAAGTGAAGAGGCAGGTGTTGCATCTTCTGCGTGGGCATGGGGAGGTGCCATAAGTGGGGGTTGAGGAGTAGGGGGTGATGGAGGAGTGGACCAGGGTGTCCCGGAGGGAACGATCCCTACGGAATGCCGTCAAGGGGGGTGAAGGGAAGATGTGTTTGGTGGTGGCATCATGCTGGAGTTGGCGGAAATGGCGGAGGATGATCCTTTGAATGCGGAGGCTGGTGGGGTGATAAGTGAGGACAAGGGGGACCCTATCATGTTTCTGGGAAGGAGGAGAAGGCGTGAGGGAGGATGCGCGGGATATGGGCCGGACACGGTTGAGGGCCCTGTCAATGACCGTGGATGGAAAACCTGGTTAAGGAAGAAGGAGGACATGTCAGAGGAGCTGTTTTTGAAGGTAGCGTCATCAGAACAGATGCGACGGAGGCGAAGGAACTGAGAGAATGGGATGGAGTCTTTACAGGAAGCGGGGTGTGAGGAGCTGTAGTCGAGGTAGCTGTGGGAGTCGGTAGGCTTGTAATGGATATTGGTGGACAGTCTATCATCAGAAATTGAGACAGAGAGGTCAAGGAAGGGAAGAGAAGTGTCAGAGATGGACCATGTGAAGCTGATGGGTGGAGATTGGAAGCAAAATTAATAAATTTTTCCAGGTCCCGACGAGAGCATGAAGCAGCACCGAAGTAATCATCGATGTACCGGAGAAAGAGTTGTGGGAGGGGGCCGGAGTAGGACTGGAACAAGGAATGTTCCACATACCCCATAAAGAGACAGGCATAGCTGGGGCCCATGCGGGTACCCATAGCCACACCTTTTATTTGGAGGAAGTGAGAGGAGTTAAAGGAGAAATTGTTCAGTGTGAGAACAAGTTCAGCCAGACGGAGGAGAGTAGTGGTGGATGGGGATTGTTGGGGCCTCTGTTCAAGGAAGAAGCTAGGGGCCCTCAGACCATCCTGGTGGGGGATGGAGGTGTAGAGGGATTGGACATCCATGGTGAAGAGGAAGCGGTTGGGGCCAGGGAACTGGAAATTGTTGATGTGACGTAAGGTGTCAGAGGAATCACGGATGTAGGTGGGAAGGGACTGGACAAGGGGAGAGAGAAGGGAGTCAAGATAACGAGAAATGAGTTCCGTGGGGCAGGAACAGGCTGACACGATCGGTCTGCCAGGACAGTTCTGTTTGTGGATTTTGGGTAGGAGGTAGAAGCGGGCCGTCCGAGGTTGGGCGACTATCAAGTTGGAAGCTGTGGGAGGAAGATCTCCAGAGGAGATGAGGTCAGTGACGGTCCTGGAAACAATGGCTTGATGTTCTGTGGTGGGGTCATGGTCCAGGGAGAGGTAGGAGGAAACGTCTGCGAGTTGACGCTCAGCCTCCGCGAGGTAGAGGTCAATGCGCCAGACAACAACAGTACCACCCTTGTCAGCGGGTTTGATGACAATGTTGGGGTTGGACCTGAGAGAACGGAGTGCAGTGAGTTCAGAGAGAGACAGGTTAGAATGGGTGAGAGGGGCAGAGAAATTGAGACGACTGATGTCACGCCGACAGTTCTCAATGAAAAGATCAAGAGAAGGTAAGAATCCAGAGGGAGGGGTCCAAGTGGAGGGAGAATATTGGAGGTGGGTAAAAGGATCCGTTGAACGGGGAGAGGACTCCTGCCCAAAGAAGTGAGCACGGAGACGAAGACGGCGGAAGAAGAGTTCAGCATCATGCCGAGCCCGAAATTCATTGAGATGAGGGCGTAAGGGTATGAAACTAAGTCCTTTGCTGAGCACTGAACGTTCAGCATCGGAGAGGGGAAGGTCGGGGGGTATAGTGAATACGCGGCTGGGGCTGGGATTGGAAGATGGGGTGAGGACGGAGGGACAAGCAGGGGTGGAGGGTCCCAGATGGGTGTTGGAGTCAATGAGTTGCTGGAGCTTGCGTTCCTTAGCACTTGAGAGAAAGAGAAAAAGTTTCTTGTTGAGGCGACGGATGAGGCGAAGAATAAAATGAAACTGGGGGCACGGGCAGCTTTGAAGAAGGGTGCGGCGGTGCTGCTGGAGGGAGAGGTCGAGTGTGTTCATATGGCGGCGCATGGCACTGAGTGTGGATCTCAGAATGCGACGGGAACAGCAGTCCGAGAAACGTTTTATGTCCCGGAGATACCTGTAATCCTGGGTGGGTTCGAAACGAGGGATGGAATTTCAGTTGAAATCCACGTGGGGTGAGTCGGAGACGGAGACAGTCACGCAGAAGATGCAACACCTGCCCCTTCACTTCCTCTCTCCTCACCGTCCAAGGGCCCAAACACTCCTTTCAAGTGAAGCAGCATTTCACTTGCATTTCCCCTAACTTAGTCTACTGCATTCGTTGCTCCCAATGCGGTCTCCTCTACATTGGAGAGACCAAACGCAAACTGGGCGACCGTTTTGCGGAACACCTGCGGTCTGTCCGCAAGAAAGACCCAAACCTCCATGTCGCTTGCCATTTTAACACTCCACCCTGTTCTCTTGCCAACATGTCTGTCCTTGGCTTGCTGCATTGTTCCAGTGAAGCCCAACGCAAACTGGAGGAACAGCACCTCATCTTCCGACTAGGCACTTTACAGCCCTCTGGGCTGAATATTGAATTCAACAACTTCAGATCTTAAACTCCCCCTCCCCCCATCCCCACCCCGTTTCTTTTCCCCCCCCCCACCCGTTTTTTTCAATAATTTATATAGATTCTTCTTTCCCCACCTATTTCCATTATTTTTAAATCTAAAACTAAAACCTTTAGTCTTTCCACCCCACCCCCACTAGAGCTGTACTTTGAATATCCTGTTTTCCATTCTTAATTAGCACTTTTCTCAGACAAAGACCACCACCTTCAACACCTCTTTGACCCTTTTGTCTGTGACATCTTTGGATTATCTGCTCACACCACACCCTCAATGTGTCTCTTCCACCCCCCCCACCTTAAACCAATTTATATTTCTCCCTTGTTGAAACTATGCTGCAGTTCTGCCGAAGGGCCATGGAGGCTCGAAACGTTAACTGATTTCTTCTCCGCTGATGCTGCCAGACTTGCTGAGTTTTTCCAGGTAATTCTGTTTTTGTTTTGTTTTGGATTTCCAGCATCCGCAGTAGCTTTTAGCTTTTTGTTTTTACCACAGCCATGTGGTTGACTCTTAACTGTCCCTCTGAGCAAGGGTAATTGGGGATGGGCAATAAATGCTGGCCTGGCCAGTGGTGCCCTCATCCTATGAATGAATTTTTTTAAAAAACACTTCAAAAAGCATTTGGTTGGCTGTAAAGTGCCTGGTGGCTGTGAAAGGCGCTGTCCGTTTTGAATAAAAGAGAAGCATATTATCTATATGGTGAGAGATTGCAGGGCTCTGAGATCCCAAGGGATCTGGGTGTCCTAGTGCATGAACCACGAAAGGTTAGTTTGCAGGTACAGCAGGTAATTAGGAAAGCTAATAGAATGTAATCATTTATTGGGAGGGGAATTGAATACAAAAGTAGGGAGGTTATGCTTCAGTTGTACAGGGCATTGGTGAGACCGCATCTGGAGTATTGTGTACAGTATTGGTCACCTTATTTAAGGAAGGATGTAAATGCGTTAGAAGCAGTTCAGAGAAGGTTCACCAGGCTAATACCTGGAATGGGCGGGTTATCTTATGAGGAAAGGTTGGACAGGCTGGGTTTGTATCCACTGGAGTTTAGAAGAGTAAGAGGCGACTTGATTGAAACATATAAGATCCTGAGGGGTCTTGACAGGGTGGATGTGGAGAGGATGTTTCCTCTTGTGGGAGAATCTAGAACTAGGGGGGGGTCACTGTTTAAAAATAAGGGGGTCGCCCATTTAGGGCAGAGATGAGAAGAAATTTTTCTGAGGGTCGTGAGTCTTTGGAACTCTCTTCCTGAAAAGGCGGTGGAAGCAGAGTCTTCGAATATTTTTAAGGCAGAGGTAGATAGAGTCTTGATGAACAAGGGGGTGAAAGGTTATCGGGGGTGGGCGGGAATGTGGACTTGAGGTTACAATCAGATCAGCCACGATCTTATGGAATGGTGAAGCAGGCTCGAGTGGCCTACTCCTGCTCCTAGTTTGTATGTTTGTATATAAATGCAAGCGTCTTTACTAACCTGCATGGCTGGTTATAGCGCTGTGTGTGCCTATGCTACTAAATGTCTCTGTTCCTTTACCCCGTTCAGACTTAGTTTCCAAGCTAGACAAGACTCTCTCCCCACCTTATTCTTCCCACCAAAAGGCACCAGCAGACTATCCTATTGTAAAGTTTTTTTTTTGCCTAGTACGCGCACATTCTTCATGCTGCTAATGTTGCTGGAGTAGAAACCTGGAGGTTCAAAACTAATGCTGTGGAGACATGAAACAAAAATTGCTGGAAAAACTCAGCAGGTCTGACAGCTACTGTGAAGAGGAAGACAGGGTTAACGGTTCCAGTCCGTATGACTGTGTGGAGACATGGTTCAAATCCCACCACAGCGCGGAAATTTAAATTCACTTTAATTCGTAAATCTGGAATAAAATGGTTGTGCCATTAATAGTTATCATGAAACTACGGGATTGTCATTAAAAACAAAACCCATCTGGTGCACTAAATCTCCTTTAGGGAAGGAAATCTGCCATCCTTACCCAGTCTGACCTCCGTTGGACTCCAGACCCACAGCAATGTGGTCGACTCTTAACTTTGCAAGTTATGCCAGCGTGCATCTGAACTGGCGAACTATATTCTCGTTAGATTTTTTTTGGCACAAAAAGGGTGGAAAAGCGCAGTTGTAGTAGAAGATCAGCCACGACCTTGTTGAATGGTGGAGCAGACTCTGGTTCGAGGGGCCGAATGGCCACCCCCTGCTCCAATAGTGTTCTTGTGCCAAGTGAGGGCTCCCCCACTCACCGCCGCCCCCACCTTCACTGGGATCCCTTTTTAACTTGTCTCAGACTTTCTCTCTCTCCCCCCCGCCCCCCCCTCTCCACACCCTAAGCTTCGGAAGGAGACGGGAGCCCGAATCGAAGTGGAGGCCAGCGAGGAGATGGGTGGCCTCGAGGGGACTGCCGAGCGACTGCTCACCATCATCGGGTCACCGGTGCAAGTGTGCAAGGCCAAGGTCGCCATTCACCAGCTCCTGGCCGAGAGTGTCAAGATCACCGAGGAACTGCGGGTTCCCCATCGAGCGGTGGGACGGATTATAGGTAATGCCCATCTCAAGGACTGGTTGGTTGGCTGGCAAGTGGACTCTGGTCAAGGCATTGTCATGGCGAACTCACCAGGGAGCTATTGCCCCCTCACGCTTCTGCTTAATACAATACCTGGACATGTTCCTTTTGGTTGCAGAGGGCAGGTCCCTGCGTAAGAACATATGTAGCTACTAGCAAGCTGGGGCAACACCTTAACCAATCAGCACTCTCTTCTCATGCAGTATAAATTGTTGTTCCCTTTGAGATTTGGTATTCTTGCGAATTTGTCCTGATGGGTGCAAGACCAAAAGCTTAGACAGCGTGTCTCTTTTTTTCCAGCAATACTCGAGTCCTGCACGACCAAACATCTATTCCCTGCTTTTCTTCAAAAGTAACGTCCTTAAGTTACTTCCACCCGAGAGGGCAGATGGGACCTCGGTTTTAACAGTAGTGTGGCATCCCCTCTGCGCGGCAGTGCAGCGCTCCCTCGGCTAGCACCCGGAGTGGTGGATTTTGTGCTCGCTCCCTGGAGTGGGTCTTGAACCCAGGTCGTTCAGACTCTGAGGCGGGAGAGCTTCCCACTGAAGTCACGGCTGACCCCCTTAAAGTAATATTCTGGGTTCATCAGAAAGGAATACACATCGTCACTTTGCACTAGAGAGACTGGGAGAAGCTGGGATTTTGCTCCTTAGAGCAGAGATGGTTAAGGGGGAGATTGAATCGAGGCGTTCAGAATAATGAAGGGATTTGGACAGAGTGAATAAGGAGAAACTGTTTCCACTGGACAGGAGGGTCGGTAACCAGAGGGGGACACAGATTGAAGAGAATCGGGAAAAGAACCAGAGGGGGAGATGAGGAGAATTTATTTTTTAACTGAGCGAGTTGTTGTGATCTGGAAGGCGCTGCCTGAAAGGGCGGTGGAAGCAGATTCAATAGGTACTTTCAAAAGGGGGGGAATCCGATAAATACTTGAAGGGGTACTTGCAGAGCTGTGGGGTGAGGGTAGAGTGGGGACTCATTGGGGTAGAGCCAGTACAAGCAGGATGGGCTGAAGGCCCTCCTCCTGTGCTGTTTGATTCTATGTCTGAGGTGAAAAGTTTGAGCGGGCTGCTGTGAGCTGTAACGGTGTTTGTCTGGCCCCAGGCCGCGGAGGTGAGAGTATCCGGGAGATATGTCGAAGCACGGGAGCAAAGATTGTGTGCGAGGAGACTGGCAAGCTGCTTCTGGACATGAGCCGCTCGGTCAGGATCAGTGGCACGAGGCAAGAGGTGGCTTCAGCCAAAGTAAGTTTGTGCACCTACGTTTGTTTTTTTATTGGACACTAGTCGATGCCCTTCGGTGTTACTCTTGGGTGGCGAAGAGGCTGGTTTAAGAGTTGGGTTGAGGGGCAAGAGCCTGAGACCATTCATCTTAAACATTCACTCCCTCCACCACCGATGCTCAGTAGCAGCAGGGTGTGTGCCATCTACAAGATGCACTGCAGCAACTCACCAAGGCTCCTTTGACAGCACCTTCTAAACCCGTGACCTCTACCACCTAGAGGACAAGGGCAGCAGACACATGGGGAACACCACCACCGGCAAGTTCCCCTCCGAGCCACTCACCATCCTGACTTGGAAACATATCGGCCGTTCCTTCACTGTCGCTGGGTCAAAACCCTGGAACTCCCTAACAGCACTGTGGGTGTACCTACACCACATGGACTGGCGGGAAGTAGCGATGGGCAATAAATCCAGGGCTAGCCGCCCCGAGAATGAATGTGAAAAATTATTCCTAGACCCGGGTTAGAGGTGAACAGGGAGATTAAACCTGGGCCTTTGCGTTGAGTTGTTACCCTGGCTGTGATCAGTGAAGCAGGGATTGTTCCTGTTCTGTGAGAGAGCTGGGTGTCCGCTTTTTATTAAGGAAGAATTCCAGGATAGAACTTCCAAAAAAAAGCAATCGCAGCTTCTGTGCCATTGAAGTGTCTCGCTCTCACCCTCCCCGCAACCCCTCTCCCTCTCCCTCCCTCCCTCTCTCCCTCCCTTTCCCTCTCTCTCTCTACCTCCCTCCCGCTCTCGCTCTCCCTCGCTTCCTCTCATGCTGAATCAGCCTTTTTTTCTTTTACAGGCCCTGATCGTGGCCAAGGTGGGTGAGGAGGAGGCTTTCCGCCAGAAGCTGGCCTCCTCGGCTGCCAGGAGGAGGCAGCGCAAGCAGCCCATCGGCACACGGACGGAGCCACCATCGCCCGTCCACTCAGGAGAGGGGAGTGTGGCGTCGCCAGCAAGCGAGAGTGGAGACTGGGTGCTGGATGCCAGTGAAGGCGAGCTGGATCACAAGACGAACCCCAGCCTCGTCGTGGAACAGGAGGAGGAGGCAGCGTCTGAGAAAGATAGCGAGCTCAGAAACCACTCAGACCTGGTGTCCAAATTCGAGGGTAGGGACCAGCGATTTAGTGTCTCCCTAACTGCCCACCTAGTTAAAATGGCATCACCTCACCTCCAACTGGGGTGAAGTAGACACGTCCTGTGAAGCCAGCAAGGCCGAATAGCCTGTTTGTGGGATATGCAACCATAAAGAATAGTACAGCACAGAAGGAGGCCATTCAGCCCATTGAGCCTGCACTGGCTCTTTCGAAGATTAACCCAGTTAGTCCCAGTTTTTGTTTCCTCACCTCCCCCTCCCCCACAACATTCCTACAACATGTCCTCCTTTGCGTTTTCATTTTTGATCCAACGCTCTTTTTGAGGCTCCAATTGAACCTGCTTCCACCCTCCTATCGCACTCCACTTTCTAAACGCTTGTGTAAAACAAAAAACGCTTTTCCTCACGTTGCCTCTGCTTCATTAACCAGTCGCTCTTTCTGCCTTCTCTCCCTCGTCCTGCCTTGTGAAACCCTGCACTCTCCCTCTCTCTCCTTCCTTCCTTCCACCCCCTCCCCACCTCCATCGCCCGCAGTTCCCAGCCCCGATTTCAGCTTCCTCGCGGACGAGCATTTGGAAGTTTACATCTCGGCTTCCGAGAACCCAAGTCATTTCTGGATCCAGATCCTGGGCTCCAGGTGCCTTCAACTTGACAACCTGACCTACGAGATGTCTCGGTATTATAGCGTTTTCAGTGCGATGGTGAGTGCAGGTGGTAAAGGAAGAGTTGTGGGGGTGGGTGGGGGGTGCGGTAGCACAGGAAAAGTTTTCCCCCTCCTAGCGCCTGTCGTGAGACATCAGTGTTTTACAGCCTGTGTGGCACCCCCACTGAAGTGACAGCAACTTCCTTTCAACGTCCGTCACAGCTCGGTGGGTGGCTGCCTCTCTCTCTCTCTCTCGCCTCAAAGCCGTGGTTTCGAGCCTCGCCCTAGAACACACAATCCTCAGTACACCCCAGCCTCAGTACTGAGGGAGTGCCGCACTGTCGGAGGGGCCCGTCTTTCGTGGGACGTTAAACTGAGTCCCCCGTCTGCTCCCTCAGGCAGGGGTAAAAGATCCCACGGCCATTATTGGAAGAAGAGCAGGGTTGGGGGAAGAGTTCGTTCTGGTGTCCTGGGGCCGGTATTTACCCCTCGACCAACATCACTAAAAAAAAAACAGAGGCGGTCTGAGTCATTATCTCATCACTGTTTGTGGGAGCTTGCTGTGTGCAAATTGGCTGCCACGTTTTAGCTGTAAGGTGCTTTAGGACGTCTGTTCTTCCTCATCTCCTCTCTCTCTCTCTCTCTCTCTCTTTTCCCTCCTCTATCCCTTACCATCTGATTAACCCTACCCTTACCAAATTTACTCAGGGGGAAGACTTCACCCCGAAGCTGGGTGACATCGTGGCCGCCCCCTTCCAAGGAGACAACTCTTGGTACCGGGCGCGCGTGCTGGGCTTCCTGGAGAGTGGCAATGCCGACCTCTACTACGTGGATTATGGCGACAACGGCGAGATTCCCATTGGGAAGCTGCAGATCCTGAGGTCAGTGTGGTGTCGCCTCCACCCTATCTCCTCCCTCCTTCCCCGGAGTGACTGGGACCCCATCACTACAGGACAGTCCCATTTATCCTGGAAACCAGTCACGTTGACTCTATTCCCCTGCAGTTAGCTCCCGATGATCTCCTGACCAAGAAACCGTTTCTCTGTGGCCCCACTGCCCCGGTTGCCTTTGAAGCGAGGATGGGTTAATACTTTATACACCCGGGCTCGTTCCCACTGTCCTGTGCAGGCCACGAGTCACCACCTCCACTGTAACGTTGCGCTGCGCACACTGGAGACTGGCGCATGTAAAGCCCACACTCCTCAGCTTGGCTGGAGAGTGACACTGTCATCTGCAAGTCAGAAGGTTCCCCCCCCCACATGGAGTGTGCAGGCCCCTCCTCCCACTATCCTGTGCACCATGCCCCCAGCCTGTGCACTCTAGACTTCCCCCACCCCTGTTTCCCTCGTCCCCACCCCCCATTCTCCACGAGACACCTGAATCTCCAGCTTGAATCCGGGTAACGGTTTCCCCCCTGGTCTGCTTGCAGGAGCGATTTCTTGAGCCTCCCGTTCCAAGCTGTGGAGTGCAGTCTGGATGGAATCCAGCCAGCCGGTGAGTTTCAGAATCCAGCCGCTCTGCTTACCGCGTGGGGATCCGGGGGCGGTGGGGTCCGAGCAGCTCACAGACGAGGGCGAGTTGCTTGAGTGAGAATTCAGCCGCGCTGCCTGAGGGTCCTAATGGGGTCGTTTTATGCAATGCAGCCCCTCGAGTCTGCTGCACCTTTCGATAAGATCGAGGCTGGTCCACCTCAACTCCATTTCCTTATCCTACCCCCAACTCCAGGAGGCCAGGCGGCTCTCGTGTTAACAGTGTCGTGGGTGTTTAGCTTTGCTCCTTGACCTGGGAGTGTTCCCTGATGGGGAGGGGTGGATAAAATGGGACGTGACCCATCTCCCCCCCCCCACCCCCAGCACTAACATGCTCCCCTCGAGCACCAGAGGCGCTCGATAGCTTCACCCTCCTCGGGCCTCCCTGGCTCGCTGGGCTGGGTGCATTCCCGAGCGGCTGGGGGGGGTGGTCGTTAGCCTCCAGCCTCATCCTGGGCTAGTACAGAGGCTGGAGCGCAGCAATCGGCCTCCGTTTGCCATGGGCTCGAGAGGAGCAAGGTCAGCCCGGGTTTTCTCGTGATGCTGAGGCGGTAGAGGTGGTGGGTTTGGAAGGTGCTGTTGAAGAAGGAGCCTTGGTGAGTTGCTGCAGTGCATCTTGTAGATGGTGCACACACTGCTGCTACTGTGCGTCGGTGGTGGAGGGAGTGAATGTTTGTGGATGGGGTGCCGATCAAGTGGGGCTGTTTTGTCCTGGATGGTGTCCAGCTTCTTGGGTGTTGTGGGAGCTGCACTCATCCAGGCAAGTGGAGTCTATGCAGCCGTTACGAGGGGTGTGGGGTGAGCGTGGGGGGTTGGGCAGGAGGGGAGGGGGGGGTTGGGTGGGAGGGGGGGTGGGGGTGGGGTAGGCGGGGTGTTGGGGGTGGGTGGGGGGTTGGGCAGGAGGGGAGGGGGGCGTGGGGGTGGAAGGTGGGTGGGGGTGGGGTGGGCGGAGGGGGAGGTTGGGGGGAGGTGGGTGTGGGGTGGGGGTGGAAGGTGGGTGGGGGTGGGGTGGGCGGAGGGGGGTGGTGTGGGCGGAGGGGCAGGTTGGGGGGAGGGGGGTGGGGTGGGCGGAGGGGCAGGTTGGGGGGAGGGGGGTGGGGTGGGCGGGGGGTGGGTGTGGGGTGGGCGGAGGGGGGGTGGGGTGGAGGGTGGGCGGGGGAGGGGGTGGTTGGGGGGAGGGGGGTAGGGGTTGGGCGGTACTGCAGGTAGTGGGGGAAGCAGCTTGATTTTGAAGTGACCGAGCCCCTGTGCTGCCCCTTGCAGGGGAGGAGTGGTCGGATGAAGCGATGAACTGTTTCGACAGCCTCACCTACTGTGCCGAATGGAAGAGCCTACTCGCTCGTATCTGTAGCTACTCACAGAGTGGGGGTGCCACCAGGCCACAGGTGAAACTCTTCGACCGCACCCATGACAAGGTAAGGAACGTCCCCCACTCCGGTGGGGTTTGGGTGGGGGGGTGCGGTGTGGGGGGGTGCAGTGGGCGCTACACAGTGCGTTGTTTCAGCCGTGGCTAAGGTCCCCGCACATCTTCCCCGGAGTGACCGTCGCCCTCTTGTGTGACTTTAAACTGGGAGACTGATGAACTTTGAGAGCCTCGGTGGTGATCAGTAGCTGGAATGCCCCAGGGAGGTGTGCTTTGGAGCAGCGATCACAGGATTACTGTCGTGGACTGACACAGGGCAGGAGGAGGCGCTGTGGCCCTTCGAGTGTATGCCGGCCGTTTTGAACAGCAGTCTCCTTTGCTATTGCCCCACAACTTGTTGCCCAATTCCACTTTTGAAAGTTCATTTTTTTATGACGTGGGAGGTGGTATTTGCCGGGCTGACCTACTCCCAAAGGGAAACTCGGTCAGGCTATCCCAACAGATTTGCAGTTTGTGTGTATTATGAGAAGCTATGTGCACTGAAGTCAGAAGTAAAGATTCCACTACCACTTTTGGAGATTTTTAAATATTAAATTAAAACATTTATTGACATAAAGGAAAACTTTAACATACAAGATTACAGTTACACAGTTAAATCTAGGCTTATAGCATTCCCCAAAAGATTTCCACTTAGCTAGACTCTCAAATAAACACCCTTTTCCAGGCAACAGTCCATATAGATTCTTAATTGATAAAACATCCAGTAATGTTACCACAAGGTATCCACTGTTGCTGTAAGGGAGGTATTTCACAAGCTTCTCTCTCCCTCTCACTCGACAATGGAAATCCAAGGCTTGTAACAAAACCTTGCTTTCTGGAACAACCAGACGTTTCTCTGGGATTGCCTCTTCCTCCATAGGGCTATCTTCAAGATCATATGGCCCCACACACCATACAGCTTTCAATATTTCCTTAAATAAACTTAATAATTTTGCTTTATTCCTTTATGCTCTTTGCCAGTTGTAAAACTTCCTTTTACCTCCTGGAAATCCAACAGCTAAAAATTAAACCCCTCATTTATCTCAATGCAAATCCCTATTCTTGTTGTATTTACTTGTATCCCATCTTAGCTTGTCCATTTCCACTTCAAAAATACTTGCTTTACACCAAACCTTTGACTTAAACCTTGCAGTCTAACTGTCTTCAGTCTAATTAAATTAGTCACACACACATGCACGCACCCACAAGCCTGTTTCACAATATCGCACAGTAATATTGAAAACATTTTCTTTAAACTATTCAATCTGTTTCCACCGCCCTTTCAGGCAGCGCCTCCTAGATCCTAACCATTGGTTGCATAAACAAGATTTTCCTGATGTCGTCTCTGGCCCTTTTGCCAATCGCCTTAAAGCCTGTGTCCTCTGGTTCTCGATTTCAGCAATGGGAAACAATTTCTCTCCATTTGAGTTATCTAAACCCATCCTGATTTTTGGACACCTCTATCAAGTCTCCTCTTAGCCTCCCCTGCTCGAATCTACTCAGGTCTTGACTCATCCCTCATCCCGGTTACCATTACAGTAAACCTCACACCCGTCCTAGAGGATGGTTCCTGGAATCTGAAGTGGGGGGAGTGCTACTGATCGCACCTCCCCGCCCTTTCTCTGTCTCCCCACGATGTCGGAGCGAATTTATCATGTCCTCTCCGCTACTGCTCGCCAGACCTACGACTGGCCAGCTTGAACCGCAGTCCGTCCAGCAGCTGTTGAAAGGCTATTTCACCTTCCGCCCTCTCCCACTCCCACAGAACCTCGACATCGGGGAAGAGCTGATCCGGCTGGGGCATGCGGCCCGAAGCCCTCAAACCGTGGGAGCCGCGGCTGGAGACTGCCTGGAGACGGCCGGCAAATCCACTGCGATGTCTCTCCAAACGCTGCTGGTAATGTAAACTTCCCTCTTGGGTTGATGTCACATCTCCCCCTGGCACTATTAGAAATTGAGCAGGGGCAGGGGGTTATGTTCTGTCCGATCTCCTGGGCCAACCAACGTGACCTAACGGTAACCACACTGTAGGACGGGGCAAGAAATTATAGGGGCTTGTGAGAAAGCTACGGTGATAATCGTGGGTGATTTTAATCGGCGTATAGATTGGACAGTCAGATTGGTGGTTGCCTGGAAGATGAGTTCATGGAATGTTTTTTGGGGCAATTTCTTAGAGGAGCATGTGCTATAGCTAACCACAGAGCAGGCTATACTAGATCTGATAATTAGCAACGAGACAGGATTAAAGAATGACCTCATAGTGAAGGCTCCCCTAGGCAGCAGCGATCATTGAATTTCATAATCAGTTTGAGGGAGAGAAGAGTGGGTCTGAGACTAGTGCTTTGAACTTTAATAGGGGCAATTATAAGGGTATGAAGACAGAGCTGGCTGAAGTGAACTTGGCAATGAGGTTAAGGGATAAGTCAGGAGAGATGCAGTGGCAGACATTTAAGGAGATATTTCAGAATACTCACCGAAGATGCATTCCAGTGAGAAAGAAAGACTCTAGGGGAAGGATGTACCATCCGTGGCTAACTAAGGAAGTTAAAGATAATATCAATTCAAAAGAAAAAGTGTGCAATTCTGTGAAGATTAGGGGCAGGTTAGAAGCCTGGACAGAATATAAAAAACAGTAAAGAGGGGCTTAATAAATAACGAGGGAGAAATTAGGGTATGAGAGAAAGCGAGCTGGAAATATAAAAACAGATAGTAAGAGTCTACAGGTATTTAAAGAGGATAAGGGTAAGTAAAGTGAATGTTGATCCTCCACAGAGCGAGTCTGGGGAACTCATAATGGAAAATAAGGAAATGGCAGACGAATTGAACAGATGTTTTGCGTCTGTCTCCACTGTAGAGAATACAAATAACATCCCAAAAATAAGTGTGCATCAAGCGGTGAAGGGGAGGCAGGAGCTTAAAGCAATTACGATCAAGGGTACTGAGAAAATTTTTAGATCTAAAAGCTGACAAGTCCCAGGTCCTGATGGATTTCATCCTAGAGTCTTAGAAGCAGTGGCTGCAGCGATAGTAGATGCATTGGTTTTAATTTTCCAAAATTCCCTAGATTCTGATAAGGTCCCATCAGATTGGAAAGTAGCGAATGTAACTCCTGTTTTTCTCCTTTCTTGAATAAAGAGAGCAGGAAACTACAGGCCAGTTGGCTTAACATCTGTCGTAGGGAAATTGCTGGAACCTATTATTAAGGAGGTTATAGTGGGGCTTTTGGAAAATTGAAATGCAATCAGGCAGAGTCAGCATGGTTTTGTGAAAGGGAAATCACGTTTGATTACTTTATTGGAGTTCTTTGAGGAAGTAACAAGCAACATGGATAAAAGGGGAACCTGTGGATGTGCTACACTAGGAATTCCAGAAGGCATTTGACAAGGTGCCACATCAAAGATTACTATGCAAAATAAGAGCTCATGATGTAGGGGGTAGCATATTTGCATGGCTAGAGGATTGGTTAGCTAACAGGAAACAGAAAGTAAGCATAAATGGGTCATTTTCAGGTTGACAAGATGTGATGAGTGGAGAGCCAAAGGAATCAGTGCTGGGACCTCCAACTATTTGCAATCTATGTTAATGACTTTGATGGGAATGATTGTATCATAGCTAAATTTATTAATGACACACAGACGAGTAAGAAATTAAGTTGTGAAGACATGAGTCTGCAAAGGGACAAAGATTGGTTAAGTGAGTGGGCAATCTTTAAAAAATTTATTCGTGGGATATGGGCATCGCTGGCTGGGCCAGCATTTATTGCCCATCCCTAATTGCCCTTGAGAAGGTGATGTTGAGCTGCCTTCTTGAGCCGCTGCAGCCCATGTGGTGTAGGTACACCCACTGTGCTGTTAGGGAGGGATTTTGACCCAGCGACGGTGAAGTTACAGCCGATATGTTTCTAAGTCAGGATGGTGAGTGACTTGGAGGGGAACTTGCAGGTGCTGGTGTTCCCATGGCTTTCTGGATGGTAGAGGTCGCAGGTTTGGAAGGTGCTGGCGAAGGAGTCTTGACGATAAGGTGGAAGTGCCAGTGGCTGTACGGACTTTCAGCCAATCCAAGCCCTTCCCCGCACTGCCCCACCCCCACGTTGCCCCAGCCTTCTATTCCTTTCTCCCGCGTGTATCTATCCAGCTTCCCGCCTCTTCAATCCATCCCTGCGATTCACCTCGGCCACTCCCTGTCGGAGCGAGTCCCGCATTCCCCCCACTCCCCATGGGGGCGAGTCCCACATTCCCCCCACTCCCCGTGGGAGCGAGTCCCACATTCTCCCCACTCCCCGTGGGAGCGAGTCCCACATTCTCCCCACTCCCCGTGGGAGCGAGTCCCACATTCTCCCCACTCCCCGTGGGAGCGAGTCCCACATTCTCCCCGCTCCCCGTGGGAGCGAGTCCCACATTCTCCCCGCTCCCCATGGGGGCGAGTCCCACATTCTCCCCACTCCCCGTGGGAGCAAGTCCCACATTCTCCCCGCTCCCCGTGGGAGCGAGTCCCGCGTTCTCCCCGCTCCCCGTGGGAGCGAGTCCCGCGTTCTCCCCGCTCCCCGTGGGAGCGAGTCCCGCGTTCTCCCCGCTCCCCGTGGGAGCGAGTCCCGCGTTCTCCCCGCTCCCCGTGGGAGCGAGTCCCGCGTTCTCCCCGCTCCCCGTGGGAGCGAGTCCCGCGTTCTCCCCACTCCCCATGGGAGCGAGTCCCACGTTCTCCCCACTCCCCGTGGGAGCGAGTCCCACATTCTCCCCACTCCCCGCGGGAGCGAGTCCCACGCTCTCCCCACTCTCTGGATGAAGAAGTTTCTCCTGAATTCCCCATTGGGTTTATTAGTGACTGTCTTATATTGATGGCCCCTAATTCTGGTC
>NC_135914.1:7565390-7777128 GCF_964194155.1 Cetorhinus maximus | reverse complement strand
GCACTCCCTCAGTACTGACAGAATTCACAGAATTGTTATGGTGCAGGAGGAGGCCATTTGGCCCATCATGTCTGCTACGGGCTCTCTGAGCATTGTAACTTGGTGCCACTCTCCTGCCTTTTCCCCGTAACCCTGCACATTGTTTCTATATAAATAATCATCTATTGCCCTCTTGAATGCCTCAGTTGAACCTGCCTCCACCACACTTCCAGGCAGTGCATTCCCGACTCGAACCACTCGCTGTGTGAAAAGGTTTCTTCTCGCATCACATTTACTTCTTTTGCCAATCACTTTAAATCTGTGCCCTCTCGTCCCCTCGATGAGTTTCTGCCCATTTACTCTATCGAGCCCCCTCATGATTTTGAACAACTCAATCAAATCTCCTCTTCACCCTCTCCTCTCCAGAAGAACAGTCCCAACCATCCTCATAACTCAAGTGTCTCATCCCTGGAACCACTCTGGCAAACCTCCCCCGCACCTTCTCCAATGCCACCACATACATCCCTCCTGTAATGTGGTGCCCAAAACTGGGCACAATATTCCAGCTGAGGCTGAACCAGTGCCTTCTAGTGAGGGAACAGCGCCGCCAAATGGAGAATGCCCAAACTGCAGCCAGCCTTCGAGGGAGGCGGTCTCTTTCCTTTTAAGGCAATATGCAAATATTAACATAGGGGGCACGATATCAACTGCCTTTTCCCCATCGACAGGGGTAGTTTAAGCATGTTCTACAATACACAAGGAAAAACTGACCTGTTGGATAGAAAGATATGATGAAAAGAGTGAGGTTATGATTTTGAAGAATGAGTGCCTGTGACTATGAGGGGTAGTGCTTGGTGTCGGCTGGCAGCGTCTGAGAGTTTTCAGGCATACTTACCTGGCAGGGGAGAAACCTTGATCATGAAGGAGGTTCTCCCAGGACGAGGCTATCCCATTGCACTCCGGGTGTGCTGACGCCTGCGATGTCCCCAAATGCGGGATACTCGACTGCAAAATTTGTGGTAGTGGGGGAACTGCGTTCGCGCTCTCCCCTGATTTACAATCCAAAAAACAGACTCAGACTTTTTTCCTCAACAAGGTTCTGTATTAAACCTTATCCAATATGGGCCACAAAATACTCTTTCCAAATCTAGACTCTTCTGTTTTTCCTCCCACCACTATCCAGCCCCCATTCTTTTCCTCCCTGCCATTACCAACAGGCGATTATTCCGTCTCCACGTCATTTTGTCGCTGCCATTTCTTTCGTGGCCGACAAATTCCACGTGCCGTTTTTAACCCCGCGTTTGCCCACTCCCAATATTCTCTCTCAAACCCCCCCCCCACCATATAATACCCAACCCACCATCAAAACAGTCCCTGCACTCCTTCCACTTCCACCCTCCACCTCCCCACCCACCCCGTATCTCTCTGGGCTTCTGTATAATATCACGAGTCAGCTATTCATTCACTTACATTCAGCATTTAAAACATGCAGCGGCGAACCCCTCACTATTTCAAACATGTACAGGCACCCCGTCCCCACGTTCATTCTAATTACCCCCCCCTCCGAAATCAACAGCAGCCTCCCACCCCCTCTGTATAATCTCCCCCTTCAACAGCCCCCTCTGTGATTCCTACCTTCTCCAACTCCTGCCCCCACCCCTCTCCCCATGTGTAAAGTCTTTCCCTGCCCCTTCTTGCAGCTCACTACCCCCGCTGTGGGTTTATCTCACAAACAGGGCTTTCCGTTCACTTGCCATTACTTCTTCAAGGCTTCAATGGCGCAGAGCGAAGAAATAAACAGAGAAGAAAAGCCGGAGAGAGACAGAAAGAAATCTAAACCCAGAACCTCCATCGAATGAATAGAAAATGACCAACGGGAATCCCGTTTCACGGTCAGGATGATCGCACAGCCTTATTATCCCTGAATTATAACACGACTTTAGACAACTTCACATTAGGACTTTTCACTTCCTCTTGTTCCTCACACACCGGAGGCTAACATGTCTGTTTTAGATTGCAAGGCCCCGGCTACTTTAACCCCAGGATTATCCAGGACCGCAGCCCCCAACAGGAACTGGTTATCCAGGGGCACACCGAAAACCAGGGTCCCGGAGAGGAAATGAAATCTCGGGGTAAGAAACGGACACAAACTCACGTGGGGCCCAAGGGGCGCGGCCTTGGAGAAGGTCTCAGTCCGTCCCCTCTGGAGGAAGCTCCTGAAGAGGAAGAGTCCTTGTCCCAGTCTGGATCTTCACATTGCAGGTTTCAAAATAAAAATTCCTTGAGGGGTGGGGGAGACAGTGCGGCACTCCCTCAGTACTGACCCTCCGACAGTGCGGCGCTCCCTCAGTACTGACCCTCCGACAGTGCGGCACTCCCTCAGTACTGACCCTCCGACAGTGCGGCACTCCCTCAGTACTGACCCTCCGACAGTGCGGCACTCCCTCAGTATTGACCCTCTGACAGGGCGCCACTCCCTCAGTACTGACCCTCTGACAGTGCGGCGCTCCCTCAGTACTGACCCTCCGACAGTGCGGCGCTCCCTCAGTACTGACCCTCCGACAGTGCGGCACTCCCTCAGTACTGACCCTGTGACAGTGCGGCGCTCCCTCAGTACTGACCCTCTGACAGTGCGGCACTCCCTCAGTACTGACCCTCTGACAGTGCGCCACTCCCTCAGTACTGACCCTCTGACAGTGCGGCACTCCCTCAGTACTGACCCTCTGACAGTGCGGCACTCCCTCAGTACTGACCCTCTGACAGTGCGGCACTCCCTCAGTACTGACCCTCTGACAGTGCGCCACTCCCTCAGTACTGACCCTCTGACAGTGCGGCACTCCCTCAGTACTGACCCTCTGACAGTGCGGCACTCCCTCAGTACTGACACTCTGACAGTGCGGCACTCCCTCAGTACCAACCCTCCGACAGTGCAGCACTCACTAATTACTGGATTGTGCCTTTGCAAAGAAGGTCTGGAGAGAGATGCTGTGGTTTCTGTCGAGGTTCATCCCGAGCAGTTCTGTGACACAGGTCTCTGTGCTCTACGGGCTGTTCCCAGGGACACACACCGAGACAAACATCAACTGCAGCTGGAGGATCATCAACTCGGTGAAAGACGCGCTTTGGTCTGCCCGAAACTTGTTGGTCTTCCAGCGCAAAGAGTTGTCCCCGACCGAGTGTTGCGGACTGGCACATTCTAAGGTCCAGGACTACGTGCTGAGGGACGCACTAAAGCTTGGGGCAGCCGCCGCAAAGGCGCAATGGGGAAGGGTCGCTGTCTAAGACCTTTCTGCCACAGTGCACCGAGGGACTGGGAATTGTATAGACCCCTCGGGCTGTACAGCTCACAGTGAATGTCTGCAAATGATTGTAATATTCATTGATTGTACTGATGCACCTCGTGATACACGTTGTAAAAGTTGAACCTGATTGTACCTTTGTGAGGGTGATTTTGAAATGGTTTGGAATGTTCTTCCAGATATTTTATGAATAAAGTATATTTTTCCAAAAAAAAATGTCCAAGGTGTTTCATTGAACAGTATCACTCCCCCCCAATGCTTCATCCTCACTGATTGCTCTGAAAGAAGGTCTCAGTGAGGAGTTGGCAGGGACGGGGGGGTTTAATGGAGAGGGTCCTGTAGCTGTCACAAACAAGACCTTTGCATGTCCCCTCGTTTGTGACCTTTGATTTCACCTTTGCTTTACCACCAGTGGTTCTCCATTCCATTCCGTGATTATCTGGTTTCTGGGTGACAGAATGTGTTGTGGAGCGCTGTGACAAAAGATTGATTTTCAAAAATGTCAACTCAGAATGAGGAGAGAGATAGAAAAAAGACATTTTACAAACAAACCTGCTTTAACTTACAACCATCCGCCTCAGGACATCCCAAATCACTTCACAGCCAATGAAGGACTTCTTTTGAAGCAATGTAGGAAACAGTGCGGCGCTCCCTCAGTACTGACCCTCCGACAGTGCGGCACTCCCTCAGTACTGACCTTCCGACAGTGCGGCACTCCCTCAGTACTGACACTCCGACAGTGCAGCACTCACTAATTACTGACCCTCCGACAGTGCAGCACTGCCTCAGTACTGACCCTCCGACAGTGCGGCACTCCCTCAGCACTGACCTTTCGACAGTGCAGCGCTCCCTCAGTACTGACCCTCCGACAGTGCAGCACTCACTAATTACTGACCCTCTGACAGTGCAGCACTCCCTCAGTACTGACCCTCCGACAGTGCAGCACTCACTAATTACTGACCCTCTGACAGTGCAGCACTCCCTCAGTACTGACCCTCTGACAGTGCAGCACTCCCTCAGTACTGACCCTCTGACAGTGCAGTGCCCCCTCAGTACTGACTTTCCAATAGTGCGGTGCTCCCTCAGTACTGACCCTCTGACAGTGCAGTGCCCCCTCAGTACTGACTTTCCAATAGTGCGGTGCTCCCTCATAGACTCATAGAGGTCTACAGCACAGAAAAACGCCCTCCGGCCCATCAAATCTGCACCGGTCAAACAAGTACCTAACTATTCTAACCCCATTTTCCAGCACTAGGCCCATAGCCTTGTAAGCCATGGCATCGCAAGTGCACATCCAAATACTTCTTAAATGTTATGAGGGTTTCTGTCTCTACCCCCCTTTCAGGCAGAGAGGTCCAGATTCCCACCACCCTCTGGGTGAAAAAATTCTTTCTCACATTCCCTCTAAACCTCCTGCCCCTTACCTTAAATCCACTCCCCCTGGCTATTGATCCCTCCACCAAGGGGAAAAGTTACTTCCTGTCTACCCTATCTATGCCCCATATAATTTTATACACCTCAATCATGTCCCCCCTCAATCTCCTCTGCTCCAGGGAAAATAACCTCAGTCTATCCAATCCCTCCTCATAACTAAAACTCTCCAGCCCAGGCAACATCCTGGTAAATCTCCTCTGCACTCTCTCTAGTGCAATCACATCCTTCCTATAATGTGGATTCCAGAACTGCACACAATACTCCAGCTGTGGCCTAACCAGCGTTTTATACAGTTCCAGCATAACCTCCCTGCTCTTATATTCTATGCCTCGGCTAATAAAGGCAAGTATCCCATATGTCATCTTTACCACCTTATCTACCTGTCCCGCTGCCTTAAGGGACCGGTGGACATGCACACCAAGGTCCCTCTGATCCTCGGTACTTCCCAGGGTCCTACCATTCATCGTGTATTCCCGTGCCTTGTTTGTCCTGCCCCAGTGCATCACCTCACACTTATCCGGATTAAATTCCATTTGTCAGTGATCAGTCCATCTGACCAGCCCGTCTATATCCTCCTGTAATCTAAGGCTATCCTCCTCACTATTTACCACCCCATTAATATTTGTGTCATCCGCGAACTAACTGATCAACCCTCCTACATTCAAGTCTAAATCGTTTATATATATACCACAAACAGCAAGGGACCCAACACCGATCCCTCATTACTGACCCGATGACAGTGCAGCACTCCCTCAGTACTGACCCTCTGAAAGTGCAATGCTCCTGTGACAGAAGAGTAGTGTCTCAGTACTGATCCTCTGGCGGGGCGGCGCTCCCTCAGCACCGCACTTTGTGTGCAGGCCTGACTTTGTGCTCAACTCTCTGGATTGGGAACTCATCACCAGAACTTCTGGCTCAGATGGACGGGGGAGAGGGAGCTATACCCACTGAGCCATGTTGCACAAAGATAAGCTGATACCCTGATACCGTGACTGATACCAATCTGTCAAAGTTTGTCACGTGACCAGCATCACTCCCCTTACCCCCCTCACTGATCGCTCTGAAAGGGAGTGATGATGAGGATGGAGGAGGTGGGGAGGGGGTTTCTGAGGCACCACTGGGACTGTTACAATCCAGACCTCTGCACTTGTGGCCTTTGCTCCCTTTGCTCTCACTGTTGCTTCATTGCCAGTGATTCTCCATCGCATTCCATCCGCTGTTGCTTCCCACGTCACTGAATCCTTCGTGGGAGGCAGTGATAAAAGATTTATTTTTAAAAGTGTCAACTCAGAATGAGAAAGGAGATAGAAAGAGAAAATGTTACAAACAAATCTCCTTTCATTTACAATCATCTGCCCTCAGGGCTGTAAAACAGATTGTGAGACCTTTTGGAAGCAAGACCTGGAAAACATTCAGGTTTTGCCTGTTAAGTGGTAAGTAACGTTTATGCTACCCAAGTGCTAGGACACGGCCATCTCCATTAGGAGGGAATCTAACCATCACCCCCTTGACGTTCAATGGAATTACCATCAGCGAATCCCCCACTATCAACATCCTGGGGGTTACCATTGACCAGAAACTGAACTGGACCAGCCATATAAATACTGTGGCTACAAGAGCAGGTCAGAGGCTGGGAATCCTGTGGTGAGTAACTCACCTCCTGACTCCCCAAAGCCTGTCCACCATCTACAAGGCACAAGTCAGGAGTGGGATGGAATACTCCCCACTTGCCTGGATTAGTGCAGCTCCCACAACACTCAAGAAGCTCAACATCATCCAAGACAAAGCAGCCGCTTGATCGGCACCCCATTCACCACCTTAACTTTCACTCCCTCCACAACCGACGCACAGTAGCAGCAGTGTGTGTACAGTTTACAAGGTGCACTGCAGCAACTCACCAAGCTCCCTTCAAACTCAGTCCCACCAACACTGCCTGCCCCGCAACCATTTCATGCTCCAATGGGCATCCTGGCCGCAGGCGGGACCTCCGCCCCCCTCACTCGGGAGGGAGTCCAGCCTTAGAGAGTTACTGGCCGATCTGACTGGCCGGCAGCTGTCTGCAGTGGACGGAAAAGGAAGCGCATAAAGGCGACAGGGCCCAATTGGGCCTGAGTTTCTCCGGCCCCATCAGGGTGGGTTCCCCTGCAGCCATTCAGATCTACATTGGCTTTGGCGGAACCAGGCGATCCCACAGACAGGGCAGTGGTGGGGGGTGGGGGCTGTAAAATCCCGCCCTAAGTCCCGGAACTGGACAGCAAGTTAAGTTTTCAGGCTCCCAGGGTGGGGACCGTAGGAAACGCCTGGGGGAGTGGAAAGTGGGAGATTGGGGTGTTGGGGGAGAGGCCCAGTGGGAGGAAAGGTCCAATGGCCACTGGACCTTAAGTGGAGGGGTGGGTCGGCCGAAGTTAGAAGGGAGCATCTGGTGGAGGTGCCTCCCCCCCACCGACCCCCCGGCCCCCCGGCTCCCCCATCCACCCCTTCCAGCCCGAGGCCTAAGCCTGATCATTTTTGGGCTTCCCCCAAACCCGGGAAATCCACCCACCAGCCTAAAAATTGAGGCTGGGTGGGAAATGGCCCTTAAGTGGCTTATAATTGGCCGCTCAAGGGCCTCAATTGCAGCAATGGTGTGTGGCCCGTCTGAGACCACGTCTGCCCCCGTGTTAAATTGCTGCGAGGTTGGGTTGGGAGGGATGTCAGAGTGAAGCCCATTTCTTCCATTTCACGCTCCCGCTCTGCCTAAAATCCCGCAGGCAGGGGAGCATGAAATTCAGGCCTTGGCTTCGTGTCCCATCCGCAAGACAGCACTGCTGATGGTGCAGCACTCCCTCAGTACTGACCCTCCGACAGTGCGGCGCTCCCTCAGTACTGACCCTCCGACAGTGCGGCGCTCCCTCAGTACTGACCCTCTGACAGTGCGGCACTCCCTCAGCACTGACCCTCCGACAGTGCAGCACTCCCTCAGTACTGACCCTCTGACAGCGCGGCACTCCCTCAGTACTGACCCTCCGACAGTGCGGCACTCCCTCAGTACTGACCCTCCGACAGTGCGGCACTCCCTCCACACCGACTCTGACAGTGCAGCACTCCCTCAGTACTGACCCTCTGACAGTGCGGCACTCCCTCAGTACTGACCCTCTGACAGTGCAGCACTCCCTCAGTACTGACCCTCTGACAGTGCAGCGCTCCCTCAGCACTGACCCTCCAACAGTGCAGCACTCTCTCAGTACTGACCTTCCAACAGTGCAGCACTCCCTTAGTACTGACCCTCCGACAGTGCAGCACTCCCTCAGGACTGACCCTCCAACAGTGCGGCACTCCCTCTGTACTGACCCTCCAACAGTGCGGCACTCCCTCTGTACTGACCCTCCAACAGTGCAGCACTCCCTCTGTACTGACCATCCAACAGTGCAGCACTCCCTCAGTACTGACCCTCCGACAGTGCGGCGCTCCCTCAGTACTGACCCTCCGACAGTGCGGCGCTCCCTCAGTACTGACCCTCTGACAGTGCGGCACTCCCTCAGCACTGACCCTCCGACAGTGCAGCACTCCCTCAGTACTGACCCTCCGACAGTGCAGCACTCCCTCAGGACTGACCCTCCAACAGTGCGGCACTCCCTCTGTACTGACCCTCCAACAGTGCGGCACTCCCTCTGTACTGACCCTCCAACAGTGCAGCACTCCCTCTGTACTGACCATCCAACAGTGCAGCACTCCCTCAGTACTGACTCTCTGACAGTGCAGCACTCCCTCAGTACGACCCTCCGACAGTGCAGCACTCCCTCAGTACTGACCCTCCAACAGTGCAGCACTCCCTATGTACTGACCCTCTGACAGTGCAGCATTCCCTCAGGACTGGCTTTCCAGCAGTGCAGCAGCACTCCCTCAGTACTGACTCTCCAACAGTGCGGCACTCCCTCAGTACTGACCCTCCGACAGTGCAGCACTCCCTATGTACTGACCCTCTGACAGTGCAGCACTCCCTCAGGACTGACTCTCCAACAGTGCAGCACTCCCAATGTACTGACCCTCTGTCAGTGCAGCACTCCCTCAGTACTGACCCTCCGACAGTGCAGCACTCCCTCAGTACTGACCCTCCAACAGTGCGGCACTCCCTATGTACTGACCCTCTGACAGTGCAGCACTCCCTCAGGACTGACTCTCCAACAGTGCGACTGACTCTCCAACAGTGCGGCAATCCCTCAGTACTGACCCTTCGACAGTGCAGCACTCCCTATGTACTGACCCTCTCACAGTGCAGCACTCCCTCAGGACTGACTCTCCAACAGTGCGGCTGACTCTCCAACAGTGCGGCAATCCCTCAGTACTGACCCTCCAACAGTGCAGCACTCCCTATGTACTGACCCTCTGACAGTGCAGCACTCCCTCAGGACTGACTCTCCAACAGTGCGGCTGACTCTCCAACAGTGTGGCAATCCCTCAGTACTGACCCTCCGACAGTGCGGCACTCCCTCAGTACTGACCCTCCGACAGTGCAGCACTCCCTCCGTACTGACTCTCCAACTGTGCGGCGCTCCCTCAGTACCGACCCTCCGACAGTGCGGCGCTCCCTCAGTACTGGCCCTCCGACAGTGCGGCACTCCCTCAGTACTGACCCTCCGACAGTGCAGCACTCCCTCAGTACTGACCCTCCGACAGTGCAGTGCTCCCTCAGTCCTGACCCTCCGACAGTGCAGCGCTCCCTCAGTCCTGACTCTCTGATAGTGCGGCACTCCCTCAATACTGACCCTCCGACAGTGCGGCGCTCCCTCAGTCCTGACTCTGACAGTGCGGCACTCCCTCAGTACTGACCCTCCGACAGTGCGGCACTCCCTCAGTCCTGACTCTGACAGTGCGATGCCCCCTCAGTACTGACCCTCCGACAGTGCGGCGCTCCCTCAGTACTGACCCTCCGACAGTGCAGCGCTCCCTCAGTCCTGACTCTGACAGTGCGGCACTCCCTCAGTACTGACCCTCCGACAGTGCGGCGCTCCCTCAGTACTGACCCTCCGACAGTGCAGCGCTCCCTCAGTACTGACTCTCTGATAGTGCGGCGCTGCCTGAGTATTGACCCTCTGACAGGGCAGCACTCCCTCAGTACTACCCACTGAGCCGTGGGTCACAGCTAAGCCTCTGGATCTGAAACAGCTTCGCATCTGCAGTCAAGGTCAGACCAAGCAGGAGGCAATTCCGGACACTGGCCTCCTCAGAACATGTTGGGCCCATAATCCATTTTGTGCTGGTCCTCTCCTTCTCTCTACATTCACACCATCCATGTTGACACCTCCCAACTCCACCCACCGGCTCGCTGGGGGTAGGGTTTCTGGCCTTCAAGCCTACCTGCCCTCCGCCTCGCCTACAAGTGAATGGCAGCAGGTTAAACCATGGTGTCCTTGATTGTACTGACAGCTCAGCAGTCCTCGCCGAGGTACCCACTGAGCGACAGGGCGGTCGGGAGCGGTTTGCGGAGGGTTTACTCGAGGGAAACACTATACCTGTGGAAACCTGGTAGTCTTGGGTTTTTCCATGTCAGAGGAAGCATTCCTTTTATAGGCATCCATCAAGTTGTTGTGGTGCTGGGTAATTCTGGGGTGGGGGGGGAGTGAAAATGAGAGCAGAAAGTTAGAGTCCGATTGCACAATTAATCATCAGCAGCTTCAGTAGCCTCCCGCCCATCCGTTGCTATCACTTTAAGAAAGAGCCTGCATTTCTATAGCACCTTTCGCGTCCTCGGGATCTTCATAGCAATGAAGGACTCGATTTAAAGCATGCTCGCTGTTGTAATGTAGGAAATGAGACAGCAATGTGGGCGCAGCAAGCCTCCGGGGCTGCATGGCTTCTGTCCTAAGGGTGATGTAGGTTTTCGCAATGTTTACACAAAGTGGTCCCACGGGAGGTTTTTACCTTCTGAGGAAGTCCTCGAATCCATCGGCAGTCCCGAAATCTGGAAGAAAGAAATGGACGTCTCAATGAATCAGCACAATTGCCTCCTGTAAAATCATCCAACTTGCACAGTCCCGAGCAAGGCTACTCTCTGTGAGCACCATCCGCTCGGAATAGAGTGAGATTGATATATTAGACAGAACTGGGAACTACGTGCTACACTGTCCATGTCAAACACTCCCAGGGCAGGTACAGCACGGGGTTAGATACAGAGTAAAGCTCCCTCTACACCGTCCCCATCAAACTCTCCCAAGACAGGTACAGCGCGGGGTTAGATACAGAGTAAAGCTCCCTCTACACTGTCCCCATCAAACACTCCCAGGACAGGTACAGCGCGGGGTTAGATACAGAGTAAAGCTCCCTCTACACTGTCCCCATCAAACACTCCCAGGACAGGTACAGCGCGGTGTTAGATACAGGCTAGCATGGTGGTTTGAATTAAATTGAAATCAGGTTAATATTTACCTGATTTGCGACATTCCTTCAACTGTAAAAGAAAACTGTATCATTACTGGGAACATTACATAAATCTATGCAAGGGCAATGGAAGCCTCTCCATAGCCTTATATCAATCCCAAAGCTAATCCCACTGCCCCACACTTTCCATAGAGCCTTGTATCAATCCCAGACTAATCCCACCTACCCCGCGTTTTCCCCATAGCTCTGTATCAATCCCAAACTAATCCCACTGCCCCGCTCTCTCCTCATAGCCCTGTGTCAATCCCAGACTAATCCCAGCTGCCCTGCTCTCTCCCCATGGCCCTGCATCAATCCCAAACTAATCCCACTGTCCCGCTCTCTCCCCATAGCCCTGTATCAATCCCCAAACTAATCCCTCTGCTCCACTCTCTCCCCATAGCCCTGTATCAATCTCAAACTAATCCCACTGCCCCGCTCTCTCCCCATAGCCCTGTGTCAATCTCAAACTAATCCCACTGCCCCGCTCTCTCCCCATAGTCCTGTATCAATCGCAAACTAATCCCACTGCCCCACTCTCTCCCCATAGCCCTGTATCAATCCCAAACTAATCCCACTGCCCCACTCTCTCTCCATAGTCCTGTATCAATCCCAAACTAATCCCTCTGCTCCACTCTCTCCCCATAGCCCTGTATCTTCCACTGTTTCAGGTCACGATGCAACATTCTCTGAACAGGTGCAGTTATCTCTGCCTCAGCCACTTCTCTGTGGCAAACCATTTCATGTTCTAACAAAGAGATAAAAACAAAAAACTACTGCGGATGCTGGAAATCCAAAACAAAAACAGAATTACCTGGAAAAACTCAGCAGGTCTGGCAGCATCGGCGGAGAAGAAAAGAGTTGACGTTTCGGGTCCACATGACCCTTCAACAGAACTGAAGCATAGTTAGGAGAGGGGTGAAATCTAAGCTGGTTTAAGGTGGGGGGCGGGGGGAGAGAAGTTGAGGGTGGGGTGGTTGTAGGGACAAGCAAGCAGTGATAGGAGCAGATAATCAAAAGATGTCACAGACAAAAGGATCAAAGAGGTGTTGAAGGTGGTGATATTAGCTAAGAAAAGTGCTAATTAAGAATGGATGGCAGGACACTCAAGGTACAGCTCTAGTGGGGGTGGGGTGGAAAGACTGACAAGGTATTAGTTATAGATTTAAAAATAATGGAAATAGGTGGGAAAAGAAAAATCTATATAAATTATTGAAAAAAAAAGGGAGGGGGAGGAAACAGGGTGGGGATGGGGGGAGGGGGAGTTTAAGATCTAAAGTTGTTGAATTCAATATTCAGCCCGGAAGGCTGTAAAGTGCCTAGTCGGAAGATGAGGTGCTGTTCCTCCAGTTTGCGTTGAGCTTCATTGGAACAATGCAGCAAGCCAAGGACAGACATGTGGGCAAGAGAGCAGGGTGGAGTGTTAAAATGGCAAGCGACAGGGAGGTTTGGGTCTTTCTTGCTGACAGACTGCAGGTGTTCTGCAAAGCGGTCGCCCAGTTTGCGTTTGGTCTCTCCAATGTAGAGGAGACCGCATTGGGAGCAACGAATGCAGTAGACTAAGTTAGGGGAAATGCAAGTGAAATGCTGCTTCACTTGAAAGGAGTGTTTGGGCCCTTGGACGGTGAGGAGAGAGGAAGTGAAGGGGCAGATGTTGCATCTTCTGCGTGGGCATGGGGAGGTGCCATAGGTGGGGGTTGAGGAGTAGGGGGTGATGGAGGAGTGGACCAGGGTGTCCCGGAGGGAACGATCCCTACGGAATGCCACCAGGGGGGGTGAAGGGAAGATGTGTTTGGTGGTGACATCATGCTGGAGTTGGCGGAAATGGCGGAGGATGATCCTTTGAATGCGGAGGCTGGTGGGGTGATAAGTGAGGACAAGGGGGACTCTATCATGTTTCTGGGAGGGAGGAGAAGGCGTGAGGGTGGATGCGCAGGAGATGGGCCGGATACGGTTGAGGGCCCTGTCAACGACCGTGGGTGGAAAACCTCGGTTAAGGAAGAAGGAGGACATGTCAGAGGAACTGTTTTTGAAGGTAGCGTCATCAGAACAGATGCAACGGAGGTGAAGGAACTGAGAGAATGGGATGGAGTCCTTACAGGAAGCGGGGTGTAAGGAGCTGTAGTCGAGGTAGCTGTGGGAGTCGGTAGGCTTGTAATGGATATTGGTGGACAGTCTATCATCAGAAATTGAGACAGAGAGGTCAAGGAAGGGAAGAGAATTGTCAGAGACGGACCATGTGAAAATGATGGAGGGGTGGAGATTGGAAGCAAAATTAATAAATTTTTCCAGGTCCCGACGAGAGCATGAAGCCGCACCGAAGTAATCATCGATGTACCGGAGAAAGAGTCGTGGGAGGGGGCTGGAGTAGGACTGGAACAAGGAATGTTCCACATACCCCATAAAGAGACAGGCGTAGCTGGGGCCCATGCGGGTACCCATAGCCACACCTTTTATTTGGAGGAAGTGAGAGGAGTTAAAGGAGAAATTGTTCAGTGTGAGAACAAGTTCAGCCAGACGGAGGAGAGTAGTGGTGGATGGGGATTGTTCTAACAACCCTCTGCATAAAGAAAGCTATCCTAATCTCCCTCATTACTCTCTCGTGTCAGGGTCAAAGCATGTAAATAGAAAACTAGGTGATAAATGTATGAATATTTATCTGTGCAGAGGGGAGATGGAGAGTTTATCTGAAATCTTACCACTTGCTTTGCCATTTCCTGTGCTGGTTCAGTTGAGTTATAGAAATTCACAAAACATCCTTTGGGATAACCTGTGAACAAAGAGGGTTAAAAACATACTGTTTTTTCCGAGGGAATAAAATTTCCATGCATGCTCTTTGGTCCAAAAAGAACCTCTTACTTCTTGCATCTGTCGTGTCAACTTTTCCCATTATAAATTCCTATCTCATTCTCTGAGGGAGATCCTGTGACGCGATGGTTAACGTCCCTGCCTCTGAGCCAGAAGTTCTGGGTTCGAGTCCCGCCTTGTGACTGGATGGCCAAGGAAAGCGCATTCATAAAGTGGCCAAACAGGTTGGGTATCAACCCGCAAATCCTTCCAACACACAACAGTGGCAGGCGGTAAGAGCGGGAAAGATTCCTGGTCAGACATGTGATTGGCAAGAAAGTTGGAGCCTCTACCATCACTATCCGTAGCTCTGGACTACAGTAGGCACGTAGAAAGTGCATGTTGCCACGGCGACTTGGGCTGCCTGAGTGAACTGTAACACACCACTACTATATCTTTGTTTATGATGGAAACTTTCTATGTAAACCTGTCACTCTGTAATTACACCCTCCTTCCAGTGGGGGTGCTACGGTGTTTCGGGTTCCAACTCACCAGCCTGTGCTGTGGAGAAATTACTTCTATAAATGACATGTCCATACACCCAGCTCTGCTTACCTCTTGCCCTCTGAACCATTTCTCCGGGGGACTACAATACGGAAAAGAAGCAGGAACTGAGGGAAAAAAATGGCCTTTGGACCACGGAAGCTCATCCCTCTAGTAACTCCCCCAGCCCAGCACCCGATTGTGCCCTAAAGCCTCCCAGCCTAACAGACGGTTCCCAAACAGAAAAACGGAGGGCTAAGTGGAGACTTGATAAAGGCGTTTAAAAAAAATCATGAAGCATTTAAGACTGGGTAAGTAAAGAGAAATTGTTTTGAATGGCTGAAGGGTCAATCGCCACAGTTAATGGATTTATGGTGATCAACAAAAACAACGTGAGCGGGATTTTACGCCGATGGGATTTCATGGTCCCGCCAAAGTCAATGGACTTTTGAACGGCTCGCCGCATTTTACGGCGCCCGCCCCATCCTCAACAGGGCCATAAAATGCCCCCCCCCAAGAGGACAAATTTTTTTTTAGCCAGCCAGTAGTTAGGGTTTGGAATGCGCTGTCCTATAAGCCAATTCATTCGTAGCCTTCAAAAAGGAACTGGATGAATACTTGAAGGAGGAAAAATTGCCGGAGTGTGGGAAAAGAGCCAGGGAGTAAGACCAACTGGGTTGCTCTTTGGAAGAGCTGGTACAGATTTGATGGGCTGAATGGCCTCTTCTGTACTCACTGTTGTATGATTAACGCTTCTCAGTCTCTCTCTTTTTATCTATGTTTTGTGGACACTCTGCTCTCTCTCTCCCTCACTGTATTTGGCTCATTCTCTTTCTTTCCCTCTCTCTCTCTCTTTCTCTCTCCCTGTCTCTCTCACTCCATTCTTCACTTTCAGTATCCCTACCTGAACACAATCCACACAGTATCAGGACCAAGATGCAATTCTTCATCCCAAACGCCATAGTCGGAACCTTCACCCTCCTTTAATGAGCTGGCAAAACTTAAGTGCACCTCTTCACCCTGCAAATGAAAAGGGAACCAATAAAAATTAATCAGGGGTGAAAACAGAGAAGGCTGGAAATTATCGGCAGATCAGGCAGCCAAGGTGGAGAGAGAAATAGAGTCAACATTTCAGGTCGGTGACCTGTCGTCAGAACTGGGAAAAGTTAGGGACGTAACTGGTTTTGAGCAAGTTGTAAGTTAAGGGGAGCTCGTGGGAAAAAGAGCAAAAGGGAAGGTCTGTGATAAGTGGAGAGGGCAGGAAAGGTTAAATGACAAAATGGTTCATGGTGTAAACCCCGATCAGAGGCCCCGATCACAGGCTTTAATCCACAAACCCCAATCACAGGCCCCGATCACAGGCTTCAATCCACAAACCCCAATCACAGGCCCCGATCACAGGCTTTAATCCACAAACCCCAATCACAGGCCCCGATCACAGGCTTCAATCCACAAACCCCAATCACAGGCCCCGATCACAGGCTTTAATCCACAAACCCCAATCACAGGCCCCGATCACAGGCTTCAATCCACAAATCCCGATCACAGGCCCCGATCACAGGCTTTAATCCACAAACCCCAATCACAGGCCCCGATCACAGGCTTAAATCCACAAACCCTGATCACAGGCCCCGATCACAGGCTTAAATCCACAAACCCCAATCACAGGCCCCGATCACAGGCTTTAATCCACAAACCCCGATCACAGGCCCCGATCACAGGCTTTAATCCACAAACCCCAATCACAGGCCCCGATCACAGGCTTTAATCCACAAGCCCCAATCACAGACCCCGATCACAGGCTTCAATCCACAAACCCCAATCACAGGCCCCGATCACAGGCTTCAATCCACAAACCCCAATCACAGGCCCCGATCACAGGCTTTAATCCACAAGCCCCAATCACAGGCCCCGATCACAGGCTTCAATCCACAAACCCCAATCACAGGCCCCGATCATAGGCTTTAATCCACAAACCCCAATCACAGGCCCCGATCACAGGCTTTAATCCACAAGCCCCGATCACAGGCCCCGATCACAAGCTTCAATCCACAAACCCCAATCACAGGCCCCGATCATAGGCTTTAATCCACAAACCCCAATCACAGGCCCCGATCACAGGCTTCAATCCACAAACCCCAATCACAGGCCCCGATCACAGGCTTTAATCCACAAACCCCAATCACAGGCCCCGATCACAGGCTTTAATCCACAAGCCCCGATCACAGGCTTCAATCCACAAACCCCAATCACAGGCCCCGATCACAGGCTTTAATCCACAAGCCCCGATCACAGGCTTCAATCCACAAACCCCAATCACAGGCCCCGATCACAGGCTTTAATCCACAAGCCCCGATCACAGGCCCCGATCACAGGCCCCGATCACAGGCTTTAATCCACAAGCCCCAATCACAGGCTTCAATCCACAAACCCCAATCACAGGCCCCGATCACAGGCTTTAATCCACAAGCCCCAATCACAGGCTTCAATCCACAAGCCCCAATCACAAGCCCCGATCACAGGCCCCGATCATAGGCTTTAATCCACAAGCCCCAATCACAGGCTTTAATCCACAAACCCCAATCACAGGCCCCGATCACAGGCTTTAATCCACAAGCCCCAATCACAGGCCCCGATTACTGGCTTTAATCCACGAACCCCGAACACAGGTCCCGATCACAGGCTTCAATCCACAATTACCCTTTAACCATTTCTTTTCAAGCCAAATCTAGACAACTTGTCCTTGTATTTTAAACTTTTTAGCCCCGCTATGTTTCTGGTGAATCTGTGGTGCAGTCCTTCAAGGCTCATTTGACAGCACCTTCCAAACCTACAACCTCTATCACCAAGAAGGACAAGGACAACAGATAGGTGAGAACACCACCACCTGGGAATTTCCCTCCAAGTCACTCACCATCCTGAATTGGAAATATATCGGCCGTTCCTTCACTGTCGCTGGGTCAAAATCCTGGAACTCCCCCCTCTCTGACTGCACGGTGGGTGTACCTACACCACAGGGACTGCAGCGGTTCAAGAAGGCAGCTCACCACCACCTTTTAATTCGGGATGGGCAATACATGCTGGCCTTGCCAACGAGGTGTCATGTCCTGTGAATGATTATTTTTTTTAAAAACCCTCTGTTTAGTGGCGAACCTTTAACCCTCTCCCCTCCCACCCAGCTGCTGGGTGAGGACCCCTCTCCTCTCCCCATTCTTATATCTACCACAAGGGCCTATTACACGTGCATCCGGGCAGATATTCCACTACAAAGGCGTTGCAGTAAGGCCTGTCATGCTACCCTCCACATGCATTTTTCCAAACGTTGGCTGGCTGGGGTTTGGGGAGGAGTGGTGGTGGGGGGGGTGGGGTTGTGATGGTGATCAGGGGCAGGAAACCCCGGCTGGCTTCTCCCCTTTCCCCCAACTGCCCTGACTCTAACCCACAGCACTTTACACACACGGTAGCTCTCGCCATCAGCGGGCCAACGTCATCAGATCTTGGTTTAGTTTTCCGACATTTGCCTGCCACAATTTTTAATTGGTTAAAAAAAAGGGAAATAATGCAGCTGCTCCAGTCCTTCCTGAGATGGAATCTTTTTAGAGATTGAAGTGTCTAAAATAATGCTGCCTGTAACACTTTGTTCAGTTCACCGGACTCGTTATTCTTTCGTTTTAATGTTAACTATTCAGTGCCGACAAACTAGGACTACAAACGGAAACCCCCCTGTGTCGTTTCGCCACTGGCAGCAACCTCTCGCAATGATACCCCCGACACTCGAGCAGGCAGTCATAGTCCTTCTGGGAACCAAGCACAAATGGGATCCTGGCCTGTACAGGCAATCACAATCTTGAGGGCGATGTCTGTTGCTCTCGCAGATGTGCACACACTCACCGAATCACCGCACGGGTAAACTTCAGCGTGAGACGGAGAGCGAGAATTCTTCCTCTCCCCCGACAAGTCTTTAGATTTTACCCTGGCTTCGATGAGGTATCGTGATGGCAGGGTGCCAAGGAAAGCTGCTGATAGGTTTGGCTCACTGGCACGCTGAATTAAAATTTCGAGGGCAGCCTCTTGCAGATCCCAGAGATGTCCTGGGAGGAGATGGGCCTGATTTGCTAAGACCCTGACTGCTGGTAAGAGGGGCAGAGGCAGAGTGAGAATAAAGAGAGAGAGCATGCGTGAACAAAACAACAGACATAGACATCAGACCCACTCAGCACTGTGGGGGTGGAAGAGTAAAAGCAGAGGTGCACTCACCTGTACACAGGCCTTGATACTGAAAACTGTAAATTCAGCACAGAATGTGGCTGCCCCCATCAAACACTCCCAGGACAGGTACAGCACGGAGTCAGATACAGAGTAAAGCTCCCTCTACACTGTCCCCATCAAACACTCCCAGGACAGGTACAGCACGGGGTTAGATACAGAGTAAAGCTCCCTCTACACTGTCCCCATCAAACACTCCCAGGACAAGTACAGCACGGGGTTAGATACAGAGTAAAGCTCCCTCTACACTGTCCCCGTCAAACACTCCCAGGACAGGTACAGCATGGGGTTAGATACAGAGTAAAGCTCCCTCTACACCGTCCCCATCAAACACTCCCGGGACAGGTACAGCACAGGGTTAGATACAGAGTAAAGCTCCCTCTACACTGCCCCTGTCAAACACTCCCAGAGCAGGTACAGCACGGGGTTAGGTACAGAATATAGCTCCCTCTACACTGTCTCCATCAAACACTCCCAGGACAGGTACAGCACGGGGTTAGATACAGAGTAAACCTCTCTCTACACTGTCTTCATCAAACACTCCCAGAGCAGGTACAGCACGGGGTTAGATACAGAATATAACTCCCTCTACACTATCTCCATCAAACACTCCCAGGACAGGTACAGCACGGGGTTAGATACAGAATATAGCTCCCTCTGCACTGTCTCCGTCAAACACTCCCAGGACAGGTACAGCACGGGGTTAGATACAGAGTAAAGCTCCCTCTACACTGTCCCCATCAAACACTCCCAGGACAGGTACAGCACGGGGTTAGATGGAGTAAAGCTCCCTCTACACTGTCCCCATCAAACACTCCCAGGACAGGTACAGCACGGAGTCAGATACAGAGTAAAGCTCCCTCTACACTGTCCCCATCAAACACTCCCAGGACAGGTACAGCACGGAGTCAGATACAGAGTAAAGCTCCCTCTACACTGTCCCCATCAAACACTCCCAGGACAGGTACAGCACGGGGTTAGATACAGAGTAAAGCTCCCTCTACACTGTCCCCATCAAACACTCCCAGGACAGGTACAGCACAGGGTTAGATACAGAGTAAAGCTCCCTCTACACTGTCCCCATCAAACACTCCCAGGACAGGTACAGCACGGGGTTAGATACAGAGTAAAGCTCCCTCTACACTGTCCCCATCAAACACTACCAGGACAGGTACAGCACGGGGATAGATACAGAGCATAGCTTCCTCTACACCGTCCCCATCAAACACCCCCAGGTTGAGGAACCCCTGCCTCACCTGTCCTGGGGATCAGAATTTATCCACACTCCAAGGAGCCGCTCGCTCAAATGTGCACAGCCAACTGCGTTCCCACTTCACCTGCTTGTGCATCCCAGAAGGTGGATGGCACCTTTTTGAGCGAGCTGCTGATGTCAGAATTTGCAGCATGCGTGTGCGGGCGGCTCCTGTTCCCCTGACAACGGTCTCTCAAGGACACTAGTGGCCCTCGAACAACAAACCTCTCCAGGAGGTCTGCATTCGGATTAAACGCTCCGTGTGAACCTGAGCTGGGCGGCAAGGCCGTCCTCCCCCCCATCAGCGAGCAACTGATTGTTAGTTTGGCTGTTGAACAATTCATTCATTTCTCCGTGCTTTGTTCTGTCTGTTTCGGTTTCTGCCCATTCTTTATCACGATGGTTCAATTATCAGCACACGTGACGGGGAGGGTGGGGGGGCTTGTATTGCCTTGAATGCAGAAGATTACAGGGTGAGCTGATTGAAGCATTTAAGATGATTAAATCATTTGATAGGGTTGTTAGAGAGAAACTATTTCCTCTGGTGGGTTGGGGAGAACTGAGCAGTGGGACAGAATCTTAAACTCCGAGCCAGGCCATTCAGGGGTGAGGTCAGCAGGCACTTCTTCACACCAAGGGGAGCGGAAATCTCAAAACACTCTGCCCAGGCAGGCTGGGGTGCACTGAAATGTCAAAATTCAGATAACAGTTGGGCCAGGGTGTTTATGGCTTGGAACCAAGGCTTAGAACACAGGCCAGCCATAATCTGATTGAAGGGTGAAACAGGTTGAAGGGGCTGAATGGCCCGCTCCTGATCAGGCTACCTAGAAGGCAAGAACAGGAGGACAAGGACATCTTTATAGGAAGGATGTGATTGCACTGGAGAGGGTGCATAGGAGATTTACCAGGGTGCAGCCTGGGCTGGGGAGGGTCTGAGCTATGATGAAAGATTGGATAGGCTGAGGCTGTTATCCCTTGGAGCAGCGAAGGTTGAGAGGGGACCTGATAGAGGTGTATAAGATTATGAGGGGCACAGATAGGTAGATAGGAAGGCACTTTTTCCATTGGTAGAAGGGTCAATAACCAGGGGGCATAAGATTTAAGGTAAGAGGTAGAAGGCTAAGAGGGGAGTTGAGAAGAAATTTTTTCACCCAGAGGGTGGAGGGAGTCTGGAACTCACTGCCTGAAAGGTTGGTTGAGTCAGAAAATCTCGTAACATTTAAGAAGTATTTAGATATTCACTTGCGTTGCCATAGCCTCCAGGGCTACAGGCCAAGCACTGGAAACTGGGATTAATGTAGTCAGATCTTTGCTAACTGGTATGGACACGATGGGCTGAATGGCCTCCTTATGTGCTGTAAACGTCTATGAGTCTATGAGTCTACACCACTCTCATTGTCGTCTGTTTGAACTGGTAATTAACTCTGAAAGCATCGAGTTAACAGAGGTGGTTACATGGTGATTATAAAATGCAATGCGTACACAGAGTAGCTCAGTTTTCAAGGTTGTGAGACATCATTTCGTTCATGTTTCCTCCTCCTTCCTCCCAACAGATTGATTTGTAGCTTCCCAGACCTGAACCAGATTCTCAAAAGAGAAGACTTACATGCATTTAGCATCTTCACAACCTCACTTGGTCCCAAAGCTGCTGACAGCCAACGCAGTGCTTTGCTGATGTGTTGTCACTGATGTAACATAGGAAACACTACAGCCACTGTGAGCACTCCATGTAACTTCTCATGGTGATGGCACCCAACAACACTACAGCGCTCTCTGAGTACCAACAGTCCAACAGTGCAGCACTCCCTCAATACTGACCCTCCGACAGTGCAGCACTCCCTCAGTACTGACCCTCCTAAAGTGCGGCACTCCCTCAGTACTGACCCTCCTACAGTGCAGCACTCCCTCAGTAATGACCCTCCGACAGTGCAGCACTCCCTCAGTAATGACCCTCCTACGGTGCAGCACTCCCTCAGTAATGACCCTCCTACAGTGCAGCACTCCCTCAGTAATGACCCTCTGACAGTGCGACACTCCCTCAGTAATGGCCCCCCTACATTGCAGCGCTCCCTCAGTCTCGCCACTACAGTGCTCCCTCAGTACCAACAGTCCAACACTGCAGTGCTCCCTCAGTACTGACCCTCCGACAGTGCAGCACTCCCTCAGTAATGACCCTCCTACAGTGCGGCACTCCCTCAGTACTGACCCTCCTACAGTGCAGTGCTCCCTTAGTACCAACACTCCAACACTGCAGTGCTCCATCAGTACTGACCCTTCGACAGTGCGGCACTCCCTCAGTACTGACCCTCCTACTGTGCAGTGCTCCCTCAGCACTGACCCTCCGACACTGCGGCGTTCCTCAGTACTGATCCTCTGTCAGTGCGGCACTCCCACAGTACTGACCCTCTGATATTACAGCACTCCCTCAGTACTGATCCTCCGACATTGCAGTGCTCCTTCAGTACTGGCACTGGGACAGTCAGCCTAGCTTTTGTGCTCTAGTCTCTCTCAAAACCACTTCCTGACTTAGAGACGAGAGTGCAACCAACATCACTAAAAGCAGATTATCTGCTCTGAAGAAGAGTCATACGGACTCGAAAAGTTAACTCTGTTTCTCTCTCCACAGATGCTGCCAGGCCTGCTGAGTTTCTCCAGCTTTTCGGTTTTTATTTTAATCCGGTAATTCGCTCTTTGTGGGAACTTGCTGTTGCCATAAGCGCTTTAATCACAGGAAATGGTTCATCTTCCAGGACTAAAAACATTTGGGAAGAGTTTGTGCTTTTTAAAAGATACTGTCCATTAAAGGTCAATGCAAGGACTCTGGTGGCTGCTTTTCCTGGAAAATACAGCATTTTACAAGAAAAGGTAATTAAGCAGTTTTAAAGAACTGGAAACCTCTGGACTGCTGCAGTCCATGTGGTGTAGGTATACTCACAGTGCTGTTAAGGAGGGAGTTCCAGGGTTTTGACCCAGCGACAGTGACAGTGAAGAAACGACTGAGATAGTTCTGTTGGGATGGTGCGTGGCTTGGAGGGGAACTTGCAGGTGGTGGGGGAAAAAAAACAGGCTGGGAAAACTGGGTTTTAAAAGCTGGTTTTGCTTTTGGGGAGAAAACGAGAAGGACCAACTGCTTGAGTAAAGAAGACAGCAGCTCCTGAAGCTCCAGCCCCAGTCCCAAAGCAAACAGTGAATGGAAGTTGCTCCAAAGTCGCTCTAAGTTCTGAAATTGACCGACTGCAAGTCTTCCTTGAGTCCGCCTGAAAAGTAGTGCAGGAGTCATCAATTGTTTCCCAGACCAGCGCTGAGGGACCAACCACATAACCCGGACGCCATTTTAAGGACTCCACCATCTGTCCTTTACCCTTGAACCATTGACTTCAACCTTTTGGGAGAATTCCTCTTTTTTATTCTTTTTGGTGTGTGTGTGTGTGTGTGTGTGCGTGTGTGCATGCATGTGTGTGAGTGTGTGTGTGTGTGTGTGTGCGTGTGTGCATGCATGTGTGTGTGCGTGTGTGCATGCATGTGAGTATGTGTGTGTGTGTGTGCGTGTGTGTGTGTGCGTGCGTGTGTGCGTGCGTGTGAGTATGTGTGTGTGTGCGTGTGTGCATGCATGTATGTGAGTATGTGTGTGTGTGTGTGTGCGTGCATGTATGTGAGTATGTGTGTGCGTGCATGCTTGCGTGTGTGCGTGTGTGCGTGTGTGCGTGTGTGTGCATGCGTGCGTGTGTGTGTGCGTGCATGTGTGTGAGTTAAGGTATTTAGAAAGAGTAATTATTATACTTTCATATTTCATTATACAATGTTCGCCTTCTGCTGGACAAGTCTGATTTTATAATAAACTAATAATTTTGTTGTTTATTGAAGAAACCTGGGCACCAAGTGGTCATTTTGAGACTCATAGGTAAAGTACACATTTGGCCGTATAGCTAGCTGGAGAAATCATTTAAATATATGTTGTGACCCGTGGAATAGTGGAACTAGAGACAGACAGTGCACTCCTCCCAACGAGGTCATAACAGTCTGCACAAATTGGCTGCCATGTTTCATACATTACAATAGTAAAAAAGTAAGTGCTTCATTGGTATAAAACTCTTTGGGACATCCTGAGGCCATGAAAGGTGTTATGGAGCTGTGAGATATTTGATTGACTGATTGTTCGAGTGGCCGGTTTCGGTCTGGGGTGACAGAGGGATTTGTTTCAAAGGATACCCATGACACGATTGTGAAGTCACAATGAGGCTGAAAGCTCATGACCCCACCGCGAGATGCTGGCAAGGTCACATGACCCTCTGGGTTATGGGCCTTGGTCACTTGAAAGTGGTTGTCAGCGAGGCTCGGGCTCCCTGCGTTGCTGAAAGATGCCATTGAACTGCAGCCCCAAGCAGATCAACCGCTCAGGGCATGGAAGTCCCTCTGCAGCCTCTTCCTGTACCACCCAAGGGACGGTGTCGCGCTCAGGCTCAGTGTCGAGCTCAGGCTCGGTGTCGCGCTCAGGCTCGGTGTCGAGCTCAGGCTCGGTGTCGAGCTCAGGCTCCAGCTTGACGCGTGACTTCCTTTGTGACTGGCACAAAGTGACAGACTGTAGCTTCCACCGGTGGTACACAGGGGCATCGGATTACGGTGGGTCCTCCTCCCCATATTGTCTCCCCCCGAGGGCCTCCCCTCTACCCTTTGGCTGGCCAAGGGTTATCAGTTGAATGCCCTGGTCTCCCCCAACCCCACAGGTTTCCTTAATGCGCACGCACACACACATACACACACACACACACATACATATCGCTGGCAACACATGTAGTCATGGATTTACATTATTCATTCACTGGATACGGGTGTCACTGGCAAGTAGAGCATTTAATGCCCATCCCTAATTGCCCCTTGAGAAGGCTGTGGTGAGCTGCCTTCTTGAACTGCTGCAGTTCCTGTGGTGTAGGTACACCCACAGCGCTGTTAGGGAGGGAGTTCCAGGATTTTGACCCAGCGACAGTGAAGGAACGGCCGATATATTTCCAAGTCAGGATGGTGAGTGACTTGGAGGGGAACTTGCAGGTGGTGGTGTTCCCATGTGTCTGCTGCCCTTGTCCTTCTGGGTGGTAGAGGTCGTGGGTTTGGAAGGTGCTGTTGAAGGAGCCTTGGTGAGTTGCTGCAGTGCATCTTGTAGATGGTACACATACTGCTGACACTGTGCGTCGGTGGTGGAGGGAGTGAATGTTTGTGGATGGGGTGCCAATCAAGTGGGGCTGCTTTGTCCTGGATGTTGTCGAGCTTCTTGAGTGTTGTGGGAGCTGCACTCATCCAGGCAGGTGGGGAGTATTCCATCACACTCCTGACTTGTGCCTTGTCGATGGTGGACAGGTTTTGGGGAGTCAGGAGGTGAGTTACTCTCCACAGAATTCCCAGTCTCTGACCTGCTCTAATGTGATGGATGCAAACACCTTGAACCCAGATCATTGTACCTTGAGCAAAGGTGGGTTGATGGAGCTGAGGTACAGGTCAGTCATGATCTGAATGAATATGGAACTGGAGGGGCTGAGAGGCCTCGTCCTCTTTGTATATTCCACTGATTACCCCGCCAAATGAACAAAAATTGGAAAAGAGCAATTAGCCTCAATGTTTCTGTGTTGAGGCGGGGTATGTGGTGGGGTAGAAATCAGCCAGGGGTCTTGCTGCTGATCACCGTCCAGTGATTCCTGGGTTAGAGAGGGGTTAGAGGGAGAGGCAAAATCAGTCAGGGGTTTTGCTCCTGATCACTGTCCAGTGTTCCCTGGGTTAGAGAGAGGGGAAATCAGCCAGGGTTCCTGCTCCTGATCACTGTCCAGTGGCCCCTGGGTTAGGGAGAGGGGGAAATCAGCCAGGGTTCCTGCTCCTGATCACTGTCCACTGACCCCTGGGTTAGAGAGAGTGGAAATCAGTCAGGGTTCCTGCTCCTGATCACTGTCCAATGACCCCTGGGTTAAAGAGAGTGGAAATCAGCCAGGGTTCCTGCTCCTGATACCTGTCCAATGACCCCTGGGTTAGAGAGAGAGGAGAAATCAGCCAGGGTTCCTGCTCCTGATACCTGTCTGATGACCCCTGGGTTAGACCCTGGGTTAGAGAGAGAGGGAATAATGTGAATGTATATGATGTAAATGTAAATAGATGTAAATGCATTGGAGGTGGTTCAGAGGAGTTTTATTGGATTGATACCTGGAATGAGTGGGTTGTCTGATGAGGAAAGGTTGGACAGACTGGGCTTGTTTCCACTGGAGTTTAGAAGAGTGAGGGGGTGACTTGATTGAAGTATATAAGATCCTGAATGGTATTGACAAGGAAAGGATGATACCTCTTGTGGGTGAGTCCAGGACTAAGGGGGACTGTTTTAAAATTAGGGGTGGAACTTTTAGGACAGAGATGAGGAGAATTTTTCTCTCTCAGAGGGTTGTGTGACTTTGGAACTCACTGCCTCAGAAGGTGGTGGAGGTGGGGTGATTGAATAATTTTAAGGCGGAGGTAGATTGATTCTTTTTAGGGAAAGGAATCAAAGGTTATCGGGGGTAGGTAGGGATGTGGAATTCAAAACACAAACAGATCAGCCATGATCTTCATGAATGGCGGAACAGGCTCAAGGGCCCAGATAGCCGACTTCTGCTCCTATTTCATATGATCGTATATGTTCGAAATCAGCCAGGGCTTCCTGCTCCCGATACCTTTCTGATGACCCCCTGCTGGAAAGTGTGGATATCGAGCGGGGACCAGGCCCAGGGCTTGTCTGTGACACCTACCAAGGCCAAATAGCCAACTGGTGCTCACATGTCAGCAGCAGCCACTGTGAGGTGGGGAAGTCTGGTCTATGGAGCCTGAAATGTAGTGAGAGTTGCTGATCTTGAAGAGTCAGGGGTGGACGATAAACTGACAGAGAGACCTATTTGCAGCGTCCAACGCACTCCTGGCTGAGCTCCCACTTTCTACACTCCCAAAACTGGAAGTCACCCAAAAATCTACTGCCCATGTCTTAACTCGCCGCAAGTCCCTTACCCCTATCACTCACACTGCTCGCTGATCTCCACTGGCTCCCAGTCAAGCAGCATCTTGATTTTAAGATTCTCCATCCTTGTTTTTAAATCCCTTGAAAGCCTTGTCCCTCTGTAATATACTCCAGCCCCACAACGCTCCAAGGTCTCTGGCCTCTTGTGCATTCCCAAACATAACTGCTCCATCAATGGTGGCCATGCCTTCGGTTGACTGGGACCCGAGCTTGCTCCTGTTATGACCAACGCAGTTGGTGAAGCGAAGTTATTTTTAAATATCCCAGAGGGAAACTTTAAACAACTGTCATGACCTATAATTTTAAGTGTTATGTTTGGGATGCGACTCTAAATTCAGGAATCAGACCACCAGTTCTCAAGGTTTTACATTAAGCTAAAGGAAACATTTTATTAATTTACACAGTTTAAAATATATATACACATGGCTACAAATTACTACTGTCATAACTTTTAACAAATTCCCAAACTAATCTCCATTAAGGCAACAGCAAACCATAGACTTAACCAAACACCAGGCAAAGCATTTTCACCTTACGAATTCAAAATGAGGTTCTTTCATTTTGGTCCCTGTGGAGCCAGTTGGAGGCTTACAGCTGCCTTTTGATCTCACATTGCCTCTGCTCTGCACACCCGACAACTACTGAAGTTATACCTACCAGCCCCATTGAATGTTAATTCTCATTGTGTCAACAGCCTCCAAGCTAAACCTCTCCAACAATAAAACCCCTTTCATAGTACCAACTTTATTAGTAATATAAACATATGGCTTGGTAGCTGCTAGAAAGGTGTCAGTTTTCATCCCACTTCTTAAATGTTCTTTTCAAAGAATGCGAATGCACGCCATCTCCCTTACATCTCAAAACCAGTACATATCAAAGCACCCAGACTAGCTGGGCTTTAATCCAATTAAGACACACCCACAGACTAAACCTCTATTTTAAAAGAAAAATATTTTCCAAAATTTGATATACATTAATAGCTTCATGACAGTCCCTATACCTATCCCCGTCTCTCCCTTGCTTTCCTACTTTAAGACACTTCTTAAAACATACTTCTTTAGGTGAGCTTTTGGTCATCTGACCTACTATCTCTTTATGTGGCTCAGTGTCATACTTTGCTTTATAATGCACCTGTGAAGCACCTAGGGGGTGTTTCATTATGTTAAAGGCACTATATAAATATAAATTATTGCTGTTGTTGTCTCCGGTTCGAGTTCCACAAACAGGGAGTGCTGACTCAGTCCTTGATTTCTCTCCCCTCCTCCCGCCCGCCCTCCAGAGAGGAGGTGCATCTCCAGGTTTCTGGGCAGGGTGACAGCAGGGAAGGAGACGTTCGAGAGGCAGCTGCAAGCCACCCTGGAGCACCCCCCCAAGGACCCCACCGTGAGCAAAGACCAAACTGTTCGTCTGACTTACAGGTAGGTGCCAGCCAAGGTCAGGAACAAGGGAGCGCGCAGCGACCCTAGGGCGTTGCTGCGTCTGGGAGCTGCAAGCCGCAAAGGGGAGACAGGCAGATGAAGCTAGCGAGCAAAGATGTGTCGAATGGACCTCAATGCGTGGGAAGAGAGTGGTCATCCACTTTGCATCCCAAATGGAAATATTTTTGGAATGGCGGGATATTAGAGACCAGGGGGGTGGGAGGAGAGCGAGGAGATTTGGGAGGCCAGTACATAAATCAGTGAATGGGATCAAAAGGGATATTTAAAAGACGAATGGAATACCGGCCTTTCTCACGTGAGGGTTGGAGTACGAAGTGAAGTGATGCTTCAGTTGTTACAGAGCCCTGGGCAATGTTCAGTTCTGGGCAGGGGAACTCAGGCAGGATATATTGGCCTTGGAGAAGTGGGGGGGTGGAGGTGGGGGTTGGGGGGGTGGGGGTGGGGTGGGGGGTGTGGGGAGAGTGGGGAGCGGAAATCTGGAACCCCCTCCTCCAGAAAGCTGTTGAGGGAGGGGGTCATTTGAAGATATTAAACCGAGATGGATAAATTTTTGATGGGTAAGGGTATTAAGGTTTACAGAACCAAGGCGGGTAAATGGAGTTAAGATACAGATCAGCCAAGTACTAATTGAAAGTGGATTAGGCTCAAGTGCCTGAATGGCCTCCTTCAGTTCCAGTTTCAAAGCCGCCTTCCAAACTAGACCGGCTCAATCATTCTACTCACTTACCCACTCTCTATCTCTGTAACCTCCTCCAGTCTCTATACTCCTCCCTATCTCTGTAACCTCCTCCAGCCCCTACACCCCTCCCTATCTCTGTAACCTCCTCCAGCCCCTACACCCCTCCCTATCTCTGTAAACTCCTCCAGCCCCTACACCCCTCCCTATCCCTGTAACCTCCTCCAGCCTCTACAGCCCTATCTCTGTAACCTCCTCCAGCCCCTACACCCCTCCCTATCTCTGTAACCGCTCCCAGCCCCTACACCCCTCCCTAACTCTGTAACCTCCTCCAGCCCCTACACCACTCCCTATCTCTGTAACCTCCTCCAGCCTCTACACCCCTCCCTATCTCTGTAACCTCCTCCAGCCCCTACACCCCACCCTACTTCTATAACCTCCTCCAGCCTCTACAGCCCCCCTATCAGTAACCTCCTCCAGCCCCAACCCTCTACCTCTGTAGCCTCCTCCAGCCCCTACACCCCTCCCTAACTCTGTAACCTCCTCCAGCCCCTACAACCCTCCCTATCTCTGTAGCCTCCTCCAGCCCCTAAAACCCTCCCTATCTCTGTAACCTCCTCCAGCCCCTACATCCCTCCCTATCTCTGTAACCTTCTCCAAACCTTCCACCCCTCCCTACTTCTAAAACCTCCTCCAGCCTCTACAGCCCCACTATCAATAATCTCCTCCAGCCCCAATCCTCTCTACCTCTGTAAATTCCTCCAGCCCCAACCCTATCTCTGTAACCTCCTCCAGCCTCAACAATCCTCCCTATCTTTGTAGCCTCCTCCATCCCTACACCCCTCCCTATCTCTGTCACCTCCTCCATCCCTACACCCCTCCCTATCTCTATATCCTCTTCCAGACCCTACACCCTCCCTACTTCTGTAATTCCTTCAGCCCCTACAGCCCTCCCTATCTCTGTAACCTCCTCCAGCCCCTACATCCCTCCCTATCTCTGTAACCTCCTCCAGCCCCTACACCCCTCCCTATCTCTGTAACCTCCTCCAGCCCCTACACCCCTCCCTATCTCTGTAACCTCCTCCAGCCCCTACACCCCTTCCTATCTCTGTAACCTCCTCCAGCCCCTACAACCCTCCCTATCTCTGTAACCTCCTCCAGCCACTACAACCCTCCCTATCTCTGTAACCTCCTCCAGCCACTACACCCCTCCCTATCTCTGTAACCTCCTCCAGCGCTCCTTATCAGTGTAATCTCCCGCAGCTCCTTAAACCCTTCAACATCTCTGCGCCCCTCCAATACCAGCCTCTTACGCATCCCTCCCATCCACCCCCCCCACCCCACCACCCCACCCCCCCCACCGATTTCCAACGCTCCACCATTGGCGGCCGTGCCTTCAGCTGACTGGGGCCCTGAGCTCTGGAACTCCCTCGTTAAATTTGGAATGTGAGGTGATGCATCTTGGTTGGGAGAACGGGGAGGGGCAATATCAATTAATGGATCCAATTCCAAAAGGGGGTGCAGAAGGTGAGGGACCTGGTGATCATTGTGCAGAGATCATTGAAGGTTTGCAGGGAAGGTTGAGGGCGTTGAGGGCGTGGCTACGGCAACAGACAGGATCCTGGGCTTTATAAAGGCTTTTACTTAGTTCTGTTGAAGAGTCATACGGACTCGAAACGTTAACTGTGTCCCCCTCCGCAGATGCTGCCGGACCTGCTAAGTTTATCCAGGTATTTTTATTTTTGTTTTATAAAGGCTTTATTTATAAAGCAAGGAAATTATGATAAATTTGTATGAAACGGTGGTTTGGGCTCAACTGGAGTATTGCGTCCTAGTTCTGCGTGCTGCACTTTAGGAAGGATACATTATGCATTAGAGAGAGTTGCAGGAAAGATTCGCGAGAATGGTTCCAGGAATGGGGAACCTGAGTTAGATAGATTCGAGAAACTGGGGTTGTTGTCCTCCTTGGAGAAGGGAAGGTTGGGAGGAGATTTGATTGAGGTGTTCAGAACCATGAGGGGTCCAGACAGAGCGGATGCTCCCATTGGCAGAAGGATTGAGAACCAGAGGTTACAGATTTAAGGTGACCGGCAAAAGAACCAAAGGCGACAGGGGGATGAACCCTTTTGCACAGTGAGTGGTGGGATCCAGAATGTGCTGCCTGAAAGCGAGGAGGAGGCAGATTCAATGGCTGCGTTCAAATGGGAATTGGGAAACTATCTGAAGAGGAAACGTTTGCAGGGTCACTGGGAAAGTGGCATGAGATGAGTTGCTCTTGCAGAGAACCAGTGCCGACACAACAGGCCAAATGGCCTCCTTCTGTGCTGTAACTGTTATGATCCTCCGAGAAACCTCGCCTACTCTCTCCCTCCTTTACGATACACCTTAAAACCTTAAAGGTTTTGCTGACCTTTCCCAATATATCCTTATGAGGCTCCATGTCAAATGTTTGTTCGATAAAGCTCCTGTGATGCGCCTTAATACATTTTACTATGCTGAAGGCACTATATAAATGCAGGTTTGTTTACACAGAATTCAGAGCATATCAGATCATTTGCCCATTGCTGGTATTTTCTTATTGATTCCTGGGTTCTGGATATCATTGGCTAGGCCAGTATTTATTGTCCATCCCTAATTGCCCTTGAGAAGGTGGTGGTGAGCTGCCTTCTTGAATTGCTGCAGTCCCTGTGGTGTAGGTACACCCACAGTGCTGTTAGGGAGGGAGTTCCAGGATTTTGACCCAGCAACAGTGAAGGAACGGCCGATATATTTCCAAGTCAGGATGGTGAGTGGCTCGGAGGGGAACTTGCAGGTGGTGGTGTTCCCATGTGTCTGCTGCCCTTCTCCTTCTAGATGATACAGGTCGTAGGTTTGGAAGGTGCTGTCGAAGGAGCCTTGGTAAGTTGCTGCAATGCAGCATGTAGATGGTGCACACACTGCTGCTACTGTGCGTCGGTGGTGGAGGGATAGGGTGTGGAAGGGGTGCCAATTAAGCGGGGCTGCTTTGTCCTGGATGGTGTCGAGCTTCTTGAGTGTTGTTGGAGCTGCACTCATCCAGGCAGGTGGAGAGTATTCCAAAACAAAAACAGAATTACCTGGAAAAACTCAGCAGGTCTGGCAGCATCAGTGGAGAAGAAAAGAGTTGACGTTTCGAGTCCTCATGACCCTTCGGCAGAACAGAGAGTATTCCATCCCACTCCTGACTGGTGCCTTGTAGATAGCGGACAGACTTTAGGGAGTCAGGAGGCGAGTTACTCTCTGCAGGATTCCCAGCCTCTGACCTGCTCTTGTAGCCACAACATTGTCTTCCTGCTCCACAGGAGCCTCCTCCCACTCCTCTCCATCTCAGCCCCTCAGCATATCCTTCTATTACTTTCTCCTGTGTGCATTTATCCAGCTTCCCCTCAACTGGGGAAAATTATAATGAGTGAGTTATCTGCTTGAGTTGCATGTTTAACTGTCACTCGCGGCTTGACTGCTTTTTCTTTTAACGTTTAAGAAACACAGAGGCTGCCGGAGGCACCATCGGAAAAAGGAGGCGACCAGACTACATCATCGATCCGAACATGATGTCCGAAACCATTGCCGTGAGGCCCAAGTTACTCAACTGGCCCATTCCCCCCAGCCTGGCTTTAAACTGAGTGACTTCACAAGAGGGAACAGGGCCGAAGGGAAGGCACCGAACAGACAACACCCACCCCACCCCCACCCCACCAACCCCAAGATAGCCCCTCCCGTTCCCCACAGCGAAGATTTCAGGTGGATGAGGATGGGCAGCAGGATTTGGAACAGTTAACTAAGTTGGGAGGAGCTTTGATCTCCAGCTTTTCCTACATTAAACTTCAAAATGAAAAGGTCTTCAAAAGCTGAGAAGTGATTTGCAGGGTCCAAAGTTAGGAAAGGCTTTATATAAATTCAGTACCCTTTTGTCTCTAACCATGATTATTTCTGTCATGATTGAATATTCAGCACTGTGTATGGTGCAGTATGAAGAGGGCATTGTGTGAGGGGGGTGTGGTGCAAGGCAGGGTGCTTTGGGCTACAAGCGGGGCACGCTGTGGTGCAAGGGTGGGGGTGTTGAGGTGTGAGGGGATACATGTTGCAATGCGAGGTACGTTGCTGTGTGGGGGGATACGTTGCTGTGTGGGGGGGTACGTTGCTGTGTGGGAGGGTATGTTGCCGTGTGGGGGGGTACGTTGCAGTGTGAGGGCTACGTTGCGGTGTGAGGGGGGTACGTTGCGGTGTGAGGGCTACGTTGCGGTGTGAGGGGGGTACGTTGCGGTGTGAGGGGGGTACATTGCGGTGTGAGGGGGAGCTTTGCGGTGAGAGGGGGTACGTTGTGGTGTGAGGGGGGAGCTTTGCGGTGAGAGGGGGGTACGTTGCGGTGTGAGGGGGTACGTTGCGGTGTGAGGGGGGAGCTTTGCGGTGTGAGGGGGGAGCTTTGCGGTGTGAGGGGGGTACGTTGCAGTGTGAGGGGGTATGTTACGGTGTGAGGGGGGTACGTTGCGGTGTGAGGGGGTACGTTGCGGTGTGAGGGGGGAGCTTTGCGGTGTGAGGGGGGTACGTTACGGTGTGAGGGGGTACGTTGCGGTGTGAGGGGGTACATTGCGGTGTGAGGGGGGTACGTTGCGGTGTGAGGGGGCTACGTTGCGGTGTGAGGGGGGTACGTTGCGGTGTGAGGGGGGTACGTTGCGGTGTGAGGGGGTATGTTGCGGCGTGAGGGGGTACGTTGCGGTGTGAGGGGGGTACGTTGCGGTGTGAGGAGGGGAGGTTTGCAATGTGAGGGGGATGCGGTGTAAGGAGGTTACAGTGCGGTGTAAGGAGGTTACAGTGCAGTGTAAGGAGGTTACAGTGCGGTGTAAGGAGGTTACAGTGCGGTGTGAGGAAGTTACAGTGCGGTGAAAGGAGGTTACAGTGCGGTGTGAGGGGGTTACAGTGCGGTGTGAGGAAGTTACAGTGCGGTGAAAGGAGGTTACAGTGCGGTGTGAGGGGGTTACAGTGCGGTGTAAGGAGGTTACAGTGTGGTGTAAGGGGGTTACAGTGCGGTGTAAGGGGGTTACAGTGCAGTGTAAGGAGGTTACAGTGCGGTGTGAGGAGGTTACAGTGCAGTGTAAGGAGGTTACAGTGCAGTGTAAGGGGGTTACAGTGTGGTGTAAGGGGGTTACAGTGCAGTGTAAGGAGGTTACAGTGCGGTGTAAGGAGGTTACAGTGCAGTGTAAGGAGTTTACAGTGCGGTGTAAGGGGGTTACAGTACGGTGTAAGGGGGTTACAGTGCGGTGTAAGGGGGTTACAGTGCGGTGTAAGGAGGTTACAGTGCGGTGTAAGGAGGTTACAGTGCGGTGTAAGGAGGTTACAGTGCGATGTAAGGGGGTTACATTGCGGTGTATGGAGGTTACAGTGCGGTGCAAGGCTTTACAGTGCGGTGTAAGGGGGTTACAGTGCGGTTTAAGGGGGTTACAGTGCGGTGTAAGGAGGTTACAGTGCGGTGTAAGGAGATTTCAGTGCGGTGTAAGGGGGTTACAGTGCGGTGTAAGGCGGTTACAGTGCGGTGTAAGGGGGTTACAGTGCGGTGTAAGGAGGTTACAGTGCGGTGTAAGGGGATTACAGTGCAGTGTAAGGGGGTTACAGTGCGGTGTAAGGAGGTTACAGTGCGGTGTAAGGGGGTTACAGTGCGGTGTAAGGGGATTACAGTGCGGTGTAAGGAGGTTACAGTGCGGTGTAAGGAGGTTACAGTGCGGTGTAAGGAGGTTACAGTGCGGTGTAAGGGGGTTACAGTGCGGTGTAAGGGGGTTACAGTGCGGTGTAAGGGGGTTACAGTGCGGTGTAAGGAGGTTACAGTGCGGTGTAAGGAGGTTACAGTGCGGTGTAAGGAGGTTACAGTGCGGTGCAAGGGGGTTACAGTGCGGTGTAAGGGGGTTACTGTGCGGTGTAAGGGGGTTACAGTGCGGTGTAAGGGGGTTACAGTGCGGTGTAAGGGGGTTACAGTGCGGTGTAAGGGGATTACAGTGCGGTGTAAGGGGATTACAGTGCGGTGTAAGGGGGTTACAGTGCGGTGTAAGGGGGTTACAGTGCGGTGTAAGGCGGTTACAGTGCGGTGTAAGGGGGTTACAGTGCGGTGTAAGGAGGTTACAGTGCGGTGTAAGGGGATTACAGTGCGGTGTAAGGGGGTTACAGTGCGGTGTAAGGGGGTTACAGTGCGGTGTAAGGGGGTTACAGTGCGGTGTAAGGGGGTTACAGTGCGGTGTAAGGGGGTTACAGTGCGGTGTAAGGAGGTTACAGTGCGGTGTAAGGAGGTTACAGTGCGGTGTAAGGGGGTTACAGTGCGGTGTAAGGGGGTTACAGTGCGGTGTAATGGGGGTTACAGTGCGGTGTAAGGAGGTTACAGTGCGGTGTAAGGAGGTTACAGTGCGGTGTAAGGAGGTTACAGTGCGGTGTAAGGGGGTTACAGTGCGGTGTAAGGGGGTTACAGTGCGGTGTAAGGGGGTTACTGTGCGGTGTAAGGGGGTTACAGTGCGGTGTAAGGGGGTTACAGTGCGGTGTAAGGGGGTTACAGTGCGGTGTAAGGGGGTTACAGTGCGGTGTAAGGGTGTTGCAGTGCGGTGTAAGGGGGTTACAGTGCGGTGTAAGGGGATTACAGTGCGGTGTAAGGGGGTTACAGTGCAGTGTAAGGGGGTTACAGTGCGGTGTAAGGGGGTTACGGTGCGGTGTAAGGAGGTTACGGTACAGTGTAAGGGGGTTACAGTGCTGTGTAACTGGGTTACAGTGCGGTGTAAGTGGGTTACAGTGCGGTCTAAGTGGGTTACAGTGCGGTGTGAGGGGGTTACAGTGCAGTGTAAGGGGGTTACAGTGCGGTGTAAGGGGGTTACAGTGCGGTGTAAGGGGGTTACAGTGCGGTCTAAGGGGGTTACAGTGCAGTGTAAGGGGGTTACAGTGCGGTGTATGGAGGTTACAGTGCGGTATAAGGGGGTTACAGTGCGGTGTGAGGGGATTACAGTGCGGTGTAAGGGGGTTACAGTGCGGTGTAAGGGGGTTACAGTGCGGTGTGAGGGGGTTACAGTGCGGTGTAAGGAGGTTACAGTGCAGTGTAAGGAGGTTTCAGTGCGGTGTATGGAGGTTACAGTGCAGTGTAAGGGGGTTACAGTGCGGTGTAAGGGGGTTACAGTGCGGTGTAAGGGGGTTACAGTGCGGTATAAGGAGGTTACGGTGCAGTGTAAGAGGGTTACAGTGCTGTGTAAGTGGGATACAGTGCGGTGTAAGGGCGTTACAGTGCGGTGTAAGGGGGTTACAGTGCGGTGTAAGGGGGTTACAGTGCGGTGTAAGGGGGTTACAGTGCGGTGTAAGGAGGTTACAGTGCGGTGTAAGGGGATTACAGTGCGGTGTAAGGGGGTTACAGTGCGGTGTAAGGAGGTTACAGTGCGGTGTAAGGGGGTTACAGTGCGGTGTAAGGTGGTTACAGTGCGGTGTAAGGGGTTACAGTGCGGTGTAAGGGGGTTACAGTGCGGTGTAAGGGCGTTACAGTGCGGTGTAAGGGGGTTACAGTGCGGTGTAAGGGGGTTACAGTGCGGTGTAAGGAGGTTACAGTGCGGTGTAAGGGGATTACAGTGCGGTGTAAGGGGGTTACAGTGCAGTGTAAGGAGATTACAGTGCGGTGTAAGGAGATTTCAGTGCGGAGTAAGGGGGTTACAGTGCGGTGTAAGGCGGTTACAGTGCGGTGTAAGGGGGTTACAGTGCGGTGTAAGGGGGTTACAGTGCGGTGTAAGGGGGTTACAGTGCGGTGTAATGGGGGTTACAGTGCGGTGTAAGGAGGTTACAGTGCGGTGTAAGGAGGTTACAGTGCGGTGTAAGGAGGTTACAGTGCGGTGTAAGGGGGTTACAGTGCGGTGTAAGGGGGTTACAGTGCGGTGTAAGGGGGTTACTGTGCGGTGTAAGGGGGTTACAGTGCGGTGTAAGGGGGTTACAGTGCGGTGTAAGGGGGTTACAGTGCGGTGTAAGGGGGTTACAGTGCGGTGTAAGGGTGTTGCAGTGCGGTGTAAGGGGGTTACAGTGCGGTGTAAGGGGATTACAGTGCGGTGTAAGGGGGTTACAGTGCAGTGTAAGGGGGTTACAGTGCGGTGTAAGGGGGTTACGGTGCGGTGTAAGGAGGTTACGGTACAGTGTAAGGGGGTTACAGTGCTGTGTAACTGGGTTACAGTGCGGTGTAAGTGGGTTACAGTGCGGTCTAAGTGGGTTACAGTGCGGTGTGAGGGGGTTACAGTGCAGTGTAAGGGGGTTACAGTGCGGTGTAAGGGGGTTACAGTGCGGTGTAAGGGGGTTACAGTGCGGTCTAAGGGGGTTACAGTGCAGTGTAAGGGGGTTACAGTGCGGTGTATGGAGGTTACAGTGCGGTATAAGGGGGTTACAGTGCGGTGTGAGGGGATTACAGTGCGGTGTAAGGGGGTTACAGTGCGGTGTAAGGGGGTTACAGTGCGGTGTGAGGGGGTTACAGTGCGGTGTAAGGAGGTTACAGTGCAGTGTAAGGAGGTTTCAGTGCGGTGTATGGAGGTTACAGTGCAGTGTAAGGGGGTTACAGTGCGGTGTAAGGGGGTTACAGTGCGGTGTAAGGGGGTTACAGTGCGGTATAAGGAGGTTACGGTGCAGTGTAAGAGGGTTACAGTGCTGTGTAAGTGGGATACAGTGCGGTGTAAGGGCGTTACAGTGCGGTGTAAGGGGGTTACAGTGCGGTGTAAGGGGGTTACAGTGCGGTGTAAGGGGGTTACAGTGCGGTGTAAGGAGGTTACAGTGCGGTGTAAGGGGATTACAGTGCGGTGTAAGGGGGTTACAGTGCGGTGTAAGGAGGTTACAGTGCGGTGTAAGGGGGTTACAGTGCGGTGTAAGGTGGTTACAGTGCGGTGTAAGGGGTTACAGTGCGGTGTAAGGGGGTTACAGTGCGGTGTAAGGGCGTTACAGTGCGGTGTAAGGGGGTTACAGTGCGGTGTAAGGGGGTTACAGTGCGGTGTAAGGAGGTTACAGTGCGGTGTAAGGGGATTACAGTGCGGTGTAAGGGGGTTACAGTGCAGTGTAAGGAGATTACAGTGCGGTGTAAGGAGATTTCAGTGCGGAGTAAGGGGGTTACAGTGCGGTGTAAGGCGGTTACAGTGCGGTGTAAGGGGGTTACAGTGCGGTGTAAGGAGGTTACAGTGCGGTGTAAGGACATTCCAGTGCGGTGTAAGGGGGTTACAGTGCGGTGTAAGGAGGTTACAGTGCGGTGTAAGGAGGTTACAGTGCGGTGTAAGGGGGTTACAGTGCGGTGTAAGGGGGTTACAGTGTGGTGTGAGGGGGTTACAGTGCGGTGTAAGGAGGTTACAGTGCGGTGTAAGGAGATTATAGTGCAGTGTAAGGAGGTTACAGTGCGGTGTAAGGGGGTTACAGTGCGGTGTAAGGGGGTTACAGTGCGGTGTAAGGGGGTTACAGTGCGGTGTAAGGGGGTTACAGTGCGGTCTAAGGGGGTTACAGTGCAGTGTAAGGGGGTTACAGTGCGGTGTATGGAGGTTACAGTGCGGTATAAGGGGGTTACAGTGCGGTGTGAGGGGATTACAGTGCGGTGTAAGGGGGTTACAGTGCGGTGTAAGGGGGTTACAGTGCGGTGTGAGGGGGTTACAGTGCGGTGTAAGGAGGTTACAGTGCAGTGTAAGGAGGTTTCAGTGCGGTGTATGGAGGTTACAGTGCAGTGTAAGGGGGTTACAGTGCGGTGTAAGGGGGTTACAGTGCGGTGTAAGGGGGTTACAGTGCGGTATAAGGAGGTTACGGTGCAGTGTAAGAGGGTTACAGTGCTGTGTAAGTGGGATACAGTGCGGTGTAAGGGCGTTACAGTGCGGTGTAAGGGGGTTACAGTGCGGTGTAAGGGGGTTACAGTGCGGTGTAAGGGGGTTACAGTGCGGTGTAAGGAGGTTACAGTGCGGTGTAAGGGGATTACAGTGCGGTGTAAGGGGGTTACAGTGCGGTGTAAGGAGGTTACAGTGCGGTGTAAGGGGGTTACAGTGCGGTGTAAGGTGGTTACAGTGCGGTGTAAGGGGTTACAGTGCGGTGTAAGGGGGTTACAGTGCGGTGTAAGGGCGTTACAGTGCGGTGTAAGGGGGTTACAGTGCGGTGTAAGGGGGTTACAGTGCGGTGTAAGGAGGTTACAGTGCGGTGTAAGGGGATTACAGTGCGGTGTAAGGGGGTTACAGTGCAGTGTAAGGAGGTTACAGTGCGGTGTAAGGAGATTTCAGTGCGGAGTAAGGGGGTTACAGTGCGGTGTAAGGCAGTTACAGTGCGGTGTAAGGGGGTTACAGTGCGGTGTAAGGAGGTTACAGTGCGGTGTAAGGGGATTACAGTGCAGTGTAAGGGGGTTACAGTGCGGTGTAAGGAGGTTACAGTGCGGTGTAAGGAGGTTACAGTGCGGTGTAAGGAGGTTACAGTGCGGTGTAAGGGGGTTACAGTGCGGTGTAAGGGGGTTACAGTGCGGTGTGAGGGGGTTACAGTGCGGTGTAAGGAGGTTACAGTGCGGTGTAAGGAGATTATAGTGCAGTGTAAGGAGGTTACAGTGCGGTGTAAGGGGGTTACAGTGCGGTGTAAGGGGGTTACAGTGCGGTGTAAGGGGGTTACAGTGCGGTGTAAGGGGGTTACAGTGCGGTGTAAGGGGGTTACAGTGCGATGTAAGGGGGTTACAGTGCGGTGTAAGAGGGTTACAGTGCGGCGTAAGGGTGTTACAGTGCAGTGTAAGGGGGTTACAGTGCGATGTAAGGGTGTTACAGTGCGGTGTAAGGGGGTTACAGTGCGGTGTAAGGGGGTTACGGTGCGGTGTAAGGGGGTTATGGTGCGGTGTAAGGAGGCTACGGTGCAGTGTAAGGGGGTTACGGTGCTGTGTAAGTGGGTTACAGTGCGGTGTAAGTGGGTTACAGTGCGGTGTGAGGGGGTTACAGTGCATTGTAAGGGGGTTACAGTGCGGTGTAAGGGGGTTACAGTGCGGTGTAAGGGGGTTCCAGTGCGGTGTAAGGAGGCTACGGTGCAGTGTAACAGGGTTACAGTGCTGTGTAAGTGGGTTACAGTGCGGTGTATGGAGGTTACATTGCGGTGTAAGGGGGTTACAGTGCGGTGTGAGGGGATTACAGTGCGGTGAAAGGAGGTTACAGTGCGGTGTAAGGGGGTTACAGTGCGGTGTAAGGGGATTACAGTGCGGTGTAAGGAGGTTACAGTGCGGTGTAAGGGGGTTACAGTGCGGTGTAAGGGGATTACAGTGCGGTGTAAGGGTGTTACAGTGCGGTGTAAGGGGGTTACAGTGCGGTGTAAGGGGGTTACGGTGCTGTGTAAGTGGGTTACAGTGCGGTGTAAGTGGGTTACAGTGCGGTGTGAGGGGGTTACAGTGCATTGTAAGGGGGTTACAGTGCGGTGTAAGGGGGTTACAGTGCGGTGTAAGGGGGTTACAGTGCGGTGTAAGGAGGTTACGGTGCAGTGTAAGAGGGTTACAGTGCTGTGTAAGTGGGTTACAGTGCGGTGTATGGAGGTTACAGTGCGGTGTAAGGGGGTTACAGTGCGGTGTGAGGGGATTAGGGTGCGGTAGAAGGGGGTTACAGTGCGGTGTAAGGGGATTACAGTGCGGTGTAAGGGGGTTACAGTGCGGTGTAAGGAGGTTACAGTGCGGTGTAAGGAGGTTACAGTGCGGTGTAAGGAGGTTACAGTGCGGTGTAAGGGGGTTACAGTGCGGTGTAAGGGGGTTACAGTGCGGTGTAAGGGGGTTACAGTGCGGTGTAAGGAGGTTACAGTGCGGTGTAAGGAGGTTACAGTGCGGTGTAAGGAGGTTACAGTGCGGTGTAAGGGGGTTACAGTGCGGTGCAAGGGGGTTACAGTGCGGTGTAAGGGGGTTACAGTGCGGTGTAAGGGGGTTACAGTGCGGTGTAAGGGGGTTACAGTGCGATGTAAGGGGGTTACAGTGCGGTGTAAGGGGGTTACAGTGCGGTGTAAGGGTGTTACAGTGCGGTGTAAGGGGGTTACAGTGCGGTGTAAGGGGGTTACAGTGCGGTGTGAGGGGATTACAGTGCGGTGTAAGGGGGTTACAGTGCGGTGTAAGGGGGTTACATCGCGGAGTAAGGGGGTTACAGTGCGGTGTGAGGGGGTTACAGTGCGGCGTAAGGAGGTTACAGTGCGGTGTATGGAGGTTACAGTGTGGTGTGAGGGGATTACAGTGCGGTGTAAGGGGGTTACAGTGCGGTGTAAGGAGGTTACAGTGCGGTGTAAGGGGATTACAGTGCGCTGTAAGGAGGTTACAGTGCGGTGTAAGGGGATTACAGCGCGCTGTAAGTGGGTTACAGTGCGGTGTGAGGGGGTTACAGGGCGGTGTAAGGGGGTTACATTGCGGTGTAAGGACGTTACAGTGCAGTGTAAGGAGGTTACAGTGCAGTGTAAGGAGGTTACAGTGCGGTGTAAGAAGGTTACAGTGCGGTGTAAGGTGGTTGCAGTGCAGTGTAAGGGGGTTACAGTGCGGTGTAAGGAGGTTACAGTGCGGTGTAAGGGGGTTACAGTGCGGTGTAAGGGGGTTACAGTGCGGTGTAAGGAGGTTACAGTGCGGTGTAAGGAGGTTTCAATGCGGTGTAAGGAGGTTACAGTGCGATGTAAGGAGGTTACAGTGCGGTGTAAGGAGGTTACAGTGCGGTGTAAGGGGGTTACAGTGCGGTGTAAGGGGGTTACAGTGCGGTGTAAGGGGGTTACAGTGTGGTGTAAGGAGGTTACAGTGCGGTGTAAGGAGGTTACAGTGCGGTGTAAGGGGATTACAGCGCGCTGTAAGTGGGTTACAGTGCGGTGTAAGGGGGTTACATTGCGGTGTAAGGACGTTACAGTGCAGTGTAAGGAGGTTACAGTGCAGTGTAAGGAGGTTACAGTGCGGTGTAAGAAGGTTACAGTGCGGTGTAAGGAGGTTGCAGTGCAGTGTAAGGGGGTTACAGTGCGGTGTAAGGAGGTTACAGTGCGGTGTAAGGGGGTTACAGTGCGGTGTAAGGGGGTTACAGTGCGGTGTAAGGGGGTTAGAGTGCGGTGTAAGGAGGTTACAGTGCGGTGTAAGGACGTTCCAGTGCGGTGTAAGGAGGTTACAGTGCGGTGTAAGGAGGTTACAGTGCGATGTAAGGGGGTTACAGTGCGGTGTAAGGAGGTTACAGTGCAGTGTAAGGAAGTTACAGTGCGGTGTAAGGGGGTTACAGTGCAGCGTAAGGACGTTACAGTGCGGTGTAAGGAGGTTACAGTGCGGTGTAAGGAGGTTACAGTGCGGTGTAAGGAGGTTACAGTGCGGTGTAAGGAGGTTACAGTGTGGTGTAAGGGGGTTACAGTGCGGTGTAAGGAGGTTACAGTGCGGTGTAAGGGGGTTACAGTGCGATGTAAGGACGTTACAGTGCAGTGTAAGGAGGTTACAGTGCGGTGTAAGGAGGTTACAGTGCGGTGTAAGGGGGTTACAGTGCGGTGTAAGGGGGTTACAGTGCGGTGTATGGAGGTTACAGTGCGGTGTAAGGGGGTTACAGTGCGGTGTGAAGGGGTTACAGTGCGGTGTAAGGGGGTTACAGTGCGGTGTAAGGGGGTTACAGTGCGGTGTAAGGGGGTTACAGTGCGGTGTGAGGGGGTTACAGTGCGGTGTAAGGAGGCTACAGTGCGGTGTAAGGAGGTTACAGTGCGGTGTATGGAGGTTACAGTGCGGTGTATGGAGGTTACAGTGTGGTGTGAGGGGATTACAGTGCGGTGTAAGGGGGTTACAGTGCGGTGTAAGGAGGTTACAGTGCGGTGTAAGGTGATTACAGTGCGCTGTAAGGAGGTTACAGTGCGGTGTAAGGGGATTACAGCGCGCTGTAAGTGGGTTACAGTGCGGTGTGAGGGGGTTACAGTGCGGTGTAAGGGGGTTACATTGCGGTGTAAGGACGTTACAGTGCAGTGTAAGGAGGTTACAGTGCGGTGTAAGGAGGTTACAGTGCGGTGTAAGAAGGTTACAGTGCGTTGTAAGGAGGTTACAGTGCGGTGTAAGGGGGTTACAGTGCGGTGTAAGGAGGTTACAGTGCGGTGTAAGGGGGTTACAGTGCGGTGTAAGGGGGTTACAGTGCGGTGTAAGGGGGTTACAGTGCGGTGTAAGGGGGTTACAGTGCGGTGTAAGGAGGTTACAGTGCGGTGTAAGGACATTCCAGTGCGGTGTAAGGAGGTTACAGTGCGGTGTAAGGAGGTTACAGTGCGATGTAAGGGGGTTACAGTGCGGTGTAAGGAGGTTACAGTGCAGTGTAAGGAGGTTACAGTGCGGTGTAAGGGGGTTACAGTGCAGCGTAAGGACCTTACAGTGCGGTGTAAGGAGGTTACAGTGCGGTGTAAGGAGGTTACAGTGCGGTGTAAGGAGGTTACAGTGCGGTGAGAGGAGGTTACAGTGCGGTGTAAGGGGGTTACAGTGCGGTGTAAGGAGGTTACAGTGCGGTGTAAGGGGGTTACAGTGCGGTGTAAGGACGTTACAGTGCAGTGTAAGGAGGTTACAGTGCGGTGTAAGGAGGTTACAGTGCGGTGTAAGGAGGTTTCAATGCGGTGTAAGGAGGTTACAGTGCGATGTAACGGGATTACAGTGCGGTGTAAGTGGGTTACAGTGCGGTCTAAGTGGGTTACAGTGCAGTGCAGGGTAAGGTGAATACGTTTGAGGCAATCTCAGTAGGAATACGAACATCTGAAGTCAGCACCAAATCTGCTTGCCATGCTGTCTCTTCCAAAGGAGACAGACCCTGGCTGTTTAGCTCATACTGTGGACAGCAGACTGAGAAAATCTACAGAAGGCATCAAATTCCAAAGCAGCGTTTCTAGAATAATACCAAGCACTAATGCTTGAAGAACTGCCTCAGCCACAAGTGAACTCTTTATGTCTTTGCTTTTTCATGTTGAATCTTAATTTGGTCAAACGTTAACCTCCCACGCCACATTCATCTTATAAAGTTAAAAAAAACTGTGATGATCAACCGAGGAGTGGAGAAAAATGGAAACTCCTCGCAGCCGTCCTATCCTGGTTGTAACAGTGTGGATACGTGGTCAGAAGTGCATCCGGGGTCAAATCCAGGTTCCCAGAGGTCTGCTTCAAGCTTTCCGGGCTGATCTTGGGTGGGATTGCTGAGGAGGATTCCCACCCGCCCTCCTCACGTCAGTACAGAACGTGCCAGAGTGAAATAAACTAGAGGCCAGGAGAATGAGCTGGAAAATGGGAAACTGGAAGCAGGGCGGGCAGAGAGAGAGGAGCACAGGAAGGATTGGCAGCTACGGGCTCCATTGATAATGATGGCAGGGAGTGTTTGAGATTGACGGCACACGCTGGCTAATAAATGGCAATGCCAACCAGTACCACCCCTGGATTGGTAATCTCCCAGGGAAGACGATAGCAGCAGAACCATTTGCTGGCAGGCTCCTCCCCATTATACTGGCTTTGGAGCAGTCATTAAGACTGATCTCCTTCTAACCATGGAGGATGGGGACAGGAGAAAGCCATTCAGCCCCTCGTACCTGCCCTGCCATTCAATCAATCAGATGACGGCTGATCTGTATCTTTACTCCACCTAGCTGCTTTGTTTATCCACTTGAGTAGCAAAAATCTATTGGCCTCAGATTTAAAATGATTAACTGAGTCTAGCATCTATTGCTTTTTACTGGGGGGAGAGTTCCACACTCCTACATTCCTTTGCGTGACTAAGTTTCTCCTAACTTTTCTTCAAATGGTCTGCCTCTGATTTTCAGGTTATGTCCCCTTGCCTGAGACTCCCCCCCCGATCAATAGAAAAGGTTGATGTCTCTCTGCTCTATGAGTTCTGTTCCAAATCCCCAAGAAACTCAATCAAATCATCCCTTAACCTTCTATATTCCAGGGAATACAAGCCAGGTTTATGTATGCTCTAAGCCAGGTCTTCCCAAACTGTGGACTGTGCACCCCACCCTCCCCCACCACAGTGGGGGTCTTGGGATGAGATTTTGGGCTCATGAGCTCGGAGGCAGCAATGGCTGGGACGAGGTGCAAACAGCTGCGAGGCCCCTTTAAATCCTCACTTTTTTCTAATAGTGGGTGTGGCCTAATGGACAGATACTTGAGGCCTGATTGCTGCTGCAAAAAAAGGCAGTGAAAAGATAGATTTTTTTTTAAACCCTGCAGCTGAAACACTTCCCAGCATTCCCTGCCCCTCCCAGCTGAGAAGCTAAGGATCCCCCCCTCACCTGCTCAACAACTTTTGTACCCTCCACCAAATTTTCACTCTAGGGTCACACAAAGTTGTGGGGCACTAAACTGATCTAAGCCTTGGAACCCTGATAACATTGTGGTGAATCTTGCCATATAAAAGGTTAACAGGTGGGATGTGCTAATGCACGGAATAGATGATGATGTATCACTGACATCAGCCAGTCATGCGTTAGACTCCAGAGAGAGAGGCTGGAACACCATGCTTGCTCTATAACCCAGGCTTGTCCAACCCGCAGCCTGGATTGTGGCTTCCCCCCCACCTACGAAGTCCCGCTCTGTGGTCCTTGGAGCCACCATTCAAAATTCCAGTAAGACGGGGAAAGTGAAGCTGGAGATTCTGCAAGGGGCTGCTCCTCCAGTCACTGGCCGCTAATCACCCGTGTTCACTAGTGAGCCTATCAGCAGCAAATGTGGGAGAGAAGCAATCTCTGATTGGAGGAGCAGCGATCGCTGATGGCAGTAAGTATGCTGGGGGGAGAGAGGATTTCAAGGTGGGGGGGGTGGTGGGGGGAAGAAGAGAGAGAAGTGGGGCCCGGGGAGAGAAGGTGCTGTGGAGCCCGGGGGAGAAAAGGTGCTGCGGGGCCGGGGGGGGGGGGGGGGGGGGAGAGAGAAGCTGCCGGTTTGGGGAGGCGAGGGAGAGGGGCTGCAGGGTCCGGGGGCGGGGGAGGGGGAGGGGGGGGGTTGTGTGGTGAAGATACTCGCCTCCGAGGGCGTGTGTGAGAGTGAGGGAGAGGGGGTGTGAACGAGAGAGAGACAGAGAGGGATAGAGTGAGAGTGTGTGTGCTTGTGTGAGAGGGAGGGTCAGTGAGAGTGTGTGTGTATGTATGAGAGAGAGAGGGAGAGAGTGAGTGTGTGTGAGAGAGAGAGAGAGAGAATGAGTGTGAGTGTGTGTGTATGTCTGGCTCACTCCCAGACTCAGAATTCTCAATAACCCTCATCCCCGCACACCAACACGTACTCTCATCGACTCTCACAGTGGGTGAGGGTGAGTGAGTAAACACCCTAAGACAGGGAGTGAGCCAGACGCACACTCTTACTCTGTTACACTCAAATGGTCATTTTTATTTATTTTTTAATAATTATCAATTTATTGCTTTGACATGTCTTTGTTTTTCTCAGAAAGTTGTTTCTTTTCTTTATACTCAACTGTTTTTTGAAATTCATTTATGTTTCCAAAATCTGCTCATCGGCCCCTTGAGTGGGAAGAAAATGGAAATGTGCCTCCCTGTCTCCCCCATGTAAAAAGGCTGGACAAGCCTGCTGTAAACTGTCTATATGTAGCACTAATAAACAAGTGTTAAGTAAGTACCAGAGAATGACTAAAGTCTGCTCAGTAAACAAGTACCATGTCTAGTGTCAACAGATAAAGACCATCGCAGAACATGGTGGCCTCAGTGGAGACATCGGTGTTGTCGAAGGACCAGAGTGAAGAAAAAACTTGATAACAGTTTGTACTTACGACTCGACAGAAGGGGGTGGCAAACTGGAGAGGGGTAATGATGACCATACCCCTACTGTTTGTCTCAAGGACCCAAGAAAGGATAACAGTGGGAGTTAAGGAAACGCCATTTCCTTTGATATTGAGCAGCATCGGGTCTTCACACTCAACAGCAGAAGCATTAAGTCACTCCCTTTCTTTAAGCTGTAGGTCCAGTAGCAGATGATGTTCTCCTGAGGAAGGGAGTGGAGGAGTCCACCACAGACTTTAAGTCCATTCTCAAAAGCCTTTGGCACCTATTTTAGGCTGAAGCAAAACTTATAGGATGAGCAGGTTTTAGCTAAAGGTCCTAACAACCTGGGGGAATCGATTGAGTTATTCCAGACCGACCCATACCGCCTAGCTAGTTCTTGCTGATATGGGACGCTGAAGAATGAGCTGTGATCCCATAGTCGTGGGTGTCCGAGATGAAAAACCCTCCAACTTTCTGCAGACCAATGATGACCTTATTTAAGATCAATCGGTCCGGTATGAGAGGCAGGCCAAGCTTAGAGAATTTAATCGGGCGATAACATGGCGTGGCTCCCAGGCTTCACATGGCTCCATTGATTGGGTAAGCCCACAGGCAGCAGCTCCGCCCATAAGAAAGCCGGCCAAGCTGGGCAAAAGGGCAGGAAACGCTACACTGGCAGCCATTTTGAGATGCTGGTGTTTGTGGCACAAAGAACCAACGTAGACACCAGGGCTGCCCAGCAAGGGGCATGGAATGCTTTCAGCGCGGCAAAGCTGGACATTTCAAGTGTTTCTACAAATCCAACAACTTTAATCGAGGTAGAAGACAAGAAAATATTTATGACACACAACCATCCAAGAGATTGGAAATCAAAGACAAAGGCAAAATTGCAGAATTCCTAGGGGAGGTTTAGTCCAGGCTATTTGTCAGTTACAGTGTAAGTTAAGGGCTTCAATACCACCTTTAAACTTGATACTGGAGCTGGTATCAACATATTGGCAGATGATCTCGACTAGCTTCAGCCAATAACCCTTCATCCATTAGACATCAAATTACAAGGTCCACGAGGCACAGACTTTCCAATAAAAGACAGGATTATTGCTCCTCTTTGTTACAGGGGGTAACAGCTCATTGATTCCCTCTATGTTGTGCACAATCAACGCACATCCTTGTTGAGTGGTGATGTTGGCATGTTTCTGGAAATCCTAGAAAATCTGGATGATGCCCAACATTTGAACAACTCAATTGTCGTTCATGGAAAAATATTCAACCTTTTTTTGTTTAGGACCAGTGGAACTTCAGCCTACAGCAGCCGAGGAGGTTTAATCAATCAGCAGCAAGTTCCTTTCTTTCACAGAGACACCATCCGCCCGACCCCAGGCGGAGATTGAAGTTATGAATCTCTCTGTTCTTCATGAAGATAGGCGAGAGGTGGCAGATACAGAAGGCGCTGTAGCAGACGGTGACCATCTGCACGAGGACCTGCTGGACCTGAATTGGCTCCTTCCCAGAAGAAAGTGATGAGGAAGAAGCCATTGCATCACTGAGTGATCTGTTGGAGGATGAGGTCCTGGAGGTTGGTCCATCTTTCCGGTTGATAGACACACCATATGAAGACTGGTGTTTTCTTTTTTTGAGAAGTCAGCTGGGTTTCTAGTGGCTGAGCAGCATTCAGATCTTTGTTTCACTGGACCTACCAATGTATTACCTAGCATCTCTTCACGTTGTTCATGAAGAGGCTTCCAGAGAGAATGCCTTGCCTGATTCCCTTGTCAGAGTCCATAGGGAATCATGGCCTGCTGCAATGTTCCAGTGAAGCTCAACGCAAACTGGAGGAACAGCACCTCATCTTCCAACTAGGCACTTTACAGCCTTCTGGACTTAATATTGAGTTCAACAATTTCAGAACATGAACTCTCTCCTCCATCCCCACCCCCTTTCCGATCCCCCTTTTTCCAATAATTTATAAGTTTTTTACAAATATATTTTTCTTTTCCCTCCTATTTTTAAATTTATTTTGATCTATTGTTTCATCTCCACCTCTTAGCCCATTTCAATCCCTTCCCCCCCACCCCCACTAGGGCTATCTGCCACTTGCTCGTCCTGCTTTCTACCCTTAATGTCCCCATTAGCACATCTTTTAGATAATATCACCACCGTCAACACCCCTTTGTCCTTTTGTCTATGACATATTTGGCAGTCTCTTCTTGGCCTCCACCTATCACTGGCCCCCTATCAAGCTCTACCTGTCCCACCCACCCTCTTCTACCAGCTTATATTTCATCTCATTTCTATATGTCTTAGTTCTGATGAAGAGTCATACGGACTCGAAGCGTCAACTGTATCCCTCTCTGCAGATGCTTTCAGACCTGCTGAGTTTTTCCAGGTATTTTTGTTTTTATTCTGCCAAAGAGCTGGTAGCTTCCAGGGGCGAAAGTCAAGTGAAACCCATTCTCCAGCCCCAGCTAAAAGTCTTCTTCCCTCCAGAGCTGGAGGTCAGCACAGAAACTCCAGCAGAATCGTTAACACTTCTGAAGTTGCAGAATCCTGTGCAGCCATCTTGTCCCCGAGTTAATCATCTACAAGAAATTCATTTTCGTTTTGTCCTTGAAATTCATCCCCTTACAGAAGATGGTGCTGTCTTTGTCTCCCTACAGCAATTCTTCCCATTGCCCAGGGCGGAGCAGCCTCACACAGAGAGAAGTGTGGCTCTCTTAACACTGCCTACAGAAAGTAGACAGTCATTCCAAAATATCATCGGGAAATCATCTCTTCTTCTTTTCCTGAAAAGCCTACAAGAATTTTGTCTTTTTTCTTCCCCTCGTCGTTTATATTAATTGAAATCTCATCTTCAATACCTTTTCGATCTTGGGTGCAGCAGTGAATGTGAGGAGGGGTGAAATTATTCCCCTATTCTGCCACTCCAGGTCTGACAGTAGCATAGTTCCTCTTTTGTGAATTTACAAGAATGAAGGTATTAATTCAATGCCAGTGTTTAACCATTTATGTTCTGATTGCAAAGAAACCAAGCCCACACATCTTGAGTTTAAGACACACAGGAGTTGGTTTTTATTGAGCTAAAATCCCATCCATGTAAAGATATAGGGCAGAATCTTCTGCTGGTTGGGAGCAGGTGCGAGCAGGTGTGGAGCCAATCGCCGTCGGCTCAGCGCTACCTGTGCGGGCGGGGGGAGGAGGGAGAGTCGGGGCCTGCGCCCACAGAGCTGCCTCGGAGATTAAGTTCAATTTGAGACTTTAAAATAAAGAAAGAATGAAATTATTTAGACATGTCCCCTCATGTGATAGTGTCCCATGAGCTGGGACATGTTTATGAAATGTGTAAAAAAAAAATTAAAATTTTTATTAATTTAATAAAGCCTTCATGAAACCTCATCCCGCCCGTGGATGAGGTTTCATGCAAAACGCGAAGGCCGCTTGGGCTCTTCGCCTGCCCGCCAACCTTAAGGTCTAATTAGTTCAATTGGTTTATTAATGGCCTTAACAGGCCTTTGACAATTCAGCGGGCACACACGCCAAAGAGAAAATTCTGCCCATAAAGATATTTTTTAAAAGTAAACCCATGTTTGCCTTTGCAACACACACAGGCATGCAGAATGATGAGCTATACAGTAGGAGGTTACTTTTAGCCTAATTAAAATTCAATGATTAAAAGGAAAAAATAGAGAGTTCATTGTTTGAGTCCTTCGCTGGTATCCGTTGCTGTGGCAAAGTTTTTCTCACAGTGGCCTTGAAACTTCAGTGTAGTTGAAGCTGATGTAAACTGCAATTTCTTGAGACAGTCTCTTTTTTAAATGAAATCCGTCTTTTCCAAAAGTTTATGATTTTTGCACCTGACGTTCCTTTGATTTGAAAATTCCCTATCTCTGTACTGGATTTCACACTGTAATAGAGATAGGGTCTTTAACCTGAGAGAGTGGAGGGAGAGAGAAATGGTTACTGCTCCACTGGCAGATTTCTTCCAGACGCCTGCTTAGCAGCTTGGTTGTTGCATTAAAAGATGTGTCACATGACCTCTCACTCCCCACAATGATTTCAGAAGGTAATTGTTTAGCTTATGTCTGGACAGACCATGTCTATTGTTCTATGGCCTAGGTGATTAGATTCTGTAATGTCCCAGGCACTAACTCCTGAATGATCCATCATTCATCTTGATGAGATAGGAAAAACACCTTCATATAGATATTGTCCCAGTCAACTTTCTATCTCTGCTTGAGTTAGCTTTATAGAAATATAAATGATGAGGCCCGGTACAGTTTCTGTTAATCATTTGAAGTAGTTCTTGACATCAGCAGGTGTGAAATCCCATAGGTTGCTTTGGAATGCCTTAATTGTAATCCACATTAGAACTTTCCAGAAACTGATCAACTTGTAATACCAGCGGTCAGGTGACTCATGGCAGCCGTCTTAAATCAGTATCTTTGCTTGCTTTTTAAAAGTCCTTTTTAAGCAGTTCATTATATATTTAATCAGCCGATGAAATTAAATAATATCACACATGCAACAAGTCACATCATCATGACAGAAACAGCTGTGACAGTCTTTCCTGGAGTTGAAGATCACTCCTCATCTGAAGGTCTTTCCCTGTATGCTTCAAGGGAGCAACAAGTTCCTCAGAGAGTACTGATTTCTTCTCTTCTAGTCCCCAGGAGTCCAAAGGTTGATGTTCTTCAGTCTTCTCTCTTGGATCAGTCTTTCACTGCAACATCCTTATTGTCCTTGCAGTTCATTAGTTCTGAAACCTACATTCTGCTTACCAGCAACACTGCTAAATTGCTGTCTCATTCTGATGATGGTGATGATGTTGTTCCTCCAAGACAAAAAAGAGATTCCTCATGTCTCCAAGACATCTTCCCCAAGGGCAGAGAATACTGTGGGATATGGAATCCCCCAGTACTGTGACCTGGAGTCAGGGAAGAGCAGGAGTTGGAGTTGGGTAGAAGCTGTAGTTGGGGGAAAAAAGGAGCTACAGAAATGTAGTGTAAATAGTTAAAGATATAGCTTCATATTGTTGTTGGAAATTGGCTAGTATAACTGGGCAGGGGAGGTGTAATATAAAGGGTTAACAGATGGGATATGCTGATATATGGCATAGACTTTGATGTATCACTGACATCAGTCAGTCATGTATTAGACTCTCAAAAGAGAGGTTGGAACACCATGCTCAGGAGCAACATACCTACTCTGTAACCTGTTTAGATGTAATACTAATAAACAAATATTAAGCAAGTACCAGAGTATGACTACAGTCTGTCCAGTTGCCAAGTACCACACCTAGAGTCCTCAGACAAGGAGGACCATCTCAGAACACATCTAAACTGTACCTCCTTCCAAGGCCATTATATCTTTCCTCAGGTAGGATCCTAACTAGATAAAGATTGGTCTTTTTATTGTCCAGCGAGTTTATGTAACGATAAAAGTGCTTCCATTCCTGTGACAGTTTTCTTTATTCTTTCATGGGATCTTAGCGTCACTGGGAAGGCCAGCATTTATTGCCCATCGCTTGAGGTGGTGGTGGTGAGCTGCCTTCTTGAACTGCTGCAGTCTGTGTGGTGTAGGTACATGCAGAGGGCTGTTAGGAAGGGACTTCCTTCCAAGAGTTTTGCTGGATCTGATTTCAGCTTGCAATTCTGATATTCTGGAATTGTGTCCAGAACTTATTGTGGCTGATAACAGTTATAAACATAGAAAAATAGAAGCAGAAGTAGGTCATTCGGCCCTTCGAGTCTGCTCCGCCATTCAATATGATCATGGCTGATTCTCTACCTCAACGCCACACTCCCACTCTCTCCCCATACCACTTGATGCCTTTAGAGTCTAGAAACCTATCTACTTCTTTCTTAAATATATTCAGTGACTTGGCCTCCACAGCCTCTGTGGTAGAGAATTCCACAGGTTCACCACCCTCTGAGTAAAGACGTTTCTCCTCATCTCAGTCCTAAATGGCCTATCTCGTATCCTTAGACTGTGACCCCTTGTTCTAGACCCTCCCCAGCCAGAGGAAACATCATCCCTGCATCTAGTCTGTCCAGGCCTGTCAGAATTTTATCTGTTTCAATGAGATCCCCTCTCATTCTTCTAAACTCCAATGAACACAGGCCCAATCAACCCAATCTCTCCTCATACAACATTCCACAGCTTTTTTTTCCCTCAGCTAAACAAATAGATCACATTTCTTAAATAGTGCCTGCTTAACGTTGCTTTGACTCCCTTCCCCTCCTTGTCTCACCTCTTTATCTTCAGTTAGGTTCAAATTCCACATCTTGGCAGAATTCCTAGCCACAGCTTCTCTCTCAACTTGTCGTCCTTCCGTCACCCTTAATGTAAAAGGTTTAGATGCAGGGTCCTGAAGCTGGACTGTTAGCCTGTCCTCTCGCCTTCAGATGCTCACAGGAGTCGCTGTGCGTATCTGGCATTTTCACGTTCTTGAGTCACCTTCCAAACTTTGGCTGCTCACAATAGCGGCACAACCTTAGTTAGGAGTGGGGGCAGTGGGAAGTCATGAGAGTTTGGAAAACAGTCATTATTTTTTGCCTTGCTCAGTGGGTCAGGCACGCATAGCACAGAATCGTCACGGGGCAGAAAGAGGCCATTCGGCCCATTGTATCTGCACCAGCTGTCCGAATGAGCAACTCCCCTAGTTCCATTCCCCTGCCTTCTCCCTGTAACCCTACACATTCTTCCTTTTCAAATAACTAATTCCCTTTTGAATGCTTCAATTGAACCTGCCTCCAACACACTCTCAGGCAGTGCATTCCAAACCCCAACCCCCCACTGCTTAAAATAGTTTCTCCTCATATCGTCTTTTACTAATTACTTTAAATCTTTGCCCTCTTGTTCTCGATCCTTTCATGAGTGGGAACATTTTAATACCTCTATCAAATCTCCTGTTAACCTTCTTTTCTCTAAGGAAAACAGTCTTAACTTCTCCAATTTATCTTCATAACTGAAGTTCCTCATCCCAGGAACCATTCTTGTGAATCATTTCTGCACTCTCTCCAATACCTTCACATCCTTCCTAAGGTGTGGTGCCCAGAATTGGACGCAATACATTAGCTGAGGCCGAACTAGTCACTTACACAAATTCAACATAACCTCCTTGCTCTTGTGCTCTATGTCCCTATTAATAAAGCCCAGGTTACTAATGCTTTATGAACCGCACTCTCTCAACTTGTCCTGCCACCTTCAATGATTTATGCACATATACACCCAGGTCCTTCTGCTCCTGCACCCCCTTAAGAGTTGTACCCCCTATTTTAAACTGTCTCCTTATGTTCTTCCTACCAAAATTAATCACCTTATACTTCTCTGTATTCATCTGCCATTCTGCCAATTTGTCTATGTCCCTTTGAAGTTCTACACTACCCTCCTCACAGTTCACAATGCTTCCAAGTTTTAAAATTGTGCGCTGTACACCAAGGTCTATGTCATTAATATATGTCAAGAAAAGCAAGGGTCCCATCACTGACCCCTGGGGAACTCCACTACAAACCTTCCTCCAGCAGAAAAAAAAAATCCATTAACACTACCCTCTATTGCCTGTCACTAAGCCAATTCCATTTACAGGTTACCCTGTCCCTTTTATTCCATGAGCTATCACTTTGTTCACAAGTCTGTTGTGTGGCATTGTATCAAGCGCCTTTTGAAAGGCCACATACACCACATCAACAGCATTACCCTCATCAACCCTCTCTGTTACCTCCTCAAAAAAACTCCAACAAGTTAGTCAAACATGATTTACCCTTCAGAAAGCCATGCTGGCTCTTAATTAACCCACATTTGTCCTTGTGGCTATTAATTTTGTCCTGAATTATTGTTTCTAGAAGACCCCGCCACCGAAGCTAAACTGACTGGCCTGTAATTGCTGGGGGGGTGCTAGAAAGACGGTTCCAGAACCGGCTCCAGGACTCAAAGCCCCGTTAGCCCAGACAACACTCGCAAACCTCATCTTTCGGATGAGGCATTGAACCGAGGCCACAGGGCCGCTGGAAGGTACGAGATAGCGTGGGCGCAATCAGAAGAAGAGGAGTTGGGAGTGGATGGGGTGGGTGCGTGAGGGGAAGACGGATGGGGAAAGCGTTCAGGCTGGGGCTCCCTGGCCAACATTCCTCGCCTGAGACTGCAAACGATGATTGCTCATCTCAGGGCGCGGTGTGGGATCCTGCTTTGTACAAAATGGCTGTCACACATAACCAACTGTTGTTGCTCATGGTGTCTAGTGGGGACTGGGTGGTGAAGGGATCTTAAATTGTTATAACTTAAATTCTCGTGGCTCCCTGTGCCAACCAAACCCATCCCAGTGTTGACAGAATGGGAAGGGGTGGGAGGGGGGGGGAAGGAGGGCAGCCATATTGCCACGGCCTAGACCAAGGACTCCTCTCCCTCAGCCTGCAGTTGTCACCGTGGTTACGGTAACCAAGCAGTCACGTGCCGGCCTCCCGCTCGCCGGTAGAGCTGTCGTCCGCCCATTGGTTCCCTGGTACCACGTGCTCTACCCGGCCAGGCCGTGCCCCTTCCCGCTCCGGCACTGCGTCTGCGCAGCCCAACGGCCCCGCCCCCCCCCCCCCCTCCTCTCCTGGTCCGGCATTGCGCCTGCGTAGGCAACCACCCAAACCGCAAGGACTTCGCCTCCAATTGGCTGCGCTAAAGATGGCGGATCCGCAGCCCCAGGTTCCTCCTCCCTACGGGATGGAGGCGTACGACCTGGGAGCGCTCAACGACGAGCAGGAGGACAAGCTCTGGCACTTCAAGGTGACGGGATCCCTATTCGTACCCCGCAGGGTTTTTAGTTTAATAAAGAGCGCCCGCCGGTCCTCCGTCGTCATGGCAACGCCGCCTGTGCCATCTGGGCGACGAATCATCGCGCAGGAAGGTGTGAGTGACAGGCGCTGCAGCCAATGATAATCTGGGGAGGGAATACTGATCAACTAATCATGGTCCAGGGAGGTGTGAATGACAGGGGAACTGGCCAATAATGATCTGGAGGGTGGGATTACTCATTGCTAAACAAAACCAGAAACAGAAATACCAGGAAAAACTCAGCAGGTCTGGCAGCATCGTTGGAAAAGAGCACAGTTGACGTTTCGAGTCCTCATGACCCTTCAACAGAACTAAGTAAAAGTAGGAAAGGGGTGAAATATAAGCTGGTTTAAGGTGGGTGGTGGTTGGGACAAGAAGCCAGTGATAGGTGGAGATAACCAAAAGATGTCACAGACAAAAGGACAAAGAGATGTTGAAGGTGGTGATATTATCTAAAGAAATGTGCTAATTAAAAGTGGAAAGCAGGACAGACAAGGTGCAGATAGCTCTAGTGGGGGTAGGGGAATGCTAAAAGGTAGAGATAAACAATGGGTGGAAATACATTTAAAAGTAATGGAAATAGGTGGGAAAAGAAAAATCTATATAAATTATTGGAACAAACAAAAAGGAGGGGGAAGAAATGGAGAAGGGGTGGGAATGGAGGAGAGAGTTCAAGATCTAAAATTGTTGAACTCAATATTCAGTCTGGAAGGCTGAAAAGTGCCTAGTCGGAAGATGAGGTGCTGTTCCTCCAGTTTACGTTGAGCTTCACTGGAACAATTCAGCAGGCCAAGGACAGACATGTGGGCATGAGAGCAGGGTGGAGCGTTGAAATGGCAAGTGACAGGGAGGTCTGGGTCATGCTTGCGGACAGACCGAAGGTGTTCTGCAAAGCGGTCACCCAGTCTGCGTTTGGTCTCTCCAATGTAGAGGAAACCACATTGGGAGAAACGAATGCAGTAGACTAGGGTGAGGGAAGTGCAAGTGAAATGCTGCTTCACTTGAAAGGAGTGTTTGGGCCCTTGGATGGTGAGGAGAGAGGAAGTGAAAGGGCAGGTGTTGCATCTTCTGCGGTCGCATGGGAGGGTGCCGTGGGAGGGGGTTGAGGAGTAGGGAGTGATGGAGGAGTGGACCAGGGTGTCACGTAGGGAACGACCCCTACGGAATGCCGCCGGGGGGGGTGAAGGGGAGATGTGTTTGGTGGTGGCATCATGCTGGAGTTGGCGGAAATGGCAGAGGATGATCCTTTGAATGCGGAGGCTGGTGGGGTGATAAGTGAGGACAAGGGGGACCCTATCATGTTTCTGGGAGGGAGGAGAATGCATGAGGGCGAATGCACGGGAGATGGGCCAGACACGATTGAGGGCCCTGTCAACCACCGTGGGTGGAAAACCTCGGTTAAGGAAGAAGGAGGACATGTCAGAGGAACTGTTTTTGAAAGTGGCATCATCAGAACAGATGCGACGGAGGCGAAGGAACTGAGAGAATGGGATGGAGTCCTTACAGGAAGCGGGGTGTGAGGAGCTGTAGTCGAGGAAGCTGTGGGAGTCGGTAGGCTTGTAATGGATATTGGTGGACAGTCTATCACCAGAAATTGAGACAGAGAGGTCAAGGAAGGGAAGGGAAGGGAAGTGTCAGAGATGGACAAGGAAGGGAAGGGAAGTGTCAGAGATGGACCATGTGAAAATGATGGAGGGGTGGAGATTGGAAGCAAAGTTAATAAACTTTTCCAGGTCCCGACGAGAGCATGAAGCAGCACCGAACTAATCATCGATGTACCGGAGAAAGAGTTATGGGAGGGGGCCGGAGTAGGACAGGAACAAGGAATGTTCCACATACCCCATAAAGATACAGGCATAGCTGGGGCCCATGTGGGTACCCGTAGCCACACCTTTTACTTGGAGGAAGTGAGAGGAGTTAGAGGAGAAATTGTTCTGTTCAAGGAAGAACAGAGGCCCGAACAATCCCCATCCACCACTACTCTCCTCCGTCTGGTTGAACTTGTTCTCACACTGAACAATTTCTCCTTTAACTCCTCTCTCTTCCTCCAAATAAAAGGTGTGGCTATGGCCCTCAACCGTGTCCAGCCCATCTCCCGCGCATCCGCCCTCATGCCTTCTCCTCCCTCCCAGAAACATGATAGGGTCCCCCTTGTCCTCACTTATCACCCCACCAGCCTCCGCATTCAAAGGATCATCCTCCGCCATTTCCGCCAACTCCAGCATGATGCCACCACCAAACACATCTTCCCTTCACCACACCCCGGCGGCATTCTGTAGGGATCGTTCCCTCTGTGATACCCTGGTCCACTCCTCCATCACCCCCTACTCCTCAACTCCTTCCCATGGCACCTTCCCATGCGACCGCAGAAGATGCAACACCTGCCCCTTCACTTCCTCTCTCCTCACCATTCAAGGGCCCAAACACTCCTTTCAAGTGAAGCAGCATTTCACTTGCACTTCCCTCAACCTAGTCTACTGCATTCGTTGCTCCCAATGCGGTTTCCTCTACATTGGAGAGACCAAATGCAGACTGGGTGACCGCTTTGCAGAACACCTTCGGTCTGTCCGCAAGAATGACCCAGACCTCCCTGTCGCTTGCCATTTTAACACTCCACCCTGCTCTCATGCCCACATGTCTGTCCTTGGCTTGCTGCATTGTTCCAGTGAAGCTCAACGTAAACTGGAGGAACAGCACCTCATCTTCCGACTAGGCACTTTACAGCCTTCCGGACTGAATATTGAGTCCAACAATTTTAGATAATGAACTCCTTCCTCCATCCCCACCCCTTTTCCGTTTCTTCCCCCTTTTTGTTTTTTCCAATAATTTATATAGATTTTTCTTTTCCCACCTATTTCCAATATTTTTAAATGTATTTCCACCCATTGTTTATCTCTACCTTTTAGCATTCCCCCACCTCCACTAGAGCTATCTGCACCTTGTCTGTCCTGCTTTCCACTTTTAATTAGCACATTCCATTAGATAATATCACCACCTTCAACATCTCTTTGTCCTTTTGTCTGTGACTTCTTTTGGTTATCTCCACCTATCACTGGCTGCTTGTCCCAACCACCACCCCGCCACCCCCTTAAACCAGCTTATATTTCTCCCCTTTCCTACTCTTACTTAGTTCTGTTGAAGGGTCATGAGGTCTCAAAATGTCAGTTGTGCCCTCCTCCGCCGATGCTGCCAGACCTGCTGAGTTTTTCCAGGTACTTCTGTTTCTGTTTTTGTTTTGGATTTCCAGCGTCCGCAGTTTTTTGCTTTTATTACTAATTGCTAATCGTGGTCCAGGGAGGTGTGAGTGACAGGTGAACTGGCCAATAATGATCTGGAGGGTGGAATTACTCCATTTAAAGGAATCTTGGTGAGTTGGGGCAGTGCATCTTGTAGATGGTACGCGCCGCTGTCGCCGTGAGTCTTGTAGACGGTACGCGCCGCTGTCGCTGTGAGTCGTGTAGACGGTATGTGCCGCTGTCGCCGTGAGTCCTGTAGACGGTACGCGCCGCTGTCACCGTGAGTCTTGTAGACAGTACGCACCGCTGTCACCGTGAGTCTTGTAGACAGTACGCAGCGCTGTCGCCGTGCGCCTTGTAGACGGTACGCGCCACTGTCGCCGTGAGTCCTGTAGACGGTACGCGCCACTGTCGCCGTGAATCTTGTAGACGGTACGCACCGCTGTCGCCGTGAGTCCTGTAGACGGTACGCAGCGCTGTCACCGTGAGTCTTGTAGACGGTACGCAGCGCTGTCACCGTGAGTCTTGTAGACAGTACGCGCCGCTGTCACTGTGAGTCCTGTAGACGGTACGCAGCGCTGTCACCGTGAGTCTTGTAGACGGTACGCGCCGCTGTCGCCGTGAGTGTTGTAGACGGTACGCGCCGCTGTCGCCGTGAGTCTTGTAGACGGTACGCGCCGCTGTCGCCGTGAGCCTTGTAGACGGTACGCGCCGCTGTCACCGTGAGTCCTGTAGATGGTACGCAGCGCTGTCACCGTGAGTCTTGTAGACGGTACGCGCCGCTGTCACCGTGAGTCTTGTAGACGGTACGCGCCGCTGTCACCGTGAGTCCTGTAGACGGTACGCGCCGCTGTCACCGTGAGTCTTGTAGACGGTAGGCAGCACTGTCGCCGTGAGTATTGTAGACGGTACGCGCCGCTGTCGCCGTGAGTCCTGTAGACGTTACGCGCCGCTGTCGCCGTGAGTCTTGTAGACGGTACGCAGCACTGTCGCCATGAGTCTTGTAGACGGTACGCGCCGCTGTCGCCGTGAGTCTTGTAGACGGTACGCGCCGCTGTCACCGTGAGTCTTGTAGACGGTACGCAGCGCTGTCACCGTGAGTCTTGTAGACGGTACGCGCCGCTGTCACCGTGAGTCCTGTAGACGGTACGCAGCGCTGTCACCGTGAGTCTTGTAGACGGTACGCGCCGCTGTCGCCGTGAGTCTTGTAGACGGTACGCAGTGCTGTCACCGTGAGTCTTGTAGACGGTACGCGCCGCTGTCACCGTGAGTCTTGTAGACGGTACGCAGTGCTGTCGCCGTGAGTCTTGTAGACGGTACGCGCCGCTGTCGCCGTGAGTCTTGTAGACGGTACGCAGTGCTGTCACCGTGAGTCTTGTAGACGGTACGCAGTGCTGTCACCGTGAGTCTTGTAGACGGTACGCGCCGCTGTCACCGTGAGTCTTGTAGACGGTACGCAGCGCTGTCACCGTGAGTCTTGTAGACGGTACGCGCCGCTGTCGCCGTGAGTCTTGTAGATGGTACGCAGCGCTATCGCCGTGAGTCTTGTAGACGGTACGCGCCACTGTCGCCGTGAGTCCTGTAGACGGTACGCAGCGCTGTCGCCGTGAGTCTTGTAGACGGTACGCGCCGCTGTCGCCGTGATTCTTGTAGACGGTACGCGCCGCTGTCACCGTGAGTCTTGTAGACGGTACGCGCCGCTGTCGCCGTGAGTCCTGTAGACGGTACGCGCCGCTGTCACCGTGAGTCTCGTAGACGGTACGCAGCGCTGTCACCGTGAGTCCTGTAGACGGTACGCAGCGCTGTCACCGTGAGTCTTGTAGACGGTACGCGCCGCTGTCACCGTGAGTCTTGTAGACGGTACGCGCCGCTGTCATCGTGAGTCCTTTGGACGGTACGCGCCGCTGTCACCGTGAGTCTTGTAGACGGTACGCGCCGCTGTCACCGTGAGTCTTGTAGACGGTACGCGCCGCTGTCATCGTGAGTCCTTTGGACGGTACGCGCCGCTGTCACCGTGAGTCTTGTAGACGGTACGCGCCGCTGTCACCGTGAGTCTTGTAGACGGTACGCAGTGCTGTCGCCGTGAGTCCTGTAGACGGCACGCGCCGCTGTCACCGTGAGTCCTTTGGACGGTACGCGCCGCTATCGCTGTGAGTATTGTAGACGGTACGCGCCGCTGTCACCGTGAGTCTTGTAGACGGTACGCGCCGCTGTCACCATGAGTCTTGTAGACGGTACGCGCCGCTGTCACCGTGAGTCTTGTAGACGGTACGCACCGCTGTCGCCGTGAGTCTTGTAGACGGTACGCGCCGCTGTCACCGTGAGTCTTGTAGACGGTACACGCCGCTGTCGCCGTGAGTCTTGTAGACGGTACGCGCCGCTGTCGCCGTGAGTCTTGTAGACGGTACGCGCCGCTGTCACCGTGAGTCTTGTAGACGGTACGCAGCGCTGTCGCCGTGAGTCTTGTAGACGGTATGCAGCGCTGTCACCGTGAGTCCTTTGGACGGTACGCGCCGCTGTCACATCTCCAGTGTGCCTGCTGGAGAGAGTGGATATTGAATGTGGCAGATGGGGTGCCAGTCAAGCTGGCTACTTTGTCCTTGATGGTGTTGAGGTTCTTAGGTGTTGCTGGAGCTGCACTCAGCCAAGCAAAAGGGGCAATTCTCAGTTTAACCAATCAGTTGAACTATATTTTCTGTCCCTTTGCACTAAGGCAGGTATGGCACGGGGTTAGATACAGAGTAAAGCTCCCTCTACACTGTCCCCATCAAACACTCCCAGGGCAGGTACAGCACAGGGTTAGATACAGAGTAAAGCTCCCTCTACACTGTCCCCATCAAACACTCCCAGGGCAGGTACGGCACGGGGTTAGATACAGAGTAAAGCTCCCTCTACACTGTCCCCATCAAACACTCCCAGGGCAGGTACAGCATAGGGTTAGATACAGAGTAAAGCTCCCTCTACACTGTCCCCATCAAACACTCCCAGGGCAGGTACAGCACGGGGTTAGATACAGAGTAAAGCTCCCTCTACACTGTTCCCATCAAACACTCCCAGGACAGGTACAGCATGGGGTTAGATACAGAGTAAAACTTGCTTTTTACTACTGTACTGACACTGAGAGCAACAGTCTGGATTTTGCACTCGAGTGCCTGGAGTAGGATTTGAATTTAGAGGAGGCAATAGAGGTGCCACTAAGGCTGACAGCTTTAGTAACCCAAATATATCGGAAGTTCTAGTTTAACATGCACCCTGTAGCTTGTGTCATCAATTGCATTGGACTGAGGTAAATTGTCCTGTCAGTGATCCAGTTCTGAGCAGGAATGGAGAATTGATGCTCGAGTCAGGCAAGTTCATCTTCTTGTTAATGTTTTTAAATTATTTCTGCTATGAGATTTATGATTATTACTTCTGTTTTTTCTAACTTGTTTGCAGATAAATACTCGAATTGCTAATGAATATTACTTGAGGAATCACCCAGAAGTGGAGATGCTGCTGAGGGAGTTTATGAGGTGAATAATGCAGATTGTGAATTGCTGGTTACAGAATATAGTGAGGCCACAGATTGAGGATTATAATTGGGAGAATGAATGCGAGGGGGATTTTTAGGACACTTTTACACACACAAAGACGTTACAACATGCTTCTGACATAGGGATTGAGGAGTAAGTATTGCATCAGTTGAGTATGCACCTGGTACAAAGATAAGCAGCACTGTAAACAGTGTAGATGCAAACATTAAATTACAGAGATACTGATAGATTAAGTGAATGGTGTCATGCCAAGATGGTGTGAAGAAAAATAACATCTTAAAAATGTGTTTCTCTTCCATACTCTCTTGTTTAAATTCCATTTATAAAAATGGACAAAGGCGAACTCATCAACCTCCTGGAATGTGACACCCCTTGCATTGTATAAACATTCCAGCCAGGCCAACACTAAGGACTAGTAGACGAGATGTCTGCACCAGCCAGCTCTGGACAACGGCAGAGCTCTTGTGACTCCTCATCTCTGACGTTGTGCTAATGGTTCCACAGTTATCTGCTCAAAATAAATGGGTTATAACGAGGGTCCTTAAAGTCCATCGTTAGCTGTATGGCTTGACTCAAAACCACCCTGTCACATGACTGACACTTGAGGCTGTTTGGACTGCTTTAATTACGTAGCTTTTGGATTCTGTCTTCAGTTGCGGTTTAACCTCAGAAGAGAAAACCAGTATCCAGACCAGCGGCCTGCCTCTGACTTCCATCTCTCTCAAAGTCGGATCTCCAGAAAGGACCCTGTATTTCACCTACAGAGTGAACCAACTCCCAGAATAAAAGTGCATCTTCAACCTGCACTCGAGTTCCTAGGACAAAGGCCAAGAATTCTGCCAGACAAAGCCACTTGAAAGAACCTTCATTGGACATGGACTTACTGGACTCTACTCACGTGAATTAATGCCAATACCTTTTGATTTTTTTTTTTCTTAAGTAACTCACAATTTGTAACTTCTTTCCCTTTCTTTCTCTGCCTTTCTACCTTGTATGCTCGTGAGTGTGAATGTGTGCCGCGATCCATCCCTCGGGTTTTGAAGGTATTAATAAATCCTAGCTTTGTTTCACCTTAAAAGAATTTGCTGTGGGGTTATTGTTAACATTGGACCTCATAAAACCGGGGGTTTGGGAAACACACCACGGCCCATTTCAACAAGGGAAAGGATACTAAAGGAAACAAATTAAATTAGAAATTAAAACTACCGCTGTCACAGGCAGAGGGGAACAGTAATGATAATTCAATCCACTTTGCCTTTTGTGTCCGTAACAATGGGCAAAACTGTGGCAAAAGGATTTCAGTGTGGACCAATGTGAGGCCCTCCACTGCGGACCTCAAAAGGATTGAACAGGCTATTTTCTAAATGGCAGAAAGCTAGAGACAGTGGACGTCTTTGGGGGGAGACGGTGGCATCGTGGTCCTGCCACTGGACTAGTAATCCAGAGGCCCAGGCTAATGCGCTGGGGACACGGGTTCAAATCCCACCACGGGCAGCTGGTGGAATTAAAATTCAATTGATAAAATCAGCAATTGAAAGCGAGTCTCAGTGACGGCAACCATGGCAACCATCATGGATTGTTGTAAAAACCCCATCTGGTTCACTCATGTCCCTTTAGGGAAGGAAATTTGCCGTCCATGTCCGGTCTGGCCTACATGTGACTCCACACCCACAGCAATGTGGTTGATCCTGAAATGTACAGCTCAAGGGGCAATTAGAGATGGGGCAACAAATCGTGGCTTTACCAGCGGCGCCCACATCCCATGAAAAATTGAAAGTGTAAAGAGACTTGGGTCGACCGTGTACACAAATCATTAAACTATCATGAACAGGTACAGAAAATAATCAAAAAGGCAACTGCAACGCTGGCCTTTCTATCTCGAGGACGAGAATTCAAGGATGGAGAAGTCATACTTCAGCTGTACAAAGCCCTGGCTAGACTGCACCTGGAATTACTGTGAACAGTAGTGGGCTCCACACCTTGGGAAGGAATTTTTTTTTTTTGCTTATTCTATCAAAGGATGTGGGCTGCGCTGGCTGGGCCAGCATTTATTGCGCATCCCTAATTGCCCCTTGAGAAGGATGGTGTGCTGTCCCCTTGAACCGCTGCAGTCCCTGTGGCGTAGGTACACCCACAGTGCTGTTAGGGAGGGAGTTCCAGGATTTTGACCCAACGACAGTGAAGGAACGGCCGATATATTTCCAAGTCAGGATAGATTGACGTTGGTGAGAATGCAGTGTGAATGCCTGAATGGCCTCCAACGGTTAAATTATGAAGAGCGACTACACAAACTAGGGTTATATTTGCTGGAATTTAGATGGATAAGTGGTGAATTGATAAAAGTTTTCAAGATATAGGGTGGATAGAGAGAAATTATTTCTGCCGGTTGGGGGAATCTAGGTCTAGGGAGCAGAGTCTGAATATTGGAGCCATACCTTTCAGGAGTGAAATTAGGAAACATTTCTACACGCTAAGGGTGGGAGAGGTTTAGAACTGCCTCAGAAATGGCAATTGATGCTGGAGCAATTGTTCATTTCAAATCGAAGATTGATAAAATTTTGTCATCTAAGGGAAACGGGGCCGAGGTGGGTGTATGGAGTTAGGTTGCTGAACAGGTATGATCTTATTGAATGGCACAACAGAATCAACAAGCTGAACGGCCTCCTTCTGTTCTGATGTTGCTATGTTCATTTGGTTGCATGAATAGACGTAAGTTATGTACAACAGATCCTGGGTGCGATGAAAACTGTAAACTGCTCTCGAGTAACAGCTGCCTCGAACGATTGCAAACTGTAATAATAGTTCCTAGGGGTGGTTGTAGGATGTAATAACATCCTAACCTGTAATTCGATCTCCAGTTTTAGAATGATTGCCGGAGCTCTCTTCAGATTGCCTGGTTGATTTCCTCAAGTGGTGCTGCGTTTACACGTGAGTGAAGTTTACTGATGGCGAATTGAGACTGAAATGCTTTGTGCTGTTTCTCTTCCAGGTCTGTCCTCCTGGAGAGACCAGAAGATATTCGGGAATTTGCCTCCGGTGAGTTGAAGTTCCGTGGTTCCAAATTCAATTGGAGTACGTATCAATCTGAAGGAAACTCCCATCATCTGTTGACTCTGTGAGCACAGGGTTAGATACAGAGTAAAGCTCCCTCCACACTGTCCCTGTCAAACACTCCCAGGACAGGTACAGCACGGGGTTAGATACAGAGTAAAGCTCCCTCTACACTGTCCCCATCAAACACTCCCAGGGCAGGTACAGCACGGGGTTAGATACAGAGTAAAGCTCTCCCTACACAGTCCCCATCAAACACTCCCAGGACAAGTACAGCATGGGGTTAGATACAGAGTACAGCTCCCTCTACACTGCCCCCATCAAACACTCCCAGGACAGGTACAGCACGGGGTTAGATGCAGAGTAAAGCTCCCTCTACACTGTCCCCATCAAACACTCCCAAGACAAGTACGCACAGGGTTAGATACAGAGTAAAGTTGTCTGTACAGTGCTGTGTGTGGAATTGGTTTGGAGTGATTGGGGTGGGATGCATTCGGCGGAGTTGGATGTATTGATATGGGAGGGTGGTGCTGGGTAAGTTAGGTTAGAGTGTCGTTTGGGATGGGGTCAGTGGGTAGGATCAGGGGATTGATTGGGGGGAAAATGGGATCAGAGCGGGAATTAACCCTCCCTGTCCTCTCTATCCGGCAGAATACTACACTGATGCAAACCTGCCGGGAAAGATCCAGAAGATGCTGAATGAGAAAGCAAAAGAAATAGTTTGGAACTGAGCAGGCTCACTACTCACAAGGGAGCATGGCGTCCTTGCCAGACACAGGCTCCAAACTCATGGCACAGCCAGCAGTATGCTTGTAATCTGACAGGTGCAATCAATTAAAAACCACCACTGTTTGTGAGGTTAACACGATGAAGTAAGTGAGAATCATCTTGTCTAATGTCAGAGTGAAACACCAGACAGTGACTGCATCAAGTGTGCCCCACTCTCCTGGGAAGGGCAGCACCCCCTCACACCGTGCATCCTCATACTGCACCCCCTCACGTTGTACCCGTTTCACCGCAGCCTCTGTCATGCCATTGACCCCCTGATGCCACACACCTCCACACCCCAGCACCCTCTACCACACCCCAGCAGCCTCTACCACATCCCAGCACCCTCTACCACACCCCAACATTCTACCCCCCAACATCCCAGCATTCTCCCCCACACACCCCAGCATTCTCCCTTGCACCGTACCCCTCCCACACCCCAGCATTCTCCCTCGCACCGTACTCCCTCACGCAGCACCTCCTCACATGGCCCCATACAATCTTCGCACCACACCCACTTGCACCATACCCCCTCATGCCGCACCACACCCCATCGCGCCACACCTCCTCATGCCGCACTGTACCCACCACACCCCACCCCCTCACAACACACTGTACCTCCTCGCAGTGTAGCCCCCACACCATACCCCCACAAGTCACATCATACCCCCCTCACACTGCAATGTGCTGAAGATTTAATCACAACAGTAGCAATCTTGATTGAGAACAAAAAGGTACTGAATTTACATAGCGCCTTTCAAACCTCTGGATGCTGCAAGTCACTCCTGAAGTATAATGTGGGAAAAGCTGGAGACCAAAGCTCCTCCCAACTTAGTTAACTGTTCCAAATCCCACTGCCCATCCTTATCCACCTGAAATCTTCGCTGTGGGAAACGGGAGGGGCAATCTTGGGGTTGGTGGGGTGGGGGGTGGGGTGGGTGTTGTCTGTCCGGTGCCTTCCCTTCGTCCCTGTTCCCTCTTGTGAAGACACTCAGTTTAAAGCCAGGCTGGGGGGAATGGGCCAGTTGAGTAACTTGGGCCTCACGGCAATGGTTTCAGACATCATGTTCGGATCGATGATGTAGTCTGGTCGCCTCCTTTTTCCGATGGTGCCTCCGACAGCCTCTGTGTTTCTTAAACGTTAAAAGCAAAAGCAGTCAAGCCGCGAGTGACAGTTAAACATGCAACTCAAGCAGATAACTCACTCACTATAATTTTCCCCAGTTGAGGGGAAGCTGGATAAACGCACACAGGAGAAAGTAATAGAAGGATATGCTGAGGAGCTGAGATGGAGAGGAGTGGAAGGAGGCTCCTGTGGAGCAGGAAGACAATGTTGTGGCTACAAGAGCAGGTCAAAGGCTGGGAATCCTGCAGAGAATAACTTGCCTCCTGACACCCCAAAGCCTGTCCGTTATCTATAAGACACAAGTCAGGAGTGGGATGGAATACTCTCCACCTGCCTGGATGAGTGCAGCTCCAACAACACTCAAGAAGCTCAACACCATTCAGGACAAAGCAGCCCATTTGATTGGCACCCCATCCACCATCTCCAACATCCACTCCCTCCACCACCGACAGCCGTGCGCACCATCTACAAGATGCACTGCAGCAACTCACCTAGGCTCCTTTGACAATACCTTCCAAAACCGCGACCTCTACAACCTTGAAGGAGAAGGGCAGCAGACGCATGGGAACACCACCACCTGCAAGTTCCCCTCCAAACCACACACTAATTCTCATCTGCAAATATATCGCCATCCCTTCGCTGTCGCTGGGTCAAAATGATGGAACTCCCTCCCTAACAGCACTGTGGGTGTACCTACATCACATGGACTGCAACGGTTCAAGAAGGCAGCTCACCCACCACCTTCTCAAGGGGCAATTAGGGATGGGCAATAAATGCTGGCCTTGCCAGCGACGCCCTCATCCGTGACCAAATAAAATAAATAATTGGATTTCATTGTTTTTGAAATAGAAGGGGGTCTATTTTCCGATTATGTTATAATACCTTCTTTATTGTTTATTATTTTAATTTCAAAACTTTGTAAATAATTTTGCTTGGTGACACCTGTATCATCCCCAAAGGAACAATCAGAAGAGTGAAGCTCCATCCAACGTGACACTTCGGAGAGGGTGCCTGCCACTTTAAATACGGTAATCCCGCCCTCCAGATTCTGATTGGCCAGACCCCCTGGCACTCACACCTCCCTGCGCGCTGGTTGATCATCCAGCTGCTGGACGCAGCGTCGCCACGGCGACGGGCGCTATTTTTTTCATTCAAATGCCCTGGGGAGGGTTGCGAATGGGACTCCGTACAACAAAGTACTGCCGCCACTTTGTTGTGCCAGAGCCTAGTTCCTTCCGCTCCCGGGTCATGCGCCTCCATCCCGGAGGGAGGAGGCACTTGGGCGCTGAGGGCCCGCCCCTATCGCAGCGCAGCCAGCTGGAGGCGGTCGGGATGGATGATGCGCAGGCGCGTTGATGGGCCGGGTGGAACACGTGGTGCTCGGGGGTGGGGGGGAACAATGAGGCGAGAGGCTGGCACGTGACTGCTTGGTTACCGTAACCATGGAGACAGCTCCTCCAGGCGGAGGAGGAGGAGGACCTGGCCTAGTCTTGTGGCAATATGGCGCCCCCCCCAACCCTGTCAACACTGGGAAGGGCTTGGTTGGCACAGGGAGCCATGACAATTTAACTTATAACAATTTAAGATCCCTTCACCACCCTGGGCTCCCATGACACACCATGAGTAACCACGGTCAAGAGTGGCAGCCTTTTTGTGCAGAGCAGGATCCCACACGGCGCCCCGAGCTGAGCAAATGGGCGTTCGCACCGGCCTGGGGAGGAACAGCGGCCAGGGGGCCCCAGTCGGAACGCTTCCTCCCCCCAATCCCCCGTCCGCCTTTTGCCCTCCCCACACCCCACCCACCCACTCCAACTCCAACCCCTCTTCCGGTGGCACCTGCGCCACCTCCTGCCTTCCAGCTGCTTGGGGTGCTGGTTCAACGCCTCACCCTGGATAGAGTGGACGTAGGGAAGATGTTTCCATTAGTAGGAGAGTCTAGGACCCGAGGGCACAGCCTCAGATTAAAAGGAAGACCTTTTAGAACAGAGATGAAGTGAAACTTCTTTAGCCAGAGAGTGGTGAATCGATGGAATTCATTGCCACAGAAGGCTGTGGAGGCAAGGTCATTGAGTGTATTTAAGACCGAGATAAATAGGTTCTTGATTGGTATGGGGATCAAAGGTTACGGGGAGAAGGCGGGAGAATGGGGTTGAGAAACTTATCAGCCATGATTGAATGGCGGAGCAGACTCGGGCCGAATGGCCTAATTTCTGCTGCTATGTCTTATAGTCTTATGGTCACCCAAAAGACGAGGTTCGCGAGTGTCGTCCGGGGTAACGGCGCTTGGAGACCTCGAGTCGGGCACCGGGACCCGCTTTTGACCCAACTCCACCCCCACCCCCATTTCGAGACCCCACTGGGCCAGGGCAAAGAATAATGACACCTCTGTTTTCCAGACTCTTGTGATTTCCCCCACGCCCCCCCGACTCCCAACTAAGGTTGTGCTGCTACTGTGAACAGCCAATGTTTGGAAGGTGACCCAAGAACGCGAAAATGCCAGACACGCACAGTGACTCCTCGTGAGCGCCTGAAGGCGAGAGGACAGGCTGACAGTCCAGCTTCAGGACCCTGCATCAAAACCTTTTACATTAAGCGTCATGGAAGGACGACAAGTCAAAAGAGAGGCTGTGGTTAGGAATTCTGCCAAGATGTGGGATTTGAGCCTGACTGCAGGTGGTAAGTGAGCCAAGGGGGGGAATTAGTTAAATCAATGTTAACCAGGCACTATTTAAGAAATGTGACCTATTTGTTTAGCTGAGGGCAAAAAAAGCTGTTGAAATTTCATAACTTATTATCCACAGTAAGTTCTGGCACACAAACCCAAAAGATCAGAATTGTAAACTGAAATCAGATCCAGCAAAACTCCAGGAAATCCTTTGCACTCTGCACGTACCTACACCACAGAAACTGCAGCAGCTCAAGAAGGCGGCTCACCACCACCAGCTCGAGCAATGGGCAATAAACACTGGCCTTCCCAGTGATGCTCACTTCCCATAAAAGAATAAAGAAAACTCCGTTACACGTAATAGAAGCACTTTCATCGTTACATAAGCTCGCTGGACAATAAAAAGATCAATCTTTAACTGGTTAGGCTCCTACCACTTCTGGTAGTCTCATATTACAGTGATACTGAAGGGAAACTAATAGGGTTAAAAGTCCCCTGTTCCTGATGGTCCTGATAGGATATTAAAAGAACTAGCTACACAAATAGTGGATGCACTGGTAGTAATCTTCCAAGAATCCTTAGATTCTGGAAAAGTCCCAGAGGATTAGGAAAACTGCCAACTCCCTTATTCAAAGAGGCAGGGAGACAAAAAAAACAGATAACTATAGGCCAGTTATCTTAACATCTGTCATTGGGAAAATGTTAGAGTCTATTATAAAGGATGTAATAACAGAGCATTTAGAAATACATAATATAATCAAGCAGACTCAGCATGGATTCATGAAGGGGAAATCATGCCTGACAAATTTATTAGAATTCTTTGAGAAGGTAACTAGCAGGATAGATAAAGGGGAACCAGTAGATGTAATATATTTAGATTTCCAAAAGGCGTTTGATATGGTACCACATGTAAGGCTACCTAATAAAATAAGAGTCCATGGTGTTGGGGTAGTATATTAGCATGGATAGAGGATTAGCTAACTAATAGAAGACAGAGAGTTGGGATAAGGGGAGCATTTTCAGGATGGCGATCTGTAACTAGTGGAGTGCCACAGGGATCAGTGCTGGGGCCACAACTATTTACAATATATATTAATGACTTGGATGAGGGAAGTGAATGTACTATCACCAAGTTTGCAGATGCCAAGAATAGGTGGGAAGGCAAGTGGTGAGGATGACACAAAGAGTCTACAGAGGGATATAGACAGGTTAAGTGATTGGGCAAAAACTTGGCAGATGGAATATAATGTGGGAAAGTGTGAGGTTATGATCTTTGGCAGGAAGAATAGAGGAGCTGAATATTGCTTAAATGGAAAAAGACTGCAGAAAGCTGCAGCACAGAGGGATTTGGGGGTCCTCGTGCATGAATCACAAAAAGCTAACATACAAGTTCAGCAGGTAATAGGGAAGGTAAATGGAATGCTGGCCTTTATTTCAAAGAGAATGGAGTATAAAAATAGGGAAATCTTGCTAAAACTATACAAAGCACATGTTAGACCACACCTAGAATACTGTGAACAGTGTTGGTCCCCTTATCTAAGGAAAGATATACTGCCATGGGAGGCAGTCCAGAGAAGGTTCACTAGGTTGATCCCGGGTATGGAGGGATTTTCTTATGAGGAGAGGTTGAGTAGGCTGGGCCTGTGCTCATTGGAGTTTAGAAGAATGAGAGGCGACCTTATTGAAACATATAAGATTCTTAAGGGGTTTGACAGGGTAGATGCTGAGAGGTTGTTTCCCCTTGTGGAAGAGTCTAGGACCAGAGGGCATAATCTTAGAGTAAGGGGTCGCCCATTTAAAACAGAGATGAAAGAGGAATTTCTTCTCTCAGAGGGTAGTGAATCTGTGGAATTATTTACTGTAGAGGCTGGGTCATTAAGTATATTCAAGGCTGAGATAGACAGATTTTTAATCAGTAAGGGAATCAAGGGTTATGGGGAAAAGGCAGGAAAGTGGAGTTGAGGGTTATCAGATCAGCCATGATCTCATTGAATGGAGGAGCAGACTTGATGGGCCGAATGGCCTACTTCTGCTCCTACATCTTATGGTCTTATTTCCAGCACGTGCCTAGCTCCCCCCTCCCAGCCCCACAGCATTCCCTGCAAATGGCAAATGCAATGTTGTCACTTATTGCAAGGGGAATAGAGTATAGAAGTCGGGAAGTCTTACTACAGCTGTACAGGGCCTTAGTGAGACCACATCTGGACTACTATGTATAATTTTGGTCTAACAAAAGATATTTACATTAGAAGCAGTTCAGAGATGAAGGAAATGGTTATGAGGAGGATTTTAGGGATTTGAGGAGGTTACAGAGACGGAGGGGTGTAGGGGCTGGAGGAGGTTACAGAGATAGGGAGGGGTGTAGGGGCTGGAGGAGGTTACAGAGATGGGGGGGTATAGGGGCTGGAGGAGCTTATAGAGATAGGGAGGGGTGTAGGGGCTGGAGGAGGTTACAGAGATAGGGAGTGGTGTAGGGGCTGGGGGAGGTTACAGAGATAGGGAGGGGTGTAGGGGCGGGAGGAGGTTACAGAGATAGGGAGGGGTGTAGGGGCCTGGAGGAGGTTACAGAGATAGGGGTGTAGGGGCTGGAGGAGGTTACAGAGATAGGGAGGGGTGTAGGGGCTGGAGGAGGTTACAGAGATAGGGAGGGGTGTAGGGGCTGGAGGAGGTTACAGAGATAGGGAGGGGTGTAGGGGCTGGAGGAGGTTACAGAGATAGGGAGGGGTGTAGGGGCTGGAGGAGGTTACAGAGATAGGGAGGGGTGTAGGGGCTGGAGGAGGTTACAGAGATAGGGAGGGGTGTAGGGGCTGGAGGAGGTTACAGCGGTAGGGAGGGGTGTAGGGGCTGGAGGAGGTTACAGCGATAGGGGTGTAGGAGCTGGAGGAGGTTACAGAGGTAGGGAGGGGTGTAGGGGCTGGAGGAGGTTACAGAGATAGGGAGGGGTGTAGGGGCTGGAGGAGGTTACAGAGATAGGGAGGGGTGTAGGGGCTGGAGGAGGTTACAGAGATAGGGAGGGGTGTAGGGGCTGGAGGAGGTTACAGAGATAGGGAGGGGTGTAGGGGCTGGAGGAGGTTACAGAGATAGGGAGGGGTGTAGGGGCTGGAGGAGGTTACAGCGATAGGGAGGGGTGTAGGGGCTGGAGGAGGTTACAGCGATAGGGGTGTAGGAGCTGGAGGAGGTTAGATAGATGTGGGTGTAGGGGCTGGAGGAGGTTACAGAGATAGGGAGGGGTGTAGGGGCTGGAGGAGGTTACAGAGATAGGGAGGGGTGTAGGGGCTGGAGGAGGTTACAGAGATAGGGAAGGGTGTAGGGGCTGGAGGAGGTTACAGCGGTAGGGGTGTAGGAGCTGGAGGAGGTTAGATAGATGTGGGTGTAGGGGCTGGCGGAGGTTACAGAGATAGGGAAGGGTGTGGGGGCTGGATGAGGTTACAGAGATAGGGGTGTAGGGGCTGGAGGAGGTTACAGAGATAGGGAGGGGTGTAGGGGCTGGAGGAGGTTACAGAGATAGGGAAGGGTATAGGTTATGAGGAAAGATTGAGCAATGGGCTTATCCCCATTGGGATTCAGAAGTATGAGAGGTGATCTTATTGAAACATATAAGATCCTGAGGGGACTGAACAGAGTGGATGCTGAGGGGAAGTTTCTTTACTGGACATTATTTAAAAATTAGGAGTCTCCCATTTAAGATGGAGATGAGGAGTAATTTCTTCTCCCAGAGGGTTGTTAGCCTGTGGAATTCTCTTCGCTGAGAACAGTGGAGGCTGGCTCATTGAATATATTCAAGGCTGAGTTAGAGAGATTTTTGATCGACATGCACATCAAAGGTTATGGGGAGGACAGGCTGGAAAGTGGAGTTATTGAATGGCAGAGCAGTTTTGATGGGCCGAATGGCCTACTCCTGCTCCTCATTCTTGTGCCTCCAACCTCACCCCCGAGAGTGGGCTCCAGACCTTAATCTGACACCTCAGTAACGACTTGTTATGAGACTCCCTCTCCTGCAATGTCAGTACTCCGTGTGTAGGTGGCAGTGTTAGCAAAGAGGAAAATTATCCACAGTGTTAACCCAAGGATCAACAACATTAAATTGTATTAAGGATACAAGACTTAAAAGAATTCTGAAATTCTCATCTGTGTTTACAAGCCCTTCCGTGACCTCCTCAACTCCTTTCCCTATCTGTTACCTTCCCCAGCCTCTATAACCCTCCCTATCTCTGTAACCTCCTCCAGCCCCTACACCCCTCCCTAACTCTGTAACCTCCTCCAGCCCCTACACCCCTCCCTATCTCTGTAACCTCCTCCAGCCCCTACACCCCTCCCTATCTCTATAACCTCCTCCAGCCCCTACACCCCTCCCTATCGCTGTAACCTCCTCCAACTCCTACACCCCTCCCTATCTCTGTAACCTCCTACAACTCCTACACCCCTCCCTATCTCTGTAACCTCCTCCAGCCCCTATATCCCTCCCTATCTCTGCAACCTCATCCAGCCCCTACACCCCTCCCTATCTCTGTAACCTCCTCCAACTCCTTCACCCCTCCCTATCTCTGTAACCTCCTCCAGCCCCTATACCCCTCCCTATCTCTGTAACCTCCTCCAACTCCTATGCCCCTCCCTATCTCTGTTATCTCCTCCAGCTCCTACACCCCTCCCTATCTCTGTAACCTCCTCCAGCTCCTACACCCCTCCCTATCTCTGTAACCTTCTCCAGCTCCTACACCCCTCCCTATCTCTGTAACCTCCTCCAGCTCCTACACCCCTCCCTATCTCTGTAACCTCCTCCAGCCCCTACAACCCTCTGAGATCTCTGCACTTCTCCAACTCTGGCCTCTTCCAAATCCCCCGATTTCCATCGCTCCACCATTGGCGGCCGTCTCTCTCTCTCTCGCTCCCTGTCTCTCGCTCTGGCTGTCTGTCTCTCTCTCTCGCGCTCTCACTCTCTCTCCTACGATGCTCCATAAAACCAACCTCTTTGACCGAGCTTTTGGTCTCCTGTCCCTAATATCTCCTTATGTGGCTCTGGGTCAGATTTTTGCCTCATTGAAATGGCCTTTGTGAAATGCAACTTGTTGGTTACTGTCCATGCTGGGAACAGAAGTGATATTCCCAGGTGATCGTAATTGTTGGAGAAGAATCAGTTAGGATTCCTATTCCGGGATGCTCTGCAATGATCCTTACCAGGAGTGTGTGTGTTAGTGTGTGAGTGTGTGTGTGTGTGTGTGTAGGTGAGAGTGTGTGTAAGTGAGTGTGTGTGTTAGTGTGTGAGTGCGTAAGGAAAGAGTGGGTGTGTGTAAGTAAGAGTGAGAGTGTGTGTGAGTGCGTAAGGAAAGAGTGAGTGTGTGTAAATAAGAGTGAGAGTGTGTGTGAGTGCGTAAGGAAAGAGTGAGTGTGTGTAAGTAAGAGTGAGAGTGTGTGAGAGTGCGTAAGGAAAGAGTGAGTGTGTGTAAGTAAGAGTGAGAGTGTGTGAGAGTGCGTAAGGAAAGAGTGAGTGTGTGTAAGTAAGAGTGAGAGTGTGTGTGAGTGCGTAAGGAAAGAGTGAGTGTGTGTAAGTAAGAGTGAGAGTGTGTGTGAGTGCGTAAGGAAAGAGTGAGTGTGTGTAAGTAAGAGTGAGAGTGTGTGTGAGTGCGTAAGGAAAGAGTGAGTGTGTGTAAGTAAGAGCGAGTGTGTGTGAGTGCGTAAGGAAAGAGTGAGTGTGTGTAAGTAAGAGCGAGTTTGTGAGTGCGTAAGGAAAGAGTGAATGTGTGTAAGTAAGAGTGAGAGTGTGTGTGAGTGTGTAAGGAAAGAGTGGGTGTGTGTAAGTAAGAGCGAGTTTGTGAGTGCGTAAGGAAAGAGTGAGTGTGTGTAAGTAAGAGCGAGTTTGTGAGTGCGTAAGGAAAGAGTGAGTGTGTGTAAGTAAGAGTGAGAGTGTGTGTGAGTGTGTAAGGAAAGAGTGGGTGTGTGCAAGTAAGAGTGAGAGTGTGTGAGAGTGCGTAAGGAAAGAGTGAGTGTGTGTAAGTAAGAGTGAGAGTGTGTGAGAGTGCGTAAGGAAAGTGTGGGTGTGTGTAAGTAAGAGTGAGAGTGTGTGTGAGTGCGTAAGGAAAGAGTGAGTGTGTGTAAGTAAGAGTGAGAGTGTGTGTGAGTGCGTAAGGAAAGAGTGTGTGTGTAAGTAAGAGTGAGAGTGTGTGTGAGTGCGTAAGGAAAGAGTGAGTGTGTGTGTAAGAGTGAGAGTGTGTGTGAGTGCGTAAGGAAAGAGTGAGTGTGTGTAAGAGTGAGAGTGTGTGTGAGTGCGTAAGGAAAGAGTGAGTGTGTGTGTAAGAGTGAGAGTGTGTGTGTGCGTAAGGAAAGAGTGAGTGTGTGTGTAAGAGTGAGAGTGTGTGTGAGTGCGTAAGGAAAGAGTGAGTGTGTGTAAGAGTGAGAGTGTGTGTGTGCGTAAGGAAAGAGTGAGTGTGTGTAAGAGTGAGAGTGTGTGTGAGTGCGTAAGGAAAGAGTGAGTGTGTGTGTAAGAGTGAGAGTGTGTGTGAGTGCGTAAGGAAAGAGTGAGTGTGTGTAAGTAAGAGTGAGAGTGTGTGTGAGTGCGTAAGGAAAGAGTGAGTGTGTGTAAGAGTGAGAGTGTGTGTGAGTGCGTAAGGAAAGAGTGAGTGTGTGTAAGTAAGAGTGAGAGTGTGTGAGAGTGCGTAAGGAAAGAGTGAGTGTGTGTAAGTAAGAGCGAGTGTGTGTCAGTGCGTAAGGAAAGAGTGAGTGTGTGTAAGTAAGAGCGAGTTTGTGAGTGCGTAAGGAAAGAGTGAGTGTGTGTAAGTAAGAGTGAGAGTGTGTGTGTGTGTGTGTAAGGAAAGAGTGGGTGTGTGTAAGTAAGAGCGAGTTTGTGAGTGCGTAAGGAAAGAGTGAGTGTGTGTAAGTAAGAGCGAGTTTGTGAGTGTGTAAGGAAAGAGTGAGTATGTGTAAATAAGAGTGAGAGTGTGTGTGAGTGCGTAAGGAAAGAGTGAGTGTGTGTAAGTAAGAGTGAGAGTGTGTGTGAGTGCGTAAGGAAAGAGTGAGTGTGTGTAAGTAAGAGTGAGAGTGTGTGTGAGTGCGTAAGGAAAGAGTGAGTGTGTGTAAGTAAGAGCGAGTGTGTGTGAGTGCGTAAGGAAAGAGTGAGTGTGTGTAAGTAAGAGCGAGTTTGTGAGTGCGTAAGGAAAGAGTGAGTGTGTGTAAGTAAGAGTGAGAGTGTGTGTGAGTGTGTAAGGAAAGAGTGGGTGTGTGTAAGTAAGAGCGAGTTTGTGAGTGCGTAAGGAAAGAGTGAGTGTGTGTATGTAAGAGCGAGTTTGTGAGTGCGTAAGGAAAGAGTGAGTGTGTGTAAGTAAGAGTGAGAGTGTGTGTGAGTGTGTAAGGAAAGAGTGGGTGTGTGTAAGTAAGAGCGAGTTTGTGAGTGCGTAAGGAAAGAGTGAGTGTGTGTATGTAAGAGCGAGTTTGTGAGTGCGTAAGGAAAGAGTGAGTGTGTGTAAGTAAGAGTGAGAGTGTGTGTGAGTGTGTAAGGAAAGAGTGGGTGTGTGTAAGTAAGAGCGAGTTTGTGAGTGCGTAAGGAAAGAGTGAGCGTGTGTAAGTAAGAGCGAGTTTGTGAGTGCGTAAGGAAAGAGTGAGTGTGTGTAAGTAAGAGTGAGAGTGTGTGTGAGTGCGTAAGGAAAGAGTGAGTGTGTGTAAGTAAGAGCGAGAGTGTGTGTGAGTGCGTAAGGAAAGAGTGAGTGTGTGTAAGTAAGAGCGAGAGTGTGTGTGAGTGCGTAAGGAAAGAGTGAGTGTGTGTAAGTAAGAGCGAGAGTGTGTGTGAGTGCGTAAGGAAAGAGTGAGTGTGTGTAAGTAAGAGCGAGAGTGTGTGTGAGTGTGTAAGGAAAGAGTAAGTGTGTGTAAGTAAGAGTGAGAGTGTGTGTGAGTGTGTAAGGAAAGAGTGGGTGTGTGTAAGTAAGAGTGAGAGTGTGTGAAAGTGTGTAAGGAAAGAGTAGGTGTGTGTAAGTAAGAGCGAGTTTGTGAGTGCGTAAGGAAAGAGTGAATGTGTGTAAGTAAGAGTGAGTGTGTGTGAGAGTGCGTAAGGAAAGAGTGGGTGTGTGTAAGTAAGAGCGAGTTTGTGAGTGCGTAAGGAAAGAGTGAGTGTGTGTAAGTAAGAGTGAGTGTGTGTGTGAGTGCGTAAGGAAAGAGTGAGTGTGTGTAAGTAAGAGTGGGAGTGAGTGTGAGTGCATAAGGAAAGAGTGAGTGTGTGTAAATAAGAGTGTGTGTGTGTGAGTGCGTAAGGAAAGAGTGAGTATGTGTAAGGACGAGTGAGAGTGTGAGTGTGTGTGAGTGCGTAAGGAAAGAGTGTGTGTAAGTAAGAGTGAGAGTGTGTATGAGTGTGTAAGGAAAGGGTGTGTGTAAGTAAGAGTGAGAGTGTGTGTGTGTGTAAGGAAAGAGTGTGTGTAAGTAAGAGTGAGAGTGTGTGTGTGCGTAAGGAAAGAGAGTGTGTGTAAGTAAGAGCGAGTTTGTGAGTGCAAAAGGAAAGAGTGAGTGTGTATAAGTAAGAGTGAGTTTGTGAGTGTGTGGGTGAGTTCGTGGGGGAGATTGAGAGTGTGTGTGTGTGTGGGTTTGTGTGTGCGTAAGTGAGAGAGTGTCTTTCTCTCTGTTACTTAGGTTAGTTGCGAAGCTGCCCCTTGTGGTTGAATAGCCTGTCAACACTGTCTCGGGTCCCACATGCTGAATGCTCAGTTGGATGAGGTTTTGGGACCAGGAGCAGTGACAATCGGAGAATGGTGGGTGGACTGGAAGGCGCGTGTTTTGGGGTGGTGAGGTAAGGGGCATTTGGCCAGTGTTTGAACTACACAAGCAAATGTCAACACCATCCAGAGAGGAGTAGATAAAGGATTTGGAAAGCGGGGTCAGAGGTTTCAACTTTTTAATCTGACTTCATTCCAGCTCCAATCAATCTCTCAACAACTTCAACAATTTGTATCTATATAACATCTCACATGGAATGAAACGCCCCAAGGCGCTTTACAGGAGCATTGTAAAACAAAGCATGGCACTGAGCCACTTAAAGGAGATATTAGGGACAGGTGACCAAAAGCTTGGTCAAAGAGGCTAGTTTTAAGTCTAGTCTTAAAGGAGAGAGAGAGACCGATGGAGAGGTTTAGGGAGGGGATTCCAGGGCTTAGGGTCCAGGCAGCTGAAGGCACAGCCGCCAATGGTTGATCGATTAAAATCAGGGATGCTCAACAGGCCAGAATTAGAGGAGTGCAGAGATCTCAGAGGGTTGTGGGGGAGATTACAGAGATAGGGTGGGAGCCATGGAGTGGATTTGAAAATAAGGCCGAGAATTTTAAAATCAAGGCCTTGACTGACTGGGAGCCAATGTAGGTCGGCGAGCACATGGGGTGATAGGGGAAGGGGGGGCTTGGTGTGAGTTAAGACGCGGGGGGGCAGCAGAGTTTTGAATAACCTCAAGGTTATGGTGGGTGGGAATGTGGGAGACCAGCCGGGAGAGTGTTGGAAAAGTCGCGTCTGGAGGAAGCAAAGGCACAAGTGAGGGGGTTCAGCAGCAGATGGGATGAGACGAAGATACGAAGGTGATCTTAGGGATGGTTTCTCACCTTAGTGATGGCGATGAGGAGAGAAGGAAAAAAACGACAAGGTTTTATTTATTTAGACATGGAAATGGTGAATCATATGACACTCCTGTCACTGTGACACCTGGTGCTCCTTCTAAGGTGGTGCACATCAGTGTGAATTACATCACTGTGCCACCTATTCAGAAAGACGTGAAGTGCGTTTTGCACAACACTTGTCCTTTGAATCTTTGAAAGGTGGGTGAACGTTAACGAATTGTCACTCGGGCAGTCGAGGTGGCCAAGCTCAGGCCAACTGAAAAATCAGGGGTAATTCACAGAGGAGAAACCTCACCGTTCAACAGGCGCCCTTGGAGTGGCTTGGGCAGAGGATTGGGAGTTCAGAAGGAGCAAAGGGAGGAGGGGTATTCAGAAGATCGCTGACCACAGTAGGTTCGATGGAAGAGTGAGAAAGAGACAGAGAGAGAGAGAGAGAGAGAACGGAAAGGGAAAACGGAAAGGGACACACAGTGAGAGAGACAGAGACAAAAGGAGAGTAAGATATTGAGGGCTGAGACAAGGAGAGGGACAGAAATGGAGATGGAAAGAATGAGAGAGAAAGAGCGGGAAGGAGAGAGATAAAAAAAGAGATAAGCTCAGATAGCGAGAGGTTGGAGGTGAGAGAATGCTTAAAAATGACTTCAGTCCACCCCCCCACCTTGGATTAACAGATTCTGGAGATCCACACTGCTGACTATTAACCAGTTCCTGCCCTGGTGTGAATGGCACTGCATTAAGACTAACCTGTGATTCCGTGAGAACCAGGAGTGTTTCTGGGGGTGCAGGGGGAGAGGAGGTGAGGAAAGGCAACTAGCTGGAAAGTCTCCAGCAGTTGAAAAGGGAGAACCTTCCCTGCTGGCAGAACATGTGAGTGGCTCTATGGGAGAGCTGGAGTTTATCAAGGGCTATTATAGTGTTTCGCAGAGGAAAGATGGTGAGGCCTGTGCAGTGGAGACAGCGATCTAACTCAATTAGGCATGGAAAAAGATGTAATCACTGTCAGAGCTTTTCACTTTTGAGTGAAATCAGAGGGACACATGATGGCCAATTCTGCTTATTTTTGATAAATTTCATAGATTTGCTTTTGTACACTTTATAAAAATGGTGTCACCTAAAACCTATACATATATTGTGAAAAAACATCCCCCGCCCCCTCCCCCCCGGTAATATTTATCACCAGCTTACAATGACCCAGTGAATTTATTCCCGGGATATTGATCCGTGCTGTGTTACAGTGCCATGGTGAATTTATTCCCGGGATATTGATCCGTGCTGTGTTACAGTGCCATGGTGAATTTATTCCTGGGATATTGATCCGTGCTGTGTTACAGTGCCATGGTGAATTTATTCCCGGGATATTGATCCGTGCTGTGTTACAGTAACCTAGTGAATTTATTCCCGGGATATTGATCTGTGCTGTGTTACAGTGTCATGGGGAATTTATTCCCGGGATATTGATTCGTGCTGTGTTACAGTGACCTAGTGAATTTATTCCTGGGATTTTGATCCGTGCTGTGTTACAGTGCCATGGTGAATTTATTCCCGGGATATTGATCCGTGCTGTGTTACAGTGCCATGGTGAATTTATTCCTGGGATATTGATCCATGCTGTGTTACAGTGCCATGGTGAATTTATTCCTGGGATATTGATCCGTGCTGTGTTACAGTGCCGTGGTGAATTTATTCCCGGGATATTGATCCGTGCTGTGTTACAGTGACCTAGTGAATTTATTCCCGGGATATTGATCTGTGCTGTGGTAGAGTGTCATGGGGAATTTATTCCCGGGATATTGATCCGTGCTGTATTACAGTGCCATGGTGAATTTATTCCCAGGATATTGATCCATGCTGTGTTTCAGTGCCGTGGTGAATTTATTCCCGGGATATTGATCCGTGCTGTGTTACAGTGCCGTGGTGAATTTATTCCCGGGATATTGATCCGTGCTGTGTTACAGTGACCTAGTGAATTTATTCCCGGGATATTGATCCGTGCTGTGTTACAGTGCCTTGGTGAATTTATTCCCGCGATATTGATCCGTGCTGTCTTACAGTGACCTGGTAAATTTATTCCCGGGATATTGATCCGTGCTGTGTTACAGTGCCATGGTGAATTTATTCCCGGGATATTGATCCGTGCTGTGTTACAGTGACCTAGTGAATTTATTCCCGGGATATTGATCCGTGCTGTGTTACAGTGCCATGGTGAATTTATTCCCGGGATATTGATCCGTGCTACGTTACAGTGCCATGGTGAATTTATTCCCGGGATATTGATCCATGCTGTGTTACAGTGACCTAGTGAATTTATTCCCGGGATATTGATCCGTGCTGTGTTACAGTGCGATGGTGAATTTATTCCCGGGATATTGATCCGTGCTGTGTTACAGTGACCTAGTGAATTTATTCCCGGGATATTGATCCATGCTGTGTTACAGTGACCTAGTGAATTTATTCCCGCAATATTGATCCGTGCTGTGTTACAGTGACCTAGTGAATTTATTCCCCGGATATTGATCCGTGCTGTGTTACAGTACCGTGGTGAATTTATTCCCGGGATATTGATCCATGCTGTGTTACAGTGCCATGGTGAATTTATTCCTGGTATATTGATCCATGCTGTGTTACAGTGACCCAGTGAATTTATTCCCGGGATATTGATCCGTGCTGTTTTACAGTGACCTAGTGAATTTATTCCCGGGACATTAATCCGTGCTGTGTTACAGTGACCTAGCGAATTTATTCCCGGGATATTGATCCGTGCTGTGTTACAGTGATCTAGTGAATTTATTCCCTGGATACTGATCCGTGCTGTGTTACAGTGACCTAGTGAATTTATTCCCGGGATATTGATCCGTGCTGTGTTTCAGTGCCATGGTGAATTTATGCCTGGGATATTGATCCGTGCTGTGTTACAGTGCCATGGTGAATTTATTCCCGGGATGTTGATCCGTGCTGTGTTACAGGGAGCTAGTGAATTTATTCCCGGGATATTGATCTGTGCTGTGTTACAGTGCCATGGTGAATTTATTCCCGGGATATTGATCCGTGCTGTGTTACAGTGACCTAGTGAATTTATTCCCGTGATATTGATCCGTGCTGTGTTACAGTGCCATGGTGAATTTATTCCCGGGATATTGATCCGTGCTGTGTTACAGTGCCATGGTGAATTTATTCCCGGGATATTGATCCGTGCTGTGTTACAGTGCCATGGTGAATTTATTCCCGGGATATTGATCCGTGCTGTGTTACAGTGCCATGGTGAATTTATTCCCGGGATATTGATCCGTGCTGTGTTACAGTGCCGTTATGAATTTATTCCCGGGATATTGATCCGTGCTGTGTTACAGTGCCATGGTCAATTTATTCCCGGGATATTGATCCGTGCTGTGTTACAGTGCCATGGTGAATTTATTCCCGAGATATTGATCCGTGCTGTGTTACAGTGCCATGGTGAATTTATTCCCTTGATATTGATCCGTGCTGTGTTACAGTGCCATGGTGAATTTATTCCCGGGATATTGATCCGTGCTGTGTTACAGTGCCATGGTGAATTTATTCCCGGGATATTGATCCGTGCTGTGTTACAGTGACCTGGTGAATTTATTCCGAGGATATTGATCCGTGCTGTGTTACAGTGACCTAGTGAATTTATTCCCAGGATATTGATCCGTGCTGTGTTACAGTGCCATGGTGAATTTATTCCCAGGATATTGATCCATGCTGTGTTACAGTGCCATGGTGAATTTATTCCCGGGATATTGATCCGTGCTGTGTTACAGTGCCATGGTGAATTTATTCCCAGGATATTGATCCGTGCTGTGTTACAGTGACCTAGTGAATTTATTCCCGGGATATTGATCCGTGCTGTGTTACAGTGCCATGGTGAATTTATTCCCGGGATATTGATCCGTGCTGTGTTACAGTGCCATGGTGAATTTATTCCCGGGATATTGATCCGTGCTGTGTTACAGTGACCTAGTGAATTTTTTCCCGGGATATTGATCCGTGCTGTTTTACAGTGCCATGGTGAATTTAGTCCTGGGATATCGATCCGTGCTGTGTTACAGTGCCATGGTGAATTTATTCCCGGGATATTGATCCGTGCTGTGTTACAGTGCCATGGTGAATTTTTTCCCGGGATATTGATCCGTGCTGTGTTACAGTGCCATGGTGAATTTATTCCTGGGGTATCGATCCGTGCTGTGTTACAGTGCCATGGTGAATTTATTCCCGGGATATTGATCTGTGCTGTGTTACAGTTACCTAGTGAATTTATTCCTGGGATATTGATCCGTGCTGTGTTACAGTGACCTAGTGAATTTATTCCTGGGATATTGATCCGTGCTGTGTTACAGTGCCATGGTGAATTTATTCCCGGGATATTGATCCGTGCTGTGTTACAGTGACCTGGTGAATTTATTCCCGGGATATTGATCCGTGCTGTGTTACAGTGCGATGGTGAATTTATTCCCGGGATATTGATCCGTGCTGTGTTACAGTGACCTAGTGAATTGATTCCCGGGATATTGATCCGTGCTGTGTTACAGTGCCATGGTGAATTTATTCCCGGGATATTGATCCGTGCTGTGTTACAGTGACCTGGTGAATTTATTCCCGGGATATTGATCCGTGCTGTGTTACAGTGCCATGGTGAATTTATTCCCGGGATATTGATCCGTGCTGTGTTACAGTGACCTAGTGAATTTATTCCCGGGATATTGATCCGTGCTGTGTTACAGTGCCATGGTGAATTTATTCCCGGGATATTGATCCCTGCTGTGTTACAGTGACCTAGTGAATTTATTCCCGGGATATTGATCCGTGCTGTGTTGCAGTGACCTAGTGAATTTATTCCCGGGATATTGATCCGTGCTGTGTTACAGTGCCATGGAGAATTTATTCCCGGGATATTGATCCGTGCTGTGTTACAGTGACCTAGTGAATTTATTCCCGGGATATTGATCCGTGCTGTGTTACAGTGCCATGGTGAATTTATTCCCGGGATATTGATCCGTGCTGTGTTACAGTGCCATGCTGAATTTATTCCCGGGATATTGATCCGTGCTGTGTTACAGTGACCTAGTGAATTTATTCCCGGGATATTGATCCGTGCTGTGTTACAGTGACCTAGTGAATTTATTTCCGGGATATTGATCCGTGCTGTGTTACAGTGCCATGGTGAATTTATTCCCGGGATATTGATCCATGCTGTGTTACAGTGACCTAGTGAATTTATTCCTGGGATATCGATCCGTGCTGTGTTACAGTGCCATGGTGAATTTATTCCCGGGATATTGATCCGTGCTGTGTTACATTTACCTAGTGAATTTATTCCTGGGATATTGATCCGTGCTGTGTTACAGTGCCATGGTGAATTTATTCCTGGGATATTGATCCGTGCTGTGTTACAGTGACCTAGTGAATTTTTTCCCGGGATATTGATCCGTGCTGTTTTACAGTGCCATGGTGAATTTAGTCCTGGGATATCGATCCGTGCTGTGTTACAGTGCCATGGTGAATTTATTCCCGGGATATTGATCCGTGCTGTGTTACAGTGCCATGGTGAATTTTTTCCCGGGATATTGATCCGTGCTGTGTTACAGTGCCATGGTGAATTTATTCCTGGGGTATCGATCCGTGCTGTGTTACAGTGCCATGGTGAATTTATTCCCGGGATATTGATCTGTGCTGTGTTACAGTTACCTAGTGAATTTATTGCTGGGATATTGATCCGTGCTGTGTTACAGTGACCTAGTGAATTTATTCCTGGGATATTGATCCGTGCTGTGTTACAGTGCCATGGAGAATTTATTCCCGGGATATTGATCCGTGCTGTGTTACAGTGACCTGGTGAATTTATTCCCGGGATATTGATCCGTGCTGTGTTACAGTGCGATGGTGAATTTATTCCCGGGATATTGATCCGTGCTGTGTTACAGTGACCTAGTGAATTGATTCCCGGGATATTGATCCGTGCTGTGTTACAGTGCCATGGTGAATTTATTCCCGGGATATTGATCCGTGCTGTGTTACAGTGACCTGGTGAATTTATTCCCGGGATATTGATCCGTGCTGTGTTACAGTGCCATGGTGAATTTATTCCCGGGATATTGATCCGTGCTGTGTTACAGTGACCTAGTGAATTTATTCCCGGCATATTGATCCGTGCTGTGTTACAGTGCCATGGTGAATTTATTCCCGGGATATTGATCCCTGCTGTGTTACAGTGACCTAGTGAATTTATTCCCGGGATATTGATCCGTGCTGTGTTGCAGTGACCTAGTGAATTTATTCCCGGGATATTGATCCGTGCTGTGTTACAGTGCCATGGAGAATTTATTCCCGGGATATTGATCCGTGCTGTGTTACAGTGACCTAGTGAATTTATTCCCGGGATATTGATCCGTGCTGTGTTACAGTGCCATGGTGAATTTATTCCCGGGATATTGATCCGTGCTGTGTTACAGTGCCATGCTGAATTTATTCCCGGGATATTGATCCGTGCTGTGTTACAGTGACCTAGTGAATTTATTCCCGGGATATTGATCCGTGCTGTGTCACAGTGACCTAGTGAATTTTTTCCGGGATATTGATCCGTGCTGTGTTACAGTGCCATGGTGAATTTATTCCCGGGATATTGATCCATGCTGTGTTACAGTGACCTAGTGAATTTATTCCTGGGATATCGATCCGTGCTGTGTTACAGTGCCATGGTGAATTTATTCCCGGGATATTGATCCGTGCTGTGTTACATTTACCTAGTGAATTTATTCCTGGGATATTGATCCGTGCTGTGTTACAGTGCCATGGTGAATTTATTCCCGGGATATTGATCCGTGCTGTGTTACAGTGACCTAGTGAATTTATTCCCGGGATATTGATCCGTGCTGTGTTACAGTGCCATGGAGAATTTATTCCCGGGATATTGATCCGTGCTGTGTTACAGTGACCTAGTGAATTTATTCCCGGGGTATTGATCCGTGCTGTGTTACAGTGCCATGGTGAATTTATTCCCTTGATATTGATCCGTGCTGTGTTACAGTGCCATGGAGAATTTATTCCCGGGATATTGATCCGTGCTGTGTTCCAGTGCCATGCTGAATTTATTCCCGGGATATTGATCCGTGCTGTGTTACAGTGACCTAGTGAATTTATTCCCGGGATATTGATCCGTGCTGTGTTACAGTGACCTAGTGAATTTATTCCCGGGATATTGATCCGTGCTGTGTTACAGTGCCATGGTGAATTTATTCCCGGGATATTGATCCGTGCTGTGTTACAGTGCCATGGTGAATTTATTCCCGGGATATTGATCCGTGCTGTGTTACAGTGCCATGGTGAATTTATTCCCGGGATATTGATCCGTGCTGTGTTACAGTGCCATTTTGAATTTATTCCTGGGATATTGATCCGTGCTGTGTTACAGTGCCATGGTGAATTTATTCCCGGGAAATTGATCCGTGCTGTGTTACAGTGACCTAGTGAATTTATTCCCGAGATATTGATCCGTGCTGTGTTACAGTGCCATGGTGAATTTATTCCCGGGATATTGATCCGTGCTGTGTTACAGTGACCTAGTGAATTTATTTCCGGGATATTGATCCATGCTGTGTTACAGTGCCATGGTGAATTTATTCCCGGGATATTGATCCGTGCTGTGTTACAGTGCCATGGTGAATTTATTCCCGGGATATTGATCCGTGCTGTGTTACAGTAACCTAGTGAATTTATTCCCGGGATATTGATCAGTGCTGTGTTACAGTGTCATGGGGAATTTATTCCCGGGATATTGATTCGTGCTGTGTTACAGTGACCTAGTGAATTTATTCCCGGGATTTTGATCCGTGCTGTGTTACAGTGCCATGGTGAATTTATTCCCGGGATATTGATCCGTGCTGTGTTACAGTGCCATGGTGAATTTATTCCCGGGATATTGATCCATGCTGTGTTACAGTGCCATGGTGAATTTATTCCTGGGATATTGATCCGTGCTGTGTTACAGTGCCGTGGTGAATTTATTCCCGGGATATTGATCCGTGCTGTGTTACAGTGACCTAGTGAATTTATTCCCGGGATATTGATCCGTGCTGTGTTACAGTGCCATGGTGAATTTATTCCCGGGATATTGATCCGTGCTGTGTTACAGTGCCATGGTGAATTTATTCCCGCGATATTGATCCGTGCTGTCTTACAGTGACCTGGTAAATTTATTCCCGGGATATTGATCCGTGCTGTGTTACAGTGCCATGGTGAATTTATTCCCGGGATATTGATCCCTGCTGTGTTACAGTGACCTAGTGAATTTATTCCCGGGATATTGATCCGTGCTGTGTTACAGTGCCATGGTGAATTTATTCCCGGGATATTGATCCGTGCTACGTTACAGTGCCATGGTGAATTTATTCCCGGGATATTGAACCATGCTGTGTTACAGTGACCTAGTGAATTTATTCCCGGGATATTGATCCGTGCTGTGTTACATTTAGCTAGTGAATTTATTCCTGGGATATTGATCCGTGCTGTGTTACAGTGACCTAGTGAATTTATTCCTGTGATATTGATCCGTGCTGTGTTACAGTGCCATGGTGAATTTATTCCAGGCATATTGATCCGTGCTGTGTTACAGTGACCTAGTGAATTTATTCCTGGGATATTGATCCGTGCTGTGTTACAGTGCCATGGTGAATTTATTCCCGGGATATTGATCCGTGCTGTGTTACAGTGACCTGGTGAATTTATTCCCGGGATATTGATCCGTGCTGTGTTACAGTGACCTGGTGAATTTATTCCCGTGATATTGATCCGTGCTGTTTTACTGTTCCATGGTGAATTTATTCCCGGGATATTGATCCGTGCTGTGTTACAGTGCCATGGTGAATTTATTCCCGGGATATTGATCCGTGCTTTGTTACAGTGACCTGGTGAATTTATTCCCGGGATATTGATCCGTGCTGTGTTACAGTGACCTAGTGAATTTATTCCCGGGATATTGATCCGTGCTGTGTTACAGTGACCTAGTGAATTTATTCCCGGGATATTGATCCGTGCTGTGTTACAGTGCCATGGAGAATTTATTCCCGGGATATTGATCCGTGCTGTGTTACAGTGACCTAGTGAATTTATTCCCGGGATATTGATCCGTGCTGTGTTACAGTGCCATGGAGAATTTATTCCCGCGATATTGATCCGTGCTGTGTTCCAGTGCCATGCTGAATTTATTCCCGGGATATTGATCCGTGCTGTGTTACAGTGACCTAGTGAATTTATTCCCGGGATATTGATCCGTGCTGTGTTACAGTGACCTAGTGAATTTATTCCCGGGATATTGATCCGTGCTGTGTTACAGTGCCATGGTGAATTTATTCCCGGGGTATTGATCCGTGCTGTGTTACAGTGCCATGGTGAATTTATTCCCGGGATACTGATCCGTGCTGTGTTACAGTGCCATGGTGAATTTATTCCCGGAATATTGATCCATGCTGTGTTACGGTGCCATTTTGAATTTATTCCTGGGATATTGATCCGTGCTGTGTTACAGTGCCATGGTGAATTTATTCCCGGGATATTGATCCGTGCTGTGTTACAGTGACCTAGTGAATTTATTCCCGGGATATTGATCCGTGCTGTGTTACAGTGCCATGGAGAATTTATTCCCGGGATATTGATCCGTGCTGTGTTACAGTGACCTAGTGAATTTATTCCCGGGATATTGATCCGTGCTGTGTTACAGTGCCATGGTGAATTTATTCCCGGGATATTGATCCGTGCTGTGTTACCCTGCCATGCTGAATTTATTCCCGGGATATTGATCCGTGCTGTGTTACAGTGACCTAGTGAATTTATTCCCGGGATATTGATCCGTGCTGTGTTACAGTGCCATGGTGAATTTATTCCCGGGATATTGATCCGTGCTGTGTTACAGTGACCTAGTGAATTTTTTCCCGGGATATTGATCCGTACTGTGTTACAGTGCCATGGTGAATTTATTCCTGGGATATCGATCCGTGCTGTGTTACAGTGCCATGGTGAATTTATTCCCGGGATATTGATCCATGTTCTGTTACAGTGACCTAGTGAATTTATTCCTGGGATATTGATCCGTGCTGTGTTACAGTGCCATGGTGAATTTATTCCCGGGATATTGATCCGTGCTGTGTTACAGTGACCTAGTGAAATTTTTCCCTGGATATTGATCCGTGCTGTGTTACAGTGCCATGGTGAATTTATTCCCGGGATATTGATCCGTGCTGTGTTACAGTGCCATGGTGAATTTATTCCCGGGATATTGATCCGTGCTGTGTTACAGTGCCATGGTGAATTTATTCCCGGGATATTGATCTGTGCTGTGTTACAGTGACCTAGTGAATTTCTTCCTGGGATATTGATCCGTGCTGTGTTACAGTGACCTAGTGAATTTATTCCCGGGATATTGATCCGTGCTGTGTTACAGTGACCTAGTGAATTTTTTCCCGGGATATTGATCCGTGCTGTGTTACAGTGCCATGGTGAATTTATTCCTGGGATATCGATCCGTGCTGTGTTACAGTGCCATGGTGAATTTATTCCCGGGATATTGATCCGTGCTGTGTTACAGTGCCATGCTGAATTTTTCCCGGGATATTGATCCGTGCTGTGTTACAGTGCCATGGTGAATTTATTCCTGGGATATCGATCCGTGCTGTGTTACAGTGCCATGGTGAATTTATTCCCGGGATATTGATCCGTGCTGTGTTACATTTAGCTAGTGAATTTATTCCTGGGATATTGATCCGTGCTGTGTTACAGTGACCTAGTGAATTTATTCCTGTGATATTGATCCGTGCTGTGTTACAGTGCCATGGTGAATTTATTCCAGGCATATTGATCCGTGCTGTGTTACAGTGACCTAGTGAATTTATTCCTGGGATATTGATCCGTGCTGTGTTACAGTGCCATGGTGAATTTATTCCCGGGATATTGATCCGTGCTGTGTTACAGTGACCTGGTGAATTTATTCCCGGGATATTGATCCGTGCTGTGTTACAGTGACCTGGTGAATTTATTCCCGTGATATTGATCCGTGCTGTTTTACTGTTCCATGGTGAATTTATTCCCGGGATATTGATCCGTGCTGTGTTACAGTGCCATGGTGAATTTATTCCCGGGATATTGATCCGTGCTGTGTTACAGTGACCTGGTGAATTTATTCCCGGGATATTGATCCGTGCTGTGTTACAGTGACCTAGTGAATTTATTCCCGGGATATTGATCCGTGCTGTGTTACAGTGACCTAGTGAATTTATTCCCGGGATATTGATCCGTGCTGTGTTACAGTGCCATGGAGAATTTATTCCCGGGATATTGATCCGTGCTGTGTTACAGTGACCTAGTGAATTTATTCCCGGGATATTGATCCGTGCTGTGTTACAGTGCCATGGAGAATTTATTCCCGCGATATTGATCCGTGCTTTGTTCCAGTGCCATGCTGAATTTATTCCCGGGATATTGATCCGTGCTGTGTTACAGTGACCTAGTGAATTTATTCCCGGGATATTGATCCGTGCTGTGTTACAGTGACCTAGTGAATTTATTCCCGGGATATTGATTCGTGCTTTGTTACAGTGCCATGGTGAATTTATTCCCGGGGTATTGATCCGTGCTGTGTTACAGTGCCATGGTGAATTTATTCCCGGGATACTGATCCGTGCTGTGTTACAGTGCCATGGTGAATTTATTCCCGGAATATTGATCCGTGCTGTGTTACGGTGCCATTTTGAATTTATTCCTGGGATATTGATCCGTGCTGTGTTACAGTGCCATGATGAATTTATTCCCGGGATATTGATCCGTGCTGTGTTACAGTGACCTAGTGAATTTATTCCCGGGATATTGATCCGTGCTGTGTTACAGTGCCATGGTGAATTTATTCCCGGGATATTGATCCGTGCTGTGTTACAGTGACCTAGTGAATTTATTTCCGGGATATTGATCCATGCTTTGTTACAGTGCCATGGTGAATTTATTCCCGGGATATTGATCCGTGCTGTGTTACAGTGCCCTTGTGAATTTATTCCTGGGATATTGATCCGTGCTGTGTTACAGTGCCATGGTGAATTTATTCCTGGGATATTGATCCGTGCTGTGTTACAGTGCCATGGTGAATTTATCCCTGGGATATTGATCCGTGCTGTGTTACAGTGCCATGGTGAATTTATTCCCGGGATATTGATCCGTGCTGTGTTACAGTGCCATGGTGAATTTATTCCCGGGATATTGATCCGTGCTGTGTTACAGTGACCTAGTGAATTTATTCCCAGGATATTGATCCGTGCTGTGTTACAGTGCCATGGGGAATTTATTCCTGGGATATTGATCCGTGCTGTGTTACAGTGCCATGGTCAATTTATTCCCGGGATATTGATCCGTGCTGTGTTACAGTGACCTAGTGAATTTATTCCCGGGATATTGATCCGTGCTGTGTTACAGTGCCATGGTGAATTTATTCCCGGGATATTGATCCGTGCTGTGTTACAGTGCTATGGTGAATTTATTCCAGGGATATTGATCTGTGCTGTGATACAGTGCCATGGTGAATTTATTCCCGGGATATTGATCCGTGCTGTGTTACAGTGCCATGGTGAATTTATTCCCGGGATATTGATCCGTGCTGTGTTACAGTGCCATGGTGAATTTATTCCCGGGATATTGATCCGTGCTGTGATAAAGTGCCATGGTGAATTTATTCCTGGGTTATTGATCCGTGCTGTGTTACAGTGCCGTGGTGAATTTATTCCCTGGATATTGATCCGTGCTGTGTTACAGTGCCATGGTGAATCTATTCCCGGGATATTGATCCGTGCTGTGTTACAGTGCCATGGTGAATTTATTCCCGGGATATTGATCCGCGCTGTGTTACAGTGCCATGTTGAATTTATTCCTGGGATATTGATCCGTGCTGTGTTACAGTGCCATGGTGAATTTATTCCCGGGATATTGATCCGTGCTGTGTTGCAGTGACCTAGTGAATTTATTCCCGGGATATTGATCCGTGCTGTGTTACAGTGACCTAGTGAATTTATTCCCGGGATATTGATCCGTGCTGTGTTACAGTGCCATGGTGTATTTATTCCCGGGATATTGATCCGTGCTGTGTTACTGTGACCTAGTGAATTTATTCCCGGGATATTGATCCGTGCTGTGTTACAGTGCCATGGTGAATTTATTCCCGGGATATTGATCCGTGCTGTGTTACAGTGCCATGGTGAATTTATTCCCGGGATATTGATCCGTGCTGTGTTAAAGTGACCTAGTGAATTTATTCCCGGGATATTGATCCTTGCTGTGTTACAGTGACCTAGTGAATTTATTCCCGGGATATTCATCTGTGCTGTGTTACAGTGCCATGGAGAATTTATTCCCGGGATATTGATCCGTGCTGTGTTACAGTGACCTAGTGAATTTATTCCCGGGATATTGATCTGTGCTGTGTTACAGTGCCTTGGTGAATTTATTCCCGGGATATTGATCCGTGCTGTGTTACAGTGACCTAGTGAATTTATTCCCGGGATATTGATCCGTGCTGTGTTACAGTGCCATGGTGAATTTATTCCCGGGATATTGATACGTGCTGTGTTACAGTGCCATGGTGAATTTATTCCCGGGATATTGATCCATGCTGTGTTACAGTGCCATGGTGAATTTATTCCCGGGATATTGATCCGTGCTGTGTTACAGTGACCTTGTGAATTTATTCCCGGGATATTGATCCGTGCTGTGTTACAGTGCCATGGTGAATTTATTCCCGGGATATTGATCCGTGCTGTGTTACAGTGACCTAGTGAATTTATTCCCGGGATATTGATCCGTGCTGTGTTACAGTGACCTAGTGAATTTATTCCCGGGATATTGATCCGTGCTGTGTTACAGTGCCATGGAGAATTTATTCCCGGGATATTGATCCGTGCTGTGTTACAGTGCCATGGTGAATTTATTCCCGGGATATTGATCCGTGCTGTGTTACAGTGACCTAGTGAATTTATTCCCGGGATATTGATCCGTGCTGTGTTACAGTGACCTAGTGAATTTATTCCCGGGATATTGATCCGTGCTGTGTTACAGTGCCATGGGGAATTTATTCCTGGGATATTGATCCGTGCTGTGTTACAGTGCCATGGTCAATTTATTCCCGGGATATTGATCCGTGCTGTGTTACAGTGACCTAGTGAATTTATTCCCGGGATATTGATCCGTGCTGTGTTACAGTGCCATGGTGAATTTATTCCCGGGATATTGATCCGTGCTGTGTTACAGTGCTATGGTGAATTTATTCCAGGGATATTGATCCGTGCTGTGTTACAGTGCCATGGTGAATTTATTCCCGGGATATTGATCCGTGCTGTGTTACAGTGCCATGGTGAATTTATTCCCGGGATATTGATCCGTGCTGTGTTACAGTGCCATGGTGAATTTATTCCCGGGATATTGATCCGTGCTGTGATAAAGTGCCATGGTGAATTTATTCCTGGGTTATTGATCCGTGCTGTGTTACAGTGCCGTGGTGAATTTATTCCCTGGATATTGATCCGTGCTGTGTTACAGTGCCATGGTGAATTTATTCCCGGGATATTGATCCGTGCTGTGTTACAGTGCCATGGTGAATTTATTCCCGGGATATTGATCCGCGCTGTGTTACAGTGCCATGTTGAATTTATTCCTGGGATATTGATCCGTGCTGTGTTACAGTGCCATGGTGAATTTATTCCCGGGATATTGATCCGTTCCTTGTTACAGTGACCTAGTGAATTTATTCCCGGGATATTGATCCGTGCTGTGTTACAGTGACCTAGTGAATTTATTCCCGGGATATTGATCCGTGCTGTGTTACAGTGCCATGGTGAATTTATTCCAGGCATATTGATCCGTGCTGTGTTACAGTGACCTAGTGAATTTATTCCTGGGATATTGATCCGTGCTGTGTTACAGTGCCATGGTGAATTTATTCCCGGGATATTGATCCGTGCTGTGTTACAGTGACCTGGTGAATTTATTCCCGGGATATTGATCCGTGCTGTGTTACAGTGACCTGGTGAATTTATTCCCGTGATATTGATCCGTGCTGTTTTACTGTTCCATGGTGAATTTATTCCCGGGATATTGATCCGTGCTGTGTTACAGTGCCATGGTGAATTTATTCCCGGGATATTGATCCGTGCTGTGTTACAGTGACCTGGTGAATTTATTCCCGGGATATTGATCCGTGCTGTGTTACAGTGACCTAGTGAATTTATTCCCGGGATATTGATCCGTGCTGTGTTACAGTGACCTAGTGAATTTATTCCCGGGATATTGATCCGTGCTGTGTTACAGTGCCATGGAGAATTTATTCCCGGGATATTGATCCGTGCTGTGTTACAGTGACCTAGTGAATTTATTCCCGGGATATTGATCCGTGCTGTGTTACAGTGCCATGGAGAATTTATTCCCGCGATATTGATCCGTGCTGTGTTCCAGTGCCATGCTGAATTTATTCCCGGGATATTGATCCGTGCTGTGTTACAGTGACCTAGTGAATTTATTCCCGGGATATTGATCCGTGCTGTGTTACAGTGACCTAGTGAATTTATTCCCGGGATATTGATTCGTGCTTTGTTACAGTGCCATGGTGAATTTATTCCCGGGGTATTGATCCGTGCTGTGTTACAGTGCCATGGTGAATTTATTCCCGGGATACTGATCCGTGCTGTGTTACAGTGCCATGGTGAATTTATTCCCGGAATATTGATCCGTGCTGTGTTACGGTGCCATTTTGAATTTATTCCTGGGATATTGATCCGTGCTGTGTTACAGTGCCATGGTGAATTTATTCCCGGGATATTGATCCGTGCTGTGTTACAGTGACCTAGTGAATTTATTCCCGGGATATTGATCCGTGCTGTGTTACAGTGCCATGGTGAATTTATTCCCGGGATATTGATCCGTGCTGTGTTACAGTGACCTAGTGAATTTATTTCCGGGATATTGATCCATGCTGTGTTACAGTGCCATGGTGAATTTATTCCCGGGATATTGATCTGTGCTGTGTTACAGTGCCCTTGTGAATTTATTCCTGGGATATTGATCCGTGCTGTGTTACAGTGCCATGGTGAATTTATTCCTGGGATATTGATCCGTGCTGTGTTACAGTGCCATGGTGAATTTATCCCTGGGATATTGATCCGTGCTGTGTTACAGTGCCATGGTGACTTTATTCCCGGGATATTGATCCGTGCTGTGTTACAGTGCCATGGTGAATTTATTCCCGGGATATTGATCCGTGCTGTGTTACAGTGACCTAGTGAATTTATTCCCAGGATATTGATCCGTGCTGTGTTACAGTGCCATGGGGAATTTATTCCTGGGATATTGATCCGTGCTGTGTTACAGTGCCATGGTCAATTTATTCCCGGGATATTGATCCGTGCTGTGTTACAGTGACCTAGTGAATTTATTCCCGGGATATTGATCCGTGCTGTGTTACAGTGCCATGGTGAATTTATTCCCGGGATATTGATCCGTGCTGTGTTACAGTGCTATGGTGAATTTATTCCAGGGATATTGATCTGTGCTGTGATACAGTGCCATGGTGAATTTATTCCCGGGATATTGATCCGTGCTGTGTTACAGTGCCATGGTGAATTTATTCCCGGGATATTGATCCGTGCTGTGTTACAGTGCCATGGTGAATTTATTCCCGGGATATTGATCCGTGCTGTGATAAAGTGCCATGGTGAATTTATTCCTGGGTTATTGATCCGTGCTGTGTTACAGTGCCATGGTGAATTTATTCCCTGGATATTGATCCGTGCTGTGTTACAGTGCCATGGTGAATCTATTCCCGGGATATTGATCCGTGCTGTGTTACAGTGCCATGGTGAATTTATTCCCGGGATATTGATCCGCGCTGTGTTACAGTGCCATGTTGAATTTATTCCTGGGATATTGATCCGTGCTGTGTTACAGTGCCATGGTGAATTTATTCCCGGGATATTGATCCGTGCTGTGTTGCAGTGACCTAGTGAATTTATTCCCGGGATATTGATCCGTGCTGTGTTACAGTGACCTAGTGAATTTATTCCCGGGATATTGATCCGTGCTGTGTTACAGTGCCATGGTGTATTTATTCCCGGGATATTGATCCGTGCTGTGTTACTGTGACCTAGTGAATTTATTCCCGGGATATTGATCCGTGCTGTGTTACAGTGCCATGGTGAATTTATTCCCGGGATATTGATCCGTGCTGTGTTACAGTGCCATGGTGAATTTATTCCCGGGATATTGATCCGTGCTGTGTTAAAGTGACCTAGTGAATTTATTCCCGGGATATTGATCCTTGCTGTGTTACAGTGACCTAGTGAATTTATTCCCGGGATATTGATCTGTGCTGTGTTACAGTGCCATGGAGAATTTATTCCCGGGATATTGATCCGTGCTGTGTTACAGTGACCTAGTGAATTTATTCCCGGGATATTGATCTGTGCTGTGTTACAGTGCCATGGTGAATTTATTCCCGGGATATTGATCCGTGCTGTGTTACAGTGACCTAGTGAATTTATTCCCGGGATATTGATCCGTGCTGTGTTACAGTGCCATGGTGAATTTATTCCCGGGATATTGATCCGTGCTGTGTTACAGTGCCATGGTGAATTTATTCCCGGGATATTGATCCATGCTGTGTTACAGTGCCATGGTGAATTTATTCCCGGGATATTGATCCGTGCTGTGTTACAGTGACCTTGTGAATTTATTCCCGGGATATTGATCCGTGCTGTGTTACAGTGCCATGGTGAATTTATTCCCGGGATATTGATCCGTGCTGTGTTACAGTGACCTAGTGAATTTATTCCCGGGATATTGATCCGTGCTGTGTTACAGTGACCTAGTGAATTTATTCCCGGGATATTGATCCGTGCTGTGTTACAGTGCCATGGAGAATTTATTCCCGGGATATTGATCCGTGCTGTGTTACAGTGCCATGGTGAATTTATTCCCGGGATATTGATCCGTGCTGTGTTACAGTGACCTAGTGAATTTATTCCCGGGATATTGATCCGTGCTGTGTTACAGTGACCTAGTGAATTTATTCCCGGGATATTGATCCGTGCTGTGTTACAGTGCCATGGGGAATTTATTCCTGGGATATTGATCCGTGCTGTGTTACAGTGCCATGGTCAATTTATTCCCGGGATATTGATCCGTGCTGTGTTACAGTGACCTAGTGAATTTATTCCCGGGATATTGATCCGTGCTGTGTTACAGTGCCATGGTGAATTTATTCCCGGGATTTTGATCCGTGCTGTGTTACAGTGCTATGGTGAATTTATTCCAGGGATATTGATCCGTGCTGTGTTACAGTGCCATGGTGAATTTATTCCCGGGATATTGATCCGTGCTGTGTTACAGTGCCATGGTGAATTTATTCCCGGGATATTGATCCGTGCTGTGTTACAGTGCCATGGTGAATTTATTCCCGGGATATTGATCCGTGCTGTGATAAAGTGCCATGGTGAATTTATTCCTGGGTTATTGATCCGTGCTGTGTTACAGTGCCGTGGTGAATTTATTCCCTGGATATTGATCCGTGCTGTGTTACAGTGCCATGGTGAATTTATTCCCGGGATATTGATCCGTGCTGTGTTACAGTGCCATGGTGAATTTATTCCCGGGATATTGATCCGCGCTGTGTTACAGTGCCATGTTGAATTTATTCCTGGGATATTGATCCGTGCTGTGTTACAGTGCCATGGTGAATTTATTCCCGGGATATTGATCCGTGCCTTGTTACAGTGACCTAGTGAATTTATTCCCGGGATATTGATCCGTGCTGTGTTACAGTGACCTAGTGAATTTATTCCCGGGATATTGATCCGTGCTGTGTTACAGTGCCATGGTGTATTTATTCCCGGGATATTGATCCGTGCTGTGTTACTGTGACCTAGTGAATTTATTCCCGGGATATTGATCCGTGCTGTGTTACAGTGCCATGGTGAATTTATTCCCGGGATATTGATCCGTGCTGTGTTACAGTGCCATGGTGAATTTATTCCCGGGATATTGATCCGTGCTGTGTTACAGTGACCTAGTGAATTTATTCCCGGGATATTGATCCTTGCTGTGTTACAGTGACCTAGTGAATTTATTCCCGGGATATTGATCTGTGCTGTGTTACAGTGCCATGGAGAATTTATTCCCGGGATATTGATCCGTGCTGTGTTACAGTGACCTAGTGAATTTATTCCCGGGATATTGATCTGTGCTGTGTTACAGTGCCATGGTGAATTTATTCCCGGGATATTGATCCGTGCTGTGTTACAGTGACCTAGTGAATTTATTCCCGGGATATTGATCCGTGCTGTGTTACAGTGCCATGGTGAATTTATTCCCGGGATATTGATCCGTGCTGTGTTACAGTGCCATGGTGAATTTATTCCCGGGATATTGATCCATGCTGTGTTACAGTGCCATGGTGAATTTATTCCCGGGATATTGATCCGTGCTGTGTTACAGTGACCAAGTGAATTTATTCCCGGGATATTGATCCGTGCTGTGTTACAGTGACCTAGTGAAATTATTCCCGCGATATTGATCCGTGCTGTGTTACAGTGCCATGGTGAATTTATTCCCGGGATATTGATCCGTGCTGTGTTACAGTGACCTAGTGAATTTATTCCCGGGATATTGATCCGTGCTGTGTTACAGTGACCTAGTGAATTTATTCCCGGGATATTGATCCGTGCTGTGTTACAGTGCCATGGAGAATTTATTCCCGGGATATTGATCCGTGCTGTGTTACAGTGACCTAGTGAATTTATTCCCGGGATATTGATCCGTGCTGTGTTACAGTGACCTAGTGAATTTATTCCCGGGATATTGATCCGTGCTGTGTTACAGTGCCATGGTGAATTTATTCCCGGGATATTGATCCGTGCTGTGATAAAGTGCCATGGTGAATTTATTCCTGGGTTATTGATCCGTGCTGTGTTACAGTGCCGTGGTGAATTTATTCCCTGGATATTGATCCGTGCTGTGTTACAGTGCCATGGTGAATCTATTCCCGGGATATTGATCCGTGCTGTGTTACAGTGCCATGGTGAATTTATTCCCGGGATATTGATCCGCGCTGTGTTACAGTGCCATGTTGAATTTATTCCTGGGATATTGATCCGTGCTGTGTTACAGTGCCATGGTGAATTTATTCCCGGGATATTGATCCGTGCTGTGTTGCAGTGACCTAGTGAATTTATTCCCGGGATATTGATCCGTGCTGTGTTACAGTGACCTAGTGAATTTATTCCCGGGATATTGATCCGTGCTGTGTTACAGTGCCATGGTGTATTTATTCCCGGGATATTGATCCGTGCTGTGTTACTGTGACCTAGTGAATTTATTCCCGGGATATTGATCCGTGCTGTGTTACAGTGCCATGGTGAATTTATTCCCGGGATATTGATCCGTGCTGTGTTACAGTGTCATGGTGAATTTATTCCCGGGATATTGATCCGTGCTGTGTTAAAGTGACCTAGTGAATTTATTCCCGGGATATTGATCCTTGCTGTGTTACAGTGACCTAGTGAATTTATTCCCGGGATATTGATCTGTGCTGTGTTACAGTGCCATGGAGAATTTATTCCCGGGATATTGATCCGTGCTGTGTTACAGTGACCTAGTGAATTTATTCCCGGGATATTGATCTGTGCTGTGTTACAGTGCCATGGTGAATTTATTCCCGGGATATTGATCCGTGCTGTGTTACAGTGACCTAGTGAATTTATTCCCGGGATATTGATCCGTGCTGTGTTACAGTGCCATGGTGAATTTATTCCCGGGATATTGATCCGTGCTGTGTTACAGTGCCATGGTGAATTTATTCCCGGGATATTGATCCATGCTGTGTTACAGTGCCATGGTGAATTTATTCCCGGGATATTGATCCGTGCTGTGTTACAGTGACCTTGTGAATTTATTCCCGGGATATTGATCCGTGCTGTGTTACAGTGCCATGGTGAATTTATTCCCGGGATATTGATCCGTGCTGTGTTACAGTGACCTAGTGAATTTATTCCCGGGATATTGATCCGTGCTGTGTTACAGTGACCTAGTGAATTTATTCCCGGGATATTGATCCGTGCTGTGTTACAATGCCATGGAGAATTTATTCCCGGGATATTGATCCGTGCTGTGTTACAGTGCCATGGTGAATTTATTCCCGGGATATTGATCCGTGCTGTGTTACAGTGACCTAGTGAATTTATTCCCGGGATATTGATCCGTGCTGTGTTACAGTGACCTAGTGAATTTATTCCCGGGATATTGATCCGTGCTGTGTTACAGTGCCATGGGGAATTTATTCCTGGGATATTGATCCGTGCTGTGTTACAGTGCCATGGTCAATTTATTCCCGGGATATTGATCCGTGCTGTGTTACAGTGACCTAGTGAATTTATTCCCGGGATATTGATCCGTGCTGTGTTACAGTGCCATGGTGAATTTATTCCCGGGATATTGATCCGTGCTGTGTTACAGTGCTATGGTGAATTTATTCCAGGGATATTGATCCGTGCTGTGTTACAGTGCCATGGTGAATTTATTCCCGGGATATTGATCCGTGCTGTGTTACAGTGCCATGGTGAATTTATTCCCGGGATATTGATCCGTGCTGTGTTACAGTGCCATGGTGAATTTATTCCCGGGATATTGATCCGTGCTGTGATAAAGTGCCATGGTGAATTTATTCCTGGGTTATTGATCCGTGCTGTGTTACAGTGCCGTGGTGAATTTATTCCCTGGATATTGATCCGTGCTGTGTTACAGTGCCATGGTGAATTTATTCCCGGGATATTGATCCGTGCTGTGTTACAGTGCCATGGTGAATTTATTCCCGGGATATTGATCCGCGCTGTGTTACAGTGCCATGTTGAATTTATTCCTGGGATATTGATCCGTGCTGTGTTACAGTGCCATGGTGAATTTATTCCCGGGATATTGATCCGTGCCTTGTTACAGTGACCTAGTGAATTTATTCCCGGGATATTGATCCGTGCTGTGTTACAGTGACCTAGTGAATTTATTCCCGGGATATTGATCCGTGCTGTGTTACAGTGCCATGGTGAATTTATTCCAGGCATATTGATCCGTGCTGTGTTACAGTGACCTAGTGAATTTATTCCTGGGATATTGATCCGTGCTGTGTTACAGTGCCATGGTGAATTTATTCCCGGGATATTGATCCGTGCTGTGTTACAGTGACCTGGTGAATTTATTCCCGGGATATTGATCCGTGCTGTGTTACAGTGACCTGGTGAATTTATTCCCGTGATATTGATCCGTGCTGTTTTACTGTTCCATGGTGAATTTATTCCCGGGATATTGATCCGTGCTGTGTTACAGTGCCATGGTGAATTTATTCCCGGGATATTGATCCGTGCTGTGTTACAGTGACCTGGTGAATTTATTCCCGGGATATTGATCCGTGCTGTGTTACAGTGACCTAGTGAATTTATTCCCGGGATATTGATCCGTGCTGTGTTACAGTGACCTAGTGAATTTATTCCCGGGATATTGATCCGTGCTGTGTTACAGTGCCATGGAGAATTTATTCCCGGGATATTGATCCGTGCTGTGTTACAGTGACCTAGTGAATTTATTCCCGGGATATTGATCCGTGCTGTGTTACAGTGCCATGGAGAATTTATTCCCGCGATATTGAACCGTGCTGTGTTCCAGTGCCATGCTGAATTTATTCCCGGGATATTGATCCGTGCTGTGTTACAGTGACCTAGTGAATTTATTCCCGGGATATTGATCCGTGCTGTGTTACAGTGACCTAGTGAATTTATTCCCGGGATATTGATTCGTGCTTTGTTACAGTGCCATGGTGAATTTATTCCCGGGGTATTGATCCGTGCTGTGTTACAGTGCCATGGTGAATTTATTCCCGGGATACTGATCCGTGCTGTGTTACAGTGCCATGGTGAATTTATTCCCGGAATATTGATCCGTGCTGTGTTACGGTGCCATTTTGAATTTATTCCTGGGATATTGATCCGTGCTGTGTTACAGTGACCTAGTGAATTTATTCCCGGGATATTGATCCGTGCTGTGTTACAGTGCCATGGTGAATTTATTCCCGGGATATTGATCCGTGCTGTGTTACAGTGACCTAGTGAATTTATTTCCGGGATATTGATCCATGCTGTGTTACAGTGCCATGGTGAATTTATTCCCGGGATATTGATCCGTGCTGTGTTACAGTGCCCTTGTGAATTTATTCCTGGGATATTGATCCGTGCTGTGTTACAGTGCCCTGGTGAATTTATTCCCGGGATATTGATCCGTGCTGTGTTACAGTGACCTAGTGAATTTATTCCCGGGATATTGATCCGTGCTGTGTTACAGTGCCATGGTGAATTTATTCCCGGGATATTGATCCGTGCTGTGTTACAGTGACCTAGTGAATTTATTCCCGGGATATTGATCCGTGCTGTGTTACAGTGACCTAGTGAATTTATTCCCGGGATATTGATCCGTGCTGTGTTACAGTGACCTAGTGAATTTATTCCCGGGATATTGATCCGTGCTGTGTTACAGTGCCATGGAGAATTTATTCCCGGGATATTGATCCGTGCTGTGTTACAGTGACCTAGTGAATTTATTCCCGGGATATTGATCCGTGCTGTGTTACAGTGACCTAGTGAATTTATTCCCGGGATATTGATCCGTGCTGTGTTACAGTGACCTAGTGAATTTATTCCCGGGATATTGATCCGTGCTGTGTTACAGTGACCTAGTGAATTTATTCCCGGGATATTGATCCGTGCTGTGTTACAGTGCCATGGAGAATTTATTCCCGGGATATTGATCCGTGCTGTGTTACAGTGCCATGGTGAATTTATTCCCGGGATATTGATCCGTGCTGTGTTACAGTGCCCTGGTGAATTTATTCCCGGGATATTGATCCGTGCTGTGTTACAGTGACCTGGTGAATTTATTCCCGGGATATTGATCCGTGCTGTGTTACAGTGACCTAGTGAATTTATTCCCGGGATATTGATCCGTGCTGTGTTACAGTGCCATGGTGAATTTATTCCCGGGATATTGATCCTTTCTGTAGTGCTGTGCCTTTTTAAATTATTAGGTATGCAGTGTTACATATTCACAGAGACTGTAACTATATATGCACAGTTTTTCAACATAAAAGTACTTTAATTATGTAGACACTGTGTTAGTCACTCACCCGGTCTGTCATCATATAGATACTGTGTTATATACTCACACAGACTGTAGTTATATAGATAGTGTTAATCACGCACGGACTGTACTTATATAGATACAGTGTTACACACTCACACAGAATGTCATATTCAGTGTTACACACTCAGACTATAATTAAATTGATACCGTGTTACACGCTAACGCAGAATGTTATATTCACAGTGTTACACACTCAGACTGTAATTAAATAGATACCGTGTCACACGCTAACACAGAATGTTATATTCACAGTGTTACACACTCAGACTGTAATTAAATAGATACCGTGTCACACGCTAACACAGAATGTTATATTCAGTGTGTTACACACTCAGACTGTAATTATACAGATAGTGTTACACACTAACACAGAATGTTATATTCACAGTGTTACACACTCAGACTGTAATTATATAGATACAGTTTTACACACTAACACAGAATGTTATATTCAGTGTTACACACTCAGACTGTAATTATATAGATACAGTATTACACACACAGACAGACTGTAATTATATAGATACAGCTTTACACACTCACAAGAGTGTAATTGTATAAATAGTGTTACACATGCACAGATTGTACTTATATAGACCCTGTGTTATACATGCACAGGCTGTAATCATATAGACGCAATGTTACACCCTCACATAGTGTGATTATATAGATGCAGTGTTACACACTCATCCAGACTGTAATTGTATAGGCAGTGTTTTACACACACACACAGACTGTAACTATATAGATACAGTGTTGCACATGCACTCAGTGTGTAATTATATAGACACAGTGTTATGCACACATAGACTAATTATATAGACACCATATTGCACACTCACGCAGACTGTAATTATATAGATGCAGTGCTACACACACACATACTGTAACTATACAGATACTGTGTTCCACACATACATATACAGACTCTGTAATTATATAGACACAGTGTTACACACAGACTGTAATTATATAGATACAGTGTTACATACTCACACATACTGTGACTATATAGACACAGTTTTACACACACACAGACTGTAATTGTATAGACACAGTATTGCACACTCACAGACTGTAAATGTATAGGCGCAGTGTTACACACTCACACAGACTGTAATTGTATAGGCACAGTGTTACATACATACACAGTGTAATTATATACAGTGTTACTCACAGAGTGTAATTGTATAGCCACAGTATTACACAGTCACGCAGACAGTAAATATATAGACACCACGTTACACACTCACACAGACTTTAATTATATAGATGCAGTGTTACACTCAGACTGTAATTGTATAGCTGCAGTGTTAGGCACTCACATAGACAGTAGTTATATAGACACAATGTTATACACGCACACAGACTGTAATTGTATAGGCATAGTGTTACACACTCACATAGATGGTAAATGTATAGGCACAGTGTTACACACTCACACAGAGTGTACTTATATAGATACAGTGTTACACATTCACACTGAATGTAATTATACAGAAACAGCGTTACACACTCAAGGGTCTAATTATATAGGTAGTGTTACACATGCACAAGACTGTACTTATATAGATACAGTGTTACGTACTCACAAAGTGTAATTATATAGACTTGGTGTTACACACTCAGTCTGTAATCATATAGACACAATGGTACACACACAGAGTGTGTAAGTATATAGATACAGTGTTACACACTCACACAGACAGTAATTATATAGACAGTGTTACACACTCACACAGACAGTAATTGTATAGGCACAGTGTTACTCACTCACAAACTGTAAATGTATAGGCACAGTGTTACATATTCATACAGACTGTAATTGTATAGGCACAGTGTTACATATTCACACAGACTGTAATTGTATAGGCACAGCATTACACACTCACACAGAGTGTAATTGTATAGACACAGTGTTACACACTCAGACAGTAATTGTAAGGACACTATGTTACACACTCACACAGACAGTAATTATATAGATGCAGTGTTACATACACACATACTGTAACTATATAGATGCAATGTTACACACACACAGACTGTAATTGTATAGACACAGTGTTACACACTCCCACAGACTGTAATTGTATAGGCACAGTATTACACATTCACACAGACTGCACTTATATAGAAACAGTGTTAAACATGCACAGATTGTACTTATATCGATACAGTGTTAAACATGCACAGACTGTACTTATATAGAAACAGTGTTACGCACTCACAGAGTGTAATTATATAGACACAATGTTACACACACACACAGAGTGTGTAAGTATATAGATACCATGTTAATCACTTACAGACTATAATTGTATAGACTCAGTGTTACACAGAGTGTAATTATGTAGGTACAGTGTTACACACGCATACAGACTGTGAATATATAGACACACTTCTACACACACACACAGTGTTTAAGTTTACGGATACAGTGTTACATACTCACAGACTATAATTATAGACACAGTGTTACTCATACAGAATGTAATTATATAGATAGAGTGTTACACATTCATACAGACTGTAATTACATAGGCACACTGGCACACACTTACACAGACTGTAATTGTGTAGGCACAGTGGTACACACTCACACAGACTGTAATAGCATAGACACAATGTTACACACTCACACAGACTGTAATTATGTTGATACAGTGTTACACACTCACAGACTGTAATTATATAGACACGGTGTTATATATGCTGTAATTACAGAGTCACAGAATTCTTACAGTGCAAAAGGGGCCATTTCGCCCATCATGTCTGCACTGGCTCTCTAAATGAGCATTTCACCTAATGCCATTTCCCTCACCTTCTCCCCATAACCCTGTACATTGTTTCTTTTCAAATAATCATCTAATTCTCCTGAACGCCTCAATTGAACCTGCCTCCATCATACTCTCAGGCAGGGCATTCCAGACCTAAACCACTCACTGCGTGAAAATGTTTTTTCTCATATCACTTTTGCTTCTTTTACCAATTACCTTAAATCTGCGCCCCCTCGTTCTCCATCCTTCCGCCAATGGGAACAGCTTCTCCCTATCTACCCTGTCCACACCCCTCATGATTTTGAATACCTCTATCAAGTTTCCTCTCAGCCTTCTTTTCTCCAAGGAAAACAATCCCAACTTCTCCAATATATCTTCATAACTGAAGTTTCTCATCCCTGGAAACCTCTCCTGCACTCTCTCCAATGCCTTCACATCCTTCCTGAAACGCGGTGCCCAGAGCTGGATGAAATACTCCAGCTGAGGTCTGTCTACTGTCTTACACAAGCTCAACATAACCTCCCTGCACTTGTACTCTATCATCCACAAACTTTGAAATTGTTCCCCGTGCGCCAAGGTCTAGATCATTAAGATATATCAGGAAAAGCAAGGGTCCATATACCGACCCCTGGGGAACTACACTACAAATCTTCCTGAGAAACAGCAATTAACCATTACTCTCTGTTTCCTGTCACTCAGCCAGTTTTGTATCCATGTTGCGACTGTCCCTTTTACTTCATGAGCTATAACTTTTCTCACTAATCTGTTGTGCAGCACTGTATACATCAACAGCATTGCCCTCCTTAATCCCCTCTGTTACCTCTTCAAAATACTCCAGCAAGTTAGTCAAACATGATTCACCCTTCAGAAATCCATGCTGGCTCTCTCCTTAATTAAACTGCATTTGTCCATGTGACTATTAATTTTGTCCCGAATTATTGTTTCTAGAAGTTTCCCCACCACCGAAGTTAAACTGACTGGCCTGTAGTTGCTGGGCTTATCCTTATCCCTTTTATTGAAGAAGGGTATAGTGTTCACAATTCTCCAGTCCTGTGAGACCATCCTGGAGTCTAAGGAAGTGTGAAAAATTATGGCCAGTGCCCCTACAATTTCCACTCTCACTTCCCTCAGTCCCCTGGACACATCTCATCCGATCCTGGTGCCATGTCAACTTTAAGTACGGGTAACCTATCCAATACCACCTCCTCATCCATTTTAAACCTTTCTAGTGACTGAATTTCTTCATCTTTCACCATGGCCTGGATAGCATCTTCTTCCTTGGTAAAGACGGATGCAAAGTATTCATTTAACACCTCAACCATGCCCCCTGCCTCCACGTGCAAATCCTCTTTTGCCCCCCTAAGCGGCCCTACTCCTCCTTTTACCAGCCTTTCATTATTTATGTGCCTATAGAAGACTTTGGGATTCCCCTTTATGTTAGCTGCCAGTCTCTTTTCATACTCCCTCTTTGCTTCTCTTATTTACTTCTTCACCTGTCCTCTGAACCTTCTGTATTCATCCTGGTTCTCAGTTGTATTTTCTACCTAACGCTTGACATAAGCACACATTTTCTTCTTTATCTTAATTCCTGCCTCCTTGGTCATCCAAAGCTCTGGATTTGTTTGCCCTACCTTTCCCTTTTGAGGGAATTATACCCTGTCTGTTATATAGATAGTGTTACACACTCAAGGTACACATCGTAAGAGGTAAACACTCTATTGCATTTTTTTTTTGTTCCTGAGTTCTGGATATCGCTGGCTGGGCCAGCATTTATTGCCCATCCCTAGTTGCCCTTAAGAAGGTGGTAGTGAGCTGCCTTCTTGAACCGCTGCAGTCCATGTGGTGTAGGTCCACCCACAGTGCTGTTAGGAAGGGAGTTCCAGGATTTTGACCCAGCAACAGTGAAGGAACATCAATATATTACCATAATTACCTGTATTATATTGTATAATTCACAATGCACTGCTGAAGTGTGTATTTACACTATATTTTCCTTTAATATATTTACACAGGTCACCTACAATGTTTAATGCATAACTATTTTGCATGCATCATATCTTATATATAAAATGCTTATACAAACCATAGATCATATGTATTGTATATGTTAGTGTAAAATATACATGATACATGGATTGGATGCAATGCATGTCAACATCACTATAATAATTTGTTTAAAACAATTTGCACGCGTTTTCTGTCAGGTTTTTTTTTCTCGATTTTTCCCTCGCTATTGTCACATTTGGAATGGAAAATTCCTATGTAAGCTTGTCACGCTGTAATTGCATCCTCCCTCCCGGTGGGAGCGCTGCAGCGCTACTGCTAACAGACAAGAGCACTTACAACGTGACATGTTTACACAGACCGTTCCCATTAGAAATGTGAACCTGGGAATTTATAATTGAAAGGAACGTGGGAAGAATGTACGTCTTTAAAAAGGGGATTAAATTACGTAGTGTGCCCTAACCCCGCTTGTGCACTAGACATGGACTAGTACAGTACCTATAATATCTAATAATACAGACTATTCTACAATTCATGTATTTTATATGATCCACACTGTATTTCACGATGGGGGTTAGATGAGGAGGGATGGGAGAGGGCTGCTGTGGAGCACTGGGGCTGAATGAATTGTTTCTATGCTGAAAATGCCAAGTAATTCTATAAATCGCATCATAATTTTATCACAAGGCACTTCACACGTACACAATAGGCATTGATTACTGGAATATGCCTTCAGGTAAAATACTGTGTAATTGTTACCAGACGTGGTGCAAATGGGGACATGTAGCACGCGTGTGTGGTATCCACATTGTGTAAATGGTCAGTATATGTTCTGGTTTTGCTACAGGAGAGAGTGCTGTCTGTACTGTTTTGATATCGCGTGCAGGGGAGAACTGACGGCGAAATGCAATTAGAAATGATTATTTTTTAAAATGCCAGATGCCGGCTTGCAGACGAAGCCATGCAGCTGGGCTCGAAGCTCGGGAGGATTGTACTCCAAGTGACAGGGTTCAGGCTGTGAGTCTTTACGAAGCTCAAGCATTCAGTTTGACCTCTCCTCTGTGCTCACCAGTGCCCCCCACCTTTAACTGCTTCACTCCCTCCCTGACTGCTCTCTCCCCTGCCTGTGCTTTGTGTGAAATTTCCCCCAGTGTCTTCCCCACCTTCCGTTCACTTGTCGCTAAGGCATGGGCGATTTGGAATGAGTTTAAACATATATATGTGTATTAAATCGCGCGTGCGTGTCTCATGAACGAATACATTGCGGAGACCTTTATAAAAATGATTTGATAGATGATTTGTGAAATTTGCAATTGGCACACGTGTTTGAAATCATTCTGGAAACTGTTGCATTTGAAACTGGCGTGCTCTCTGAAATTGTTACTTCACCAATCGACACACTTGAAATTAAAGCACTTTAATTGAAATTGTTGCATATAAAATTGAGATATCTGAAATTATCTTGATCCGGAATCGTCTTGATCCGAAATTGACATGATCTGAAACTGACATGATCTGAAACTGACATGATCTGAAATTGACATGATCTGAAACTGACATGATCTGAAACTGACATGATCTGAAATTGACATGATCTGAAATTGACATGTTCTGAAATTGACATGATCTGAAACTGACATGATTTGAAATGGACATGATCTGAAACTGACATGATCTGAAATTGACATGATCTGAAATTGACATGATCTGAAACTGACATGATCTGAAACTGACATGATCTGAAATTGACATGATCTGAAACTGACATGATCTGAAATTGATACGTTCTGAAATTGTTATTTTTAGGAATTGCCTAGTTGAAATACCAGTGATACTTATAGTTAGTAGGAATTCTTTTTTTAAAATGTGAGTTGAACTGGTGTGTTCCTGCTGCCGAGTCTCCAGCCCTGCCAGATCGGTGCCGAAAGGGTTACGGGTGATGTCAGTTTTTTTTTTCTCTCTGTGCTTTCTCTCTCTCTCCCCGTCCTCCACCCTCCCTCCCTCCCTCCCTCCCTCCCTGGTGTCTGGGGCTGACGCTCACTGAAATGGCTGCAGAAAACAGAGGGGACTTCATCCAGACTCCGAGCACTACCCCGGCCAGTAAAGACGCGCCCATCAAAGGCATCAGTAGTAGTAACTCCATCTGTAGTCCAGCCAACAGCCTGATCAATAGCCTGATCAATAGCCACCCTCCCAGCGCCGCCGCTAAATCCAGCCCCATCCACTCCTCTCTGCCAGCGGATCACCCTCCTTCCATCCCCATGAAGGACCAAGACGCGATTAAACTCTTTATTGGACAGATCCCGAGAAACCTGGAAGAGAAAGACCTCAAACCTTTATTTGAAGAATTTGGGAAAATCTATGAACTCACGGTGCTGAAAGACAGATACACAGGCATGCACAAAGGTAAGAGAGGGATATCTTGATGAAGCCATACAGCCACAAATGATAAGGTAATGTGACAAACGGAGCCCTTTGTATCTTTTGTTGCAAATCAGGAGTTGGGTTAAAAAAAAAATAAATCCCTCACAGTGATGTTAACAGATGGGTCTAGACAAAAGCTTTTCCCTTTGCAAAGGCAAGCATGCAGGAGGCACTACACAGAGGGGCAGCTCTTAAATAATGTCTCTGTTGTTTTTTTTTTAAAATAAATAAAGGTTAGGGATAAGGAGATCTTCGGTTGGCAGGACTGCACAAAGGGAATGAATTAGTCGGAGGATTTCAATAAGACATAGATGTGTTGGGGAAACATGGGAGTGTGACTGAAGGGAGCAAAATTCCAAACAAAGAGAGGGGACATCTGTGATGGGGGACTGAAGGGGTGGGGGGGGTGGTGGGTGCAGAGATTGGGCTGTTTAACCGATCATTTGGACAGGAACTAAATTATAATGGAGAAAGAGGGTGGGGGGTGGGGAAACAAGGTAGGGAGACAACAGTGCAGAATCAGGATAGGACTCGTTACAGAAATGGCCACAGTGTGTGTTGTGTGTGTGAAGGAGTGAGACTCCCGAGTCAGTCAGGAATGGGATATTTTCAACTGAGGAAACATCTTTTTTGCCCCTGAGCTTTCTCTCTGAAATTGCTAAGGTGTAATAACACTGCTGAAAAGAAACAAAAAAAAAATCCAACAGGCGTTTGTGCCAGATCTAGAGCTACACCTCGTGTAGGACTGGATTCGAAACAAAAATTAGATGCAGTATTGATAGATGGAAAAGACCAGCAAACTGAGACAGTAGAGAGAGAGAGAGAGAGAGGTGAGAGGAACTCCAAGAGGAGGGCAGAGATTTTCGATCGTACGTTTTTAAGATTCCAGGCTGAGAAAGAGGATTTATTTTTCTGCGCACTGTGTTTCAGGGGCAATTTCGTTTTCTTGCATTTCTCCTGCGAGCAGCTGGGATTAGAAGGGAAGGAAGGGGGAGGGTGACTGACTGCACTGGAGCACCAGGAGGAGAGAGGGGGGCTTGGGAGCCGAGGGGGCGAGTGCCTGATTAATTCCCAGCGTCTGGGCTAGGTCACCAATCACCAGAGGGAAGCCCAAACACAAGTCCGAGTTTTGATATGCAGACAGCAGCAGAAGCAAATTGGACAATGCATAAATAGGAAGGCTTTAAAATATTAACTGTGCAGTATAACAGAGTGACATTTACTAGGCCTTAAAAGAGGATGGGTTAGACCCGTGTCTGAGCTGGAGGCAGGGTATAACTTGCTACTCCATAGAGAACTGGCTCACTCTGCATTTATGAGCTCTTAGGTCAGATATCTGTCTGAGTTCACACACCCCCGACCCTCCCTGCCTCCAAACCACCCTCACCCACCTCCAAGCCACCTCGACCTGCCTCCAGACCACCCCCACCTCCCTCCAGACCACCCCCACCTGCCTCCAGACCACCCCCACCTCCAGACCACCCCCACCCCTCCAGACCACCCCCACCTCCAGACCACCCCCACCTGCCTCCAGACCACCCCCACCTCCCTCCAGACCACCCCTGCCTCCAGACCACCCATGCCTCCAGACCACCCCTGCCTCCAGACCACCCTGCCTCCAGACCACCCCCACCTCCCTCCAGACCACCCCCGCCTCCAGACCACCCACACCTCCCCCCAGACCACCCCCACCTCCCTTCAGACCACCCCCGCCTCCAGACCACCCTCACCTCCAGACCACCCCCACCTCCCCCCAGACCACCCCACCTCCCTCCAGACCACCCCCACCTCCCTCCAGACCACCCCCACCTCCCTCCAGACCACCCCAGACTCCAGACCACCCCCACCTCCCTCCAGACCACCCCCACCTGCCTCCAGACCACCCCCCTCCAGACCACCCCCACCTCCCTCCAGACCAACCCCGCCTCCAGACCACCCCCTGCATCCAGACCACCCCCACCTGCAGACCACCCCCTGCATCCAGACCAACTCCCCATCTCCAGATCACCCCCACCTCCCCCTAGACCACCCCCATCCGCCTCCAGACCACCCCCAAACCCACCCCCTGCATCCAGACCACCCCCACCCACCTTCAGACCACCCCCACCTCCAGACCACCCCCACCTCCCTGCAGACCACCCCCACCTCCCTGCAGACCACCCCCACCTCCTTCCAGATCACCCCCACCTCCCTCCAGACCACCCCCACCTCCCTCCAGACCACCCCCACCTCCCTCCAGACCACCCCCACCTCCCTCCAGGCCACCCCCACCTCCGTCCAGACCACCCCCACCTCCAGACTACCCCCTGTATCCAGACCAACCCCCCCACCTCCAGACCACCCCCACCTCCCCCTAGACCACCCCCATCCGCCTCCAGACTACCCCCACCCACCTCCAGACCACACCCCTGCCTCCAGACTATCCCCCACTCCCACCTGCCTCAAGGCAAATCCCTACTCCTCCAGACCAACGACTCCCACCTCTGGCTCTTCCCCTGCCACCCCCCCCTTATCCTGCTACCCCACTTATCCCACCCCCCCATTCCCCTACTACCCCTTCCCCCTCCCCCTCCTTCCCTCTCCCCCTCCTTCCACCTCCCCCTCTTCCCCCTTCTGCCTCCCCCAACCCATCCTTCCCTGCCTTCTCCTTCCCTGGCCTCCACCCCTCCACTTCCCTTCCCACCTGCCTCCCTCCACAACCCCCTACCGCCACCTCCCCGACCCACCCTTCTCCACTCTCTCCCCCCTACTCACCCCCTCCACCTTCCCCCCATACCCCACATTCACCTCCCACTCCCCCCTCCCCATCCCCCTCCCACCTCCCCCTCCCCTCCCCTTCCCCCCTCCCCCTCACCCACCCCACCTCCCCTGTCCCCCCCCCACCTGCCCCTCCCCCCCACTTCCCCCTCCCACCCCCACTTCCCCCTCCCACCCCCACCTCCCCCTCCCATCCCCCCACTTCCACCTCCGCTTCGCCCCTTTCCTCCGCTTTCACCTCCTCCGCTTCCCCCCTTTCACTTCTCCTCCGCTTCCCCACCCCCTTTTTTCTGCTTCCACCTCCCCCTCCTTCCCCCCCTCCTCCCACCCTTCCCCACGCCTCCACTTCCCCCCAGCCCCTACCCCCACCTCCATCACCCACCCATCCCTCTACCTACACCTACAGCACTCCCCTCCTGCCCCACCTCTGGCCCATCCCGCCCCTCCCAGCTCCTCCAGCTGTTCTCCCTCCCCTCTACCCCACCTCCAGCCTTCCTCTCCCGTCCACCTCCACCGTGGGCCCTCCCTTCTCCCCCCACCCCTCCAGCTCCGCCATCCTCTCTCCCCCCCCTCCACTTCCCAATCACTTCCGGCCCTCCTCTCCACCTCTGGCCCTCCCCTCCCCTCCCCTCCCCTCCCCTCTTCACCTCCTTTGGCCTTCCTCTCCCCAGCCCTTCCCTTCACCCTCCCACCCCTGCCCTCCAGCCTTTCCATTTGCCCTCCCCTCCTCCAGTCCACCCAGCTCCCTCCAGTCCTTCCCTCTCCTCCCCTCTCCTGCCCTTCCCTCCCCTCCCTCCTCCTGCCCTTCCCTTTCCCCAGCCATTCCCTTCCCCCCCGGCAAGAGCCCTTCCCTCCCTCTCTAGCCCTTCCCTTCTCCCCCTGCCTTTTCCTTCCATCCCCCTCAGCTATTCAATGGCCCCCCCTCCACCCTGCCCCTCCCCCCCACTTCCCCCTCCCACCCCCACTTCCCCCTCCCACCCCCACCTCCCCCTCCCATCCCCCACCTCCCCCTCCCATCCCCCCACTTCCACCTCCCTTCCCCCCACTTCCATTATTAGGGGTCCAAGGGTAGAGGAATGATTAAATTAACTAGGCTTGCCTTCCATCTAGAAGGCTAAGGGGTGGTTTGATTGTGTTGTTTTTTAGGATTTTGGTAGGAATTGATGGGATTGACCTGCTGGTGGGGGTGGGTCTAGGAGTCTAGGACGAGGATACGTAATCTTACGTCAGAGCCAGGCTATTGAAGAGAGAAGCTCGGCAAAGGGAGGCGGAAGTGTGAAACGCTGTCCTACCGGAGTAAGTAGATGTTAGCTCAATTAATTTTCAACCTGAGATCAATAGATTTTTGCTAGCCAAGGGTATTAAGGGATGTGGAGCCAAGGCAGATGGACGGAGTTCAGATGCTAATCAACCATGATCTCAGTGAATGACTGAGCAGGCTCAAGGGGTTTGGTGGCCTCCGCCTGTTCCTATAGAGAAGGGAGTGAATGAATTTACAGGGAAAGAGGGTGTGGAATGAGTTCTCAGAGAGAGGGAGACAATGAGTTTAGAGTGAAGGGGGGGAGGCAGGAAGGGAATGCATTTAGAGGGAGAGAGGCAGAGAATGAGTGGACATGGAGTGGGCTCAGGGAATGGAGAAAAGCTCGAGATAGAATCAGTGAACGATGAGAGAAGATTCCCTCGTCGACCATCTGAGAGTCCAGTCCCTGGTCCGATGGTGATACACTGCCCACCACCTGAGAGTCCAGTCCCTGGTCCAATAGTGGTACACTGCCCACCGTCTGAGAGTCCAGTCCCTGGTCTGATGGTGATACACTGCCCACCGCCTGAGAGTCCAGTCCCTGGTCCGATGGTGATACACTGCCCACCGCCTGAGAGTCCAGTCCCTGGTCCGATGGTGATACACTGCCCACCGCCTGAGAGTCCAGTCCCTGGTCCGATGGTGATACACTGCCCACTGCCTGAGAGTCCAGTCCCTGGTCCGATGGTGATACACTGCCCACTGCCTGAGAGTCCAGTCCCTGGTCCGATGGTGATACGCTGCCCACCGCCTGAGAGTCCAGTCCCTGGTCCGATGGTGATACGCTGCCCACTGTCTGAGAGTCCAGTCCCTGGTCCGATGGTGATACGCTGCCCACCGCCTGAGAGTCCAGTCCCTGGTCCGATGGTGATACGCTGCCCACCGTCTGAGAGTCCAGTCCCTGGTCCGATGGTGATACGCTGCCCACTGCCTGAGAGTCCAGTCCCTGGTCCGATGGTGATACACTGCCCACCACCTGAGAGTCCAGTCCCTGGTCCGATAGTGGTACACTGCCCACCGTCTGAGAGTCCAGTCCCTGGTCCGATGGTGATACACTGCCCACCGCCTGAGAGTCCAGTCCCTGGTCCGATGGTGATACACTGCCCACCGCCTGAGAGTCCAGTCCCTGGTCCGATGGTGATACACTGCCCACCGCCTGAGAGTCCAGTCCCTGGTCCGATGGTGATACGCTGCCCACTGTCTGAGAGTCCAGTCCCTGGTCTGATGGTGATACACTGCCCACCGCCTGAGAGTCCAGTCCCTGGTCCAATGGTGATACACTGCCCACTGTCTGAGAGTCCAGTCCCTGGTCCGATGGTGATACACTGCCCACTGCCTGAGAGTCCAGTCCCTGGTCCGATGGTGATACACTGCCCACTGCCTGAGAGTCCAGTCCATCCACAAACAATGACGCACACTATTGTATAATTAGATTGGATATTTTATATTATTCCCAATATAATTGCTTGTAAATTAGACACACGGCTAGGCTCCTGCAAACACTAACCTCCTGTTTCTGATACAGTGTCCATGGCTCACGCAAACCTCAGGGAATTAGGGGTCTAGAGGGAGGGCCTGCAATGGGAATTGGGGTACTAAAGAAAGGGTCTTTGCTAGGATTGAGGGTTCTAGAGGGAGGGGCTTCTGACGGAGGTGAAAGACATAGCTACCCGCTGAGACTGATTTCTGAACCTCTCGGACAGAAGAGAACCTGTTGCCTATTTGTAGCACTTTGTTTTTGTTATTATAGGCGGTTATCATTCAGCCTGGGTGACATATCGCATGATAGGGTCGCCAACCCTCCAGAATTGCCCTGGAGCCTCCAGGAACTAAAGATTAATATCTCGGGCCATAGGGGAATTTAAATCATTTTATTTGAACACCGTCTGTTTACCTGTTATAAAAGCTGTTGGAGATTGGAGTGGGGTTGGGGGGTGGAGTGGGTGTGGATGGGAAGGGCTGCCCGGCCAGCTGATGCTGATCGAGATGAGAGGCCATAAGATGAAATCTCCAGGAATACATCCAACCAGAGTTGGCAACCCAATCGCCGGGGCACTGTGTCCAGTGAGGATTCTGGTAGCTAATGGGGGACGTGCGTTTGTGCCAGGACAGACCACTCGTTCACACAGCCAGGCCCACGTGTAACTCCACTCCCAATGCAATCGCTTCTCAAGCCCCTCAGATGGAGCCCCGCACCCCAGTCAGATTTGCAAAGATTTTACTCCAGAGGAGACGAAAGGACCATTTAAATAAAAATAAACAAAGCACTGGGGTTAATTTCTGGGGGCAATGGTATTGAAAAGAAGAGGTGGTTGTCTAGAACCTTAGTTAGGCTGCACTTGGAGCTCCTATGTGCAGCTCTGGTCTCCATGTTATGAAAAGGATATTGAGGCACTGGAGGAGGTGCAAAACAAAAGGTTTACAAGGAGGTTACTAGAGCTGAGAGGTTATAACTATCAGGAGTGTCTGAACAGGCTCCTTTCTCTAGAAAATGAAAGGCTGACGGGTGACCTTTACATTTCGAAAGGGTTGTCAGTGAAGACCAGAACTAGGGGGCCATCGATATAAGACGGTCACTGATAAATCCGATGTGCAATTCAGGAGAAACTCCTTTACCCAGAGAGTGGGGAGAATGTGGGACTCGCTCCCACGGGGAGTGGGGAGAATGTGGGACTCACCCCCACAGGGAGCGGGGAGAATGTGGGACTCACTCCCACGGGGAGTGGAGAGAATGTGGGACTCGCTCCCACAGGGAGTGGGGAGAATGGGAGTGGGGAGAATGGGAGCGGGGAGAATGTGGGACTCGCTCCCACGGGGAGAATGTGGGACTCGCTCCCACAGGGAGCGGGGAGAATGTGGGACTCGCTCCCACAGGGAGCGGGGAGAATGTGGGACTCGCTCCCACAGGGAGCGGGGAGAATGTGGGACTCGGTCCCACGGGGAGCGGGGAGAATGCGGGACTCGCTCCCACGGGGAGTGGGGGAGAATGTGGGACTCGCTCCCACGGGGAGAGGGGGAGAATGTGGGACTTGCTCCCACGGGGAGCGGGGAGAATGTGGGACTCGCACCCACGGGGAGCGGGGAGAATGTGGGACTCGCCCCCACAGGGAGTGGTCGAGGTGAATCGCGGAGATGGATTGAAGGTGGGGGTAAGCTGGATAAACACAAGAGGGAGAAAGGAATAGAAGAATGTGGTGATGGGGTGAAATGAGGAGGGGGGGGGGGGCGTGGTGAGAGGAGGCTCATGCGGAGCATAAATACCAGCACGGGGCAGAGGGGCTGAATGGCCTGTTTCTGCACCGGACATTGTGTAATTGACAGATTCTGATGGGATTCAGACATGCCAAGGTGCTGTGTTCCTGTCTGGCCGGCAGCTGTGCTTAAATGCCTCTGCCTCCCCCATTCAGTGACATGACTCGAGTTCACAGAGAGATTTTAAACCTGCAATTGGATATTCCTTACAGCCCAATTAAACTAATCACTCCCAATTCCTCTTTGACTCTGCGTTTGGCAATTGATTCAAAGAGTTTCTCCCCTCCTGCACTGATGCCCCACGACAGGAAAACGGAAGATGTCAGGATGTGGGAGCTGGACAGGGATTGTGATGAGGAGGCTGGGGGGGAGGGGAAGATTTGGGTTGCCAACCCACCAGGATTGCCCTGGAGTCTCCAGAGAATGCTGCTGCACGCAACTCCAGAAGAAAAGTCCCAACGGTGATAAATACAATAATTCATTGATTTAGTTTTCTTTGTCAGTTTCCACCTATCAGTTGTTTAAAAACAAAATTTGGAGTTGGGGGTGGGAATAAAATGACTATTTGACTGGGTGAGGCAGCCTTTGGGAGGGAGGTCAGTAATGAAGTGGAGGGAGTAGCAACGAAATGGTTGGCTTTGCACTTGATTTGGGACATTGCAAGGACGGATGAGTGATGGGCGTGTCCGCGGGAGAGATCGTAAACGGAAGTGTGCACTGAGGGAGAGCAAGTGACGCAGAGTCTGTGGTGGCCAACGCGCACCCGTGCAGGGTTCAAGTCGGTTTCAAACAGACCCAGCCTGCTGGTTTCACTGCCTCTCTCTCCCCCACACCCCCCCTTCTTCTTGCCCACCACCCCCCCAACGCCAAGTGACTGGCTCGGGAACCTCCCATTACCTCTCCATTTGCGACGAGTTGGACATGGGGTGTGTCCCACTTCTGTAAGCCCTCTGGCGGTATGCGATGCCCTCCACAGTCGAAGAGCTGTCCCACCGGCCAGACGGCCGCTTGCAAGAGGTGCCAGGCATACAACGGTCCGCCGACCGTGGAACTGAGATAGGGGGAGCGCTGGGTTGGCGTATTCCCGGACCACTCCCACACCCCCCCCCGCCACTGGTCACTCAACATGGCGCGCCACCTTCCCCACAGCCCGTTGGAAAGCGAGCTGGACTCTTTGTTACCCGATTGGCTGGACTTTTGCTTGGCATTTTGAGGTGAGGTCATTCTAGTCGGTGGGGGCAAGGGTTTAGCCGCTGTTCACACTTGGGCTGTGACGGTTTAGTTATCTGATGATGGGACGGTTCTGCTTGTTCTAATCCCGTGGTGTTTTGTGATTTCTGTCTTGAAAAGGATGTGCCTTCCTCACGTACTGCGCCAGGGAATCTGCGTTGAAAGCACAGACTGCGCTACATGAACAGAAGACACTGCCCGGGGTAAGTGCGAGTCACCATCCGAGGAGAGGGACAGATTTACAGATGATTACTATTGCAACACTCTGAACAGTACCTACCAGGGACGAAGACTGCAGTTAAATGGAGAGGCTGGGGTTGTTGTCCTTGGAACAGGGAAGGTTAAGAGGAGATTTAATAAGAATTAGGAAGCGGTTTCGATAGAGTAACTAAGGAGGGGCTGTTTCCACTGGGCAGGAGGGTCAATAACCAGAGGGACACAGATTGAAGAGCATCGGCAAAAGAACCAGAGGGGAGATGATTTTTTTTCTCTCAGCCAGTTGCGATCTGGAAGGTTCTGCCCGAAAGGGCGGTGGAAGCAGAGTCAATAGGAACTTTCAAAAGAGGAATTGGATAAATACTCGGAAAGGAAGCCACCTGCAGGGTTATGGGGGGGAAAGAGCAAGGGGAAACGGGACTAATTGGATAGCTGGCACAGACACGATGGGCCGAATGGCCTTATTCAATGCTGTAGGATTCAGGTCCAAAGTGGAACACCCTGGATAAGGATGGGAGGAGGGGAAGGTAAATCAGGAGGTTAGAAGGCATTGCCAATGGTTCAAGGGGTTAAACTCAAAACTAATCTCCAGAAGTGAGATTTCAGTGAGAATGTGGTCAATCTACAGAGAAACAGTGGATGCAATTTAAAGTGCTTTGTTCAAATGTAAATTCGATTGCGTTCTCTTGGGAAATAACATCTTGGTGTATGATTAACACAAGGCATGATGTGTGGTGAATGTAACTCAGGAGGAAGAGGTGACTTTAGACCTATTGTTCCCAGAGCTCTCCCCTACTGGCGGTTTTCCTCATGCCTGGGTCTGTTCTAGTTTAATTGATGGAGTTTGATCACTGTGATTAGTCAATAAGCTCCATCATCCTTGCATCATGTGACTTCCTGAATGGGAGAAGGCAAACCAGATGGACGCTGGCCACTTATCCTTGTCCCATAAGGCCCATGTTCCTAACATTGGGTTTTAATAGATTGCAGGAGCATTCATACGAACTACAAGCAGGAGTCGGCCATTCGGCCCCTCAAGCTTGTCCTGCCATTCAATAAGTTCATGGCTGATCTGATTGTGGCCTCAACTCCACATTCTGCAAGCCCCCGATAACCTTTGACTCCCCTGTTAGTCAAGAATCTTATCTACCCCAACCTTAAAAATATGAATTGACCCTGCCCCCACCGCTCTCTAAGGAAGAGAATTCCAAAGATTCACGACCCCCCCCGAGAGAAAAAAAATTCTTCTCATCCCCGTCTTCAATGGGAGACCCCCTCATTTTTAAACTGACTCCCCTGTTTCTAGTCTCTCCCACAAGGGGAAACATCCTCTCAGCATCCACCCTGTCAAGACCCCTCAGGATCTTATGTGTTTCAATAAGGTCACCTTTCATTCTTCTAAACTCCAATGGATACAGGCACAGCCCGTCCAACCTTTCTTCATAAGATAACCCCCTCATCCCAGGTATCAGTCAAGTGAATCTTCTCTGAACTGCTTCTAATCAATTATATCTTTTTTAAATAAGGAGACCAAAACTATACAGAGTACTCCAGGTGTGGTCTCACCAAGGCCCTCTACAACTGTAGCAAAACATCCCTACTTTTATATCCCATTCCCTTTGCAATAAATGACAACATTCCATTTACTTTCCTAATCACTTGCTGTACCTGCATACTAACTTTTTGTAATTCACGTACTAGGATACCCAGATCCCTCTGTACCTCAGAGTTCTGCAATCTCTCTCCATTTTAATAGTATACTGTTTTTCTATTCTTCCTGTCAAAGTGGACAAGTTCACATTTTCCCACATTATACTCCATATGCAAACTCTTTGCCCAGTCACTTAACCTATCTACGTCCCTTTGCAGACTTCTTATGTCCGCTTCACAACTTACTTTTCTACTTATCTTTGTGTCATCAGCAAATTTAACAACCATACGTTCGGTGCCTCCAAGTCAATTGATATAAATTGTAAATAGTTGAGGCCCCAGCACTTTTTCCTGTGGCACTCCACTCGTCACATCTTGCCGACTTGAAAATGCCTCATTTATGCCTACTCTCTGTTTCCTGTTAACTAACCAATCCTCTAATGTGTTATCCCCTACACCATGAGCTCTTATTTTGCATAGTAATCTTTTATGTGGCACCTTGCCAAATGCCTTCTGGAAATCTAAGTACAGCACATCCACAGGTCCCCCTTTACCCACATCACTTGTTACACCCTCAAAGAACTCTGATAAATTATTCAAACATGATTTCCCTTTCACAAAACCATGTTGACTCTGCCTGATTGCATTTCGATTTTCTAAGTGCCCCGCTATGATCTCCTTCACAATAGATTCCTGCAATTTCCCCATGACAGATGTTAAGCCAACTGGCCTGTAGTTTCCTGCCTTCTGTCTCCCTCCTTGAGTAGCGGAGTCACGTTTGCTGTTTTCCAATCTGATGGGACCTTTCCAAAATTTAGGGAATTTTGGAAAATTAAAACCAATGCATCTACTGTCAGAGCAGCCACTTCTTTTAAGAATCTAGGATGAAGTCCATCAGGACCTGGGATGTGTCAGCTTTTAGTTCTAATAATTTTCTCAGCACCCTTTCCCTGGTGACTCAAATCGTTTTACGTTCCTGCCTCCCTTTCACCCCTCGATGCACATTTATTTCTGGGATGTTATTCGTATTCTCTATAGTGAAGACAGATGCAAAATACCTGTTCAATTCATCTGCCGTCTCCTTATTTTCCATTCTTAACTCTCCCATTCTCCCTCACTAGAGAAGCAAGGATCACTTTGCTCACACTTTTCCTTTTTAAGCTCTCACACTCCAATTTCTCCCTCCTTATTGATCTTTTAGTCACTCTTTGCTATTCTTTATATTCTCTCCAAGCTTCTGACCTACCACTCATCTTTGCGGAACTCTATGCTTTTTCTTTCAATTTGATACCATCTTTAACTTCCTTAGTTAGCCACAGATAGTTTATCCTTCCCTTAGAATCTTTCTTTCTCACTGGAATGTATCTCTTCTGAGTACTCTGAAACATCTCCTATATGTTTGCCACTGCATCTCTACTGACCTATCCCTTAACCTAACTTCCCAGTTTACTTTAGCCAGCTCTGTCTTCATGCCCTCATAATTGCCCTTATTTAAGTTTAAAACACTAGTCTTAGATCCATTTGTCTCAATCTCAAACTGAATGTGAAATTCAATCACATTATGATCACTGCTACCGAGGGCGCCTTCACCATGAGGTAATTATTTAATCCCGTCTCCTGCTCGTTATCAGATCTACAATAGCCTGTTCTCTGGTTAGCTCTAGAACCTGCTGCTTTAAGAAACTCTCCCAAAAATACTCTATGAACCCATCATCCAGGTTACCTTTGCCAATCTGATTTGTCCAATCAATATGTAGATTAAAATCACCCATGATTATCTCCGTACCTTTCTCACAAGCCCCCAATTATTTCTTCCTGTATACCCTGTCCTACAGTGTGGTTACTGATAGGGGGCCTTTCAATCAGTCCCACAAATGACTTATCTTTGCTATTTTTCATCGCTACCCAAACTGATTCTACATCTTGATCTCCAGAACTAAGGTCATCTGTCTCTCTCTCTCTCTCTCTCTCTCTCTCTCTCTCTATCTCTCTCTTTCTCTCTCTCTCTCTCTCTTGTACCAAGTCATCCTTAATTAATAGAGCTACCCCTATACCTTTTCCTAGCTTCCTGTCCTTCCTAAATGTCATGTACCCTTGAATGTTCAGGCCCCAGTTTTTGTTATCCTGCAGCCATGCCTCCATAAAGGTTATCAGATCATACATATTTATTTCTATTTGTGCCGTGAATTCATCTGTTTTGTTACAAATGCTATGTGCTTTCAGATACAGAGCCTTTAGTTCTGCCTAGGGGAAGAAGCAAGGGGTAGATTGAAGGAGGGAAGCAAATAGTCCTGATTTCAACGTGAGGAGGAGGAGAGTGTGTAGGTTAGGTAACTTGAAACTGAGGAGAAGCAAGAGAAGAGCACTCAGATGAGAAGAGACCATAGAGAGAGAGAGAGAGGAAGGCAAACAAGGTTATGATGCAGAGAGACTGGTAGGGAGAGGGCATTCAGCTATCAAAACAACTCCTCCCTTGTGGAGTGAGAGGCATTAGAGAGACTGCCCTGATACAGGAATGTGTGAGGTAACCCCCTCAGAGAGGCCACCCCAGATATTGGAGCGTGTGTGAAAGAGGTTAGGCGGATGTATTAGAGAGGGGGTTACGGACACCTTCCCAGACACAGGAGTGTGAGAGGATTAGAGGGACCTCCCCAGGTACAGGAGTGTGCGAGAGAGGGGGTTAGAGGGACCTCTTCAGATACAGGAGTGTGAGAGGGGGCATGGAGGAACTGCCTCAGATACAAGAGTGTGTGAGAGAGAGCTTTAGAGGGATCTCCCTGATACAGAGTGTGTGAAAGGGGGTTAGAGGGACCTCCCCAGACACAGGAGTGTGAGAGGGGGATAGATGGACCACCCCAGACACAGGAGTGTGAGAGGGGGATAGATGGACCACCCCAGATACAGGAGACTGAGAGAGAGCACTTGCTGTCTGGATAAATGGGAGGTTGTAGTTATGATCTGAAATTGTTGCACTCATTGTCAAGGCTGGAATGCCTCATTGAAAGGTAAAGTGCCGTACCCTATGCTTGAGTTGGTTATGCTTAGCCACGTAGGTCCCTGTGCGTCGACACCATAGACCTGAGGTGTGTTGTGTAGCAACCAAAGGAGAAAATGCTGGAAGTACTCAGCAGGTCAGGCAGCAGAATCTCTAGAGAGAGAGTGTTAATGTTTCAGGTGGATGAACTGTGGGTGTATTGGTCTGATTCGGCCACCAGCATTCAGGGATCCTGATTGTTAGGGAATCGCTTTCCGCTGACTAATGTCAGCCTGTGATAGCTCAAAGGGAACCATATGGCTTCCTGTGTCCAGCTGTTTGTTTGTCTTGACTCTCCCCGAGTTCTCTCTCTCTCTCGCTCTCTTTCCCTCTTCCTCTCTCTCTCCCTCGCCATGTCTCTCTCTCCACCTCTCCTTGTCTCTTTCTCTCTCTTTCCCCACCCCGCCCATCTCCTCCCTCAGTCTTTCTGCCGTCTTTCCAGTTCTTCTTAAAGAGGGCAATGCTGCACTCCGCTCAGTGGGGAGCACTCGAGCATCTGAGTCAGGAGGTCTGTGCCTCATGCCAGAGACTTGAGCCCCTAACCCGGGCTGACCCTGACTCCCAGTGCAGCACCCGAGGGTGTGCTGAGCTGGCGGAGGTATCGCCCTTCCATCGACATATTAAACCGAAGCCCCACCTGCCTGTTTGACTAACTGGTCATGCATCTCCCTGTTACTTGTGGGACCTTGCTGTGTATAAACCAGCTTGCCTCCATAACAGCAGTCCCCGCACTTGCAAAGACATTTGAAATGTGTCTCAGAGGTGACAAGTCACTGGATAAATACATGTCTATCTAAACCAATTCAGTTAATGGATCTGGATGAAAATCCTGATGTTATTTTAGGAAATTCATTAATCACTTTTAAGTGGGTTAGTGACCTCATTAAAATGGCAGCTGTAGAAAAGTCATCTGAACATGAACTATCACCCCCTCCTCCCAATCATCATTCCCACTTTCATGCGTTTAAGGTGCATTCTCACCTTATTTAACTCTGGACCAAACACTGCCTTAAACCAGGAGCTGGTTGGTGTTTATCCATTTCATATTGAGGACGGGTAGCCCGCTTGTGATAAGAAATTAAGAAACGGGAGCAGAAGGAGGCCATTCAGTCCCTCGAGCCTGCTCCACCGATCACGGCTGATCGTTGACCTTAACTCCACCTCCCTGTCCCATTCCTCTGTCCCTCAATTCCCTTATGGTCCAAAAACCTAACAGCCTCTGTCTTGAATAAACTTAACAACGGAGCATCCACAGCTCTCTGGGCTAGAGAATTCCAAAGGTTCACAACCCTCTGAGTGAAGAAGTTTACATACGAGCATACGAATAAGGGCCAGGAGTGGGCCACTCGGCCCCTCGAGCCTGCTCCGTCATTCAATAAGATCATGGCTGATCTGACAGTAATTTCAACTCTACATTCCCGCCTACCCCCCGATAACCTTTCACTCCCTTGCTTATCCAGAATCTATCCACCTCTGCCTTAAAAATATTCAGACTCTTTTTCCACCGCCTTTTGAGGAAGAGAGTTCCAAAGACTCATGACCCTCTGACAAAAAATTTCTCCTCATCTCCGTCCTAAATGGGCGACCTCTTATTTTTAAACAATGACCCCCTAGTTCTAGATTCTCCCACAAGAGGAGACATCCTCTCCACATCCACCCTGTCAAGACCCCTCAGGATCTTAAGTGTTTTGATCAAGCCGCCCCTTACTCTTCTAAACTCCAGTGGATACAAGCCTCAATTTCTCCTCACCTCAGCCCGAAATGGCCGACCCTTTATCCTGAGTCTGTGACTCCCTAGTTATTTGCGTCCGTATAAGTGACTCAAGCGCCCTCGCAAAAGGCGGCTCTGTTCCCATTCCCAGACTGTTCTCAACAGGCCCAGCAGGAACTCTGGAAGGAATAACAAGGAGCGAAGCAGGTTTCAGCGGGAATCCTGCACAAGCCAAGGGCATGTGGGCAACCTTTCACCCCAGCCACCCACCTCCTTTTGGCACAGAGGCGGTGCTGGGTGAGGTAGCTGGTTTCACAAACGAGCAGTTCTGAGCAGAGACTTTAACCTGACATCAGAGAATGTCAGACCCAACCAGCTAGTGAATGACATAATGGAAGAGTGGACTTGCATTTATACAGCACATTTCGTGGTCTCTGGACCTCCTGAAGCACTTTACAACCAATGAAGTTTTTTTTGTTCATTTATGGGATGTGGGTGTCGCTGGCTGGGCCCAGCATTTATTGCCCATCCCTAATTGCCCTTAAGAAGGTGGCGGTGAGCTGCCTTCTTGAACCTCTGCAGTCCCTGTGGTGTAGGTACACCCACAGTGCTGTTAGGGAGGGAGTTCCAGGATTTTGACCCAGCGACAGTGAAGGAACGGCCGATATATTTCCAAGTCAGGATGGTGAGTGTCTTGGAGGGGAACTTCCAGGTGGTGGTTCCCATGTATCTGCTGCCCTTGTCCTTCTACATGGTAGAGGCCTTGGGTTTGGAAGATGCTGTATAAGGAGCCTTGGTGAATTGCTGCAGTGCATCTTGTAGATGGTACACACACTGCTGCTACTGTGCGTCGGTGGTGGAGGGAGTGAATATTTGTGGATATGGTGCCAATCAAGTGGGGCTGCTTTGTCCTGGATGGTGTTGAGCTTCTTGAGTGTTGTGGGAGCTGCACTCATCCAAGCAAGTGGGGAGTATTCCATCACACTCCTGACTTGCGCCATGTAGATGGTGGACAGACTTTGGGGAGTCAGGAGGTGAGTTACTCGCCGCAGGATTCCCAGCCTCTGACCTGCTCTTGCAGCCACAGTATTTATATGGCTCATCCAGTTCAGTTTCTGGTCAATAGTAACCCCCAGGATGTTGATAGTGGGTGATTCAGCGATGGTAATGCCATTGAATGTCAAGGGGAGATGGTTGGATTCTCTCTTGTTGGAGATGGTCATTGCCTGACACTTATGTGGTGCGAATGTTACTTGCCACTTGTCAGTCCGAGCCTGGATATTGTCCAGGTCTTGCTGCATTTGGACATGGACTGCTTCAGTATCTGAGGAGCTGCGAATGGTGCTGAACATTGTGCAATCATCAGCGAACATCCCCACTTCTGACCTTATGATGGAAGGAAGGTCATTGATGAAGCAGCTGAAGATGGTTGGGCCTAGGACACTATCCTGAGGAACTCCTGCAGTGATGTCCTGGAACTGAGATGACTGAACTACAACAACCACAATCATCTTCCTTTGTGCTAGGTATGACTTAAACCAGCAGAGAGTTTTCCTCCTGATTCCCATTGACTCCAGTTTTGCTAGGGGTCCTTGATGCCACACTCTGTCAAATGCTGCCTTGATGTCAAGGGCAGTCACTCTCACCTCACCTCTGGAGTTCATCTCTTTTGTCCATGTTTGAACCAAGACTGTAATGAGGTCAGGAGCTCAGTGGCCCTGGTGGAACCCAAACTGAGTATCAGTGAGCAGGTTATTGCTAAGCAAGTGCTGCTTGATAGCACTGTTGATGACCCCTTCCATTACTTTACTGATGATCGAGAGTAGACTGATGGGGTGGTAATTGGCTGGGTTGGATTTGTCCTGCCTTTTGTGTACAGGACATACCTGGGCAATTTTCCACATAGCCGGGTAGATGCCAGTGTTGTAGCTGTAATGGAACAGCTTGGCTAGGGGGCATAGCAAGTTCCTAAGCACAAGCCTTCAGTACTATTGCCAGGGCCTTTGGCCTTTGCACTATCCAGTGCATTCAGCTGTTTATTGATATCACGTGGAGTGAATCAAATTGGCTGAAGACTGGCATCAGTGATGCTGGGGACCTCCGGAGGAGGCCGAGATGGAGCATCCACTCAGCATGACTGGCTGAAGCTTATTGTGAATGCTTCAGCCTTATCTTTTGCACTGATGTGCTGGGCTCCTCCATCATTGAGAATGGGGATATTTGTGGAGCCTTCTCCTCCAGTGAGTTGTTTAATTGTCCACCACCATTCATGGCTGGATGTGGCAGGATTGCAGAGCTCAGATCTGATCCAAAAATAAAAATAACTGGAAAAACTCAGCAGGTCTGACAGCATCTGCGGAGAGGAACACAGTTAACGTTTCGAATCCGTATGACTCTTCATCAAAACTGAGGAAATATAGAAATGAGGTGAAATATAAGCTGGTTGAGGGGGGTGGGACAACTTATATTTAGATCTGATCCGTTGGTTGTGGGATCGCTTAGCCCTGTCTATCACTTGCTGCTTATGCTGTTTGGCATGCAAGTAGTCCTGTGTTATAGCTTCACCAGGTTGATAACCTCAGTCTTAGGTATGCCTGGTGCTGCTCCTGACATGCCCTCCTGCACTCTTCATTGAACCAGGGTTGATCCCCTGGCTTGATGGTAATGGTAGAGTGGGGGATATGCCGGGCCATGAGGTTACAGATTGTGTTCGAGTACAATTCTGCTGCTGCTGATGGCCCACAGCGCCTCATGGATGTGCAGTTTTGAGTTGCTAGATCTGCTTGAAGCATAGCTACTGTTGTAATGTAGGAAATGTGGCAGCTAATTTGAGCACAGCAAGCTCCCACAAACATCAATGTGATCAATGACTGGATAATCTCTCTCAGTGATATTGGTTGATGGGACTGGTGTCCTGGCCCCAGGACACCAGGGAGAACATCCCCCTGCTCTTCTTCCAATAGTGGCTGGGGGATCTTTTACATTCACCTGAGAGGGCAGACGAGGTCCTCAATTTAGTCTCTCATCCAAAAGGCAACCTCTCCAACAGTGCAGCACTCCCTCAGTACTGACCCTCTGAGAGTGCGGCGCTCCCTCAGTACCGACCATCTGACAGTGCGGCATTCACTCAGTACTGACCCTCCGACAGTGCAGCACTCACTCAGTACTAACCCTCTGACAGTGCAGCACTCCCTCAGTACTGACCCTCTGACAGTGCGGCACTCCCTCAGTACTGACCCTCTGACAGTGCAGCACTCACTCAGTACTGACCCTCCGACAGTGCGGCACTCCCTCAGTACTGACCCTCTGACAGTGCAGCACTCACTCAGTACTGACCCTCCGACAGTGCGGCGCTCCCTCAGTACTGACCCTCCGACAGTGCGGTGCTCCCTCAGTACTGACCCTCTGACAGTGCGGCACTCCCTCAGTACTGACCCTCCGACAGTGCGGCACTCCCTCAGTACTGACCCTCCGACAGTGCAGCACTCACTCAGTACTGACCCTCTGACAGTGCAGCACTCACTCAGTACTGACCCTCTGACAGTGCAGCACTCACTCAGTACTGACCCTCCGACAGTGCAGTGCTCCTCCAGTACTGACCCCCCGACAGTGCAGTGCTCCTCCAGTACTAAAACCGTGGATTAATGGAATGCTGTGGTTCAGTGGATTAGTAGGTGACAGGGGAAAGAGAAAAATCCTGTTGGGAATATAGTGAGCAGCTGGAGAGAGGATGAGAGAGAGAGATGGAGAGAGGGAGCAGGAAGCAAGGATAAGGAAGAGGTAGAGAGAGCATTCATCAGCATTCGGCTAAGTTGTTAAATGATTTATCTGCAATTTACAGAGATATTGAGCTCTGCTAATGCACCCTGGGCTGAATGATATAGGCGTAAAACACCAAGTGAATTTTGTCATAAGTGCATAGCAAATCCTAAGCAACCCGGCTTTCTCTCTCTCTCTCTCTCTCTCTGTCTCACTCCCTCTATCCTTTCCTTATCCTTGCTTCCTGCTCCCTCTCTCCATCTCTCTCTCTCATCCTCACTTCTTCACCCACTCTCTCTGCCTCTATCCCTTCTCTCTCCCTTACTCCTGCCAGCTCTGTCATTCTCTCTTTCTTAACCCCTTCCCTCTTTCTCCATGCATTTTCACTCTTCTAATGACACACTGTCTTTTCTTCTCTCTCTCTCCCTTCCCTTGTTTAACATCTGTTCCTCCCTACATCCCTTTCTGTTTCTTCACTCTCTTGGTGTGTGACCCTGTCTCTTTGACCTGTTGCAATTCTCTCCCTGCCTCTTCTTGCTCTTCTAGCTCTCTCCCTCTCCGCCTCTGCCTGGATCTGTTTATACTTACTCCATATCTGTATCCCATCTGTCTTTCACTCTCTCTTTCATTTTTTCCCTTCTGTCAGTCTGCCTCCCTCTCCCTTTCACCCTTCCCCCTCTCTCTATGTGTCTTTACTTTATCGGTTTTTCTTCCCATCTCTTTCTCTCCCTTTCTTTCGCTCCACCCTATGTCTCTTTTTATTATTCGTTCATGGGATATAAGGTGTCGCTGACTAGGCCAGAATTTATTTCCCATCCCTAATTGCCCTTGTTCAGAGGGCATTTTAAGAGTCAGCCACATGGCTGTGGATCTGGAGTCACATGTAGGCCAGACCGGGTAAGGGCGGTAGATTTCCTTCCCTAAAGGGACATTAGTGAACCAGATGGGTTTTTACAACGATCGGCAATGCTTTCATGGTCATCATTAGACTTTTAATTCCGGATTTTTGTTGAATTCAAGTTTTACCATTTGCTGTGGTGGGATTCGAACCCAGGTCCCCAGAGCATTACCCTGGGTCACAGGATTACCAGTCCAGTGACAATACTGCTATGCCTCCCAACTCTCTCCCTGCCGCACTCTCTCCCTGGCCCCCTCCCAACCTGCCCCCCTCTCTCCCTGGCCCCCATCTCTCCCTGCCCCGCTCTCTCCCTGCCCCCCCCTCTCCCTGCCCCCCCCTCTCCCTGGCCCCCTCCCAACCTGCCCCCCTCTCTCCCTGGCCCCCATCTCTCCCTGCCCCCCTCTCTCCCTGCCCCCCCCTCTCTCCCTGCCCCCCTCTCTCCCTGCCCCCCCTCTCTCCCTGCCCCCCCTCTCTCCCTGCCCCCCCTCTCTCCCTGCCCCCCTCTCTCCCTGCCCCCTCTCTCCCTGCCCCCCCTCTCTCCCTGCCCCCCTCTCTCCCTGCCCCCTCTCTCCCTGCCCCCCCCTCTCTCCCTGCCCCCCCCTCTCCCTGCCCCCCTCCCTCCCTGCCCCCTCTCTCCCTGCCCCCCCCTCTCTCCCTGCCCCCCTCTCTCCCTGCCCCCCCCTCTCCCTGCCCCCCCTCTCTCCCTGCCCCCCCCTCTCCCTGCCCCCCCTCTCCCTGCCTCCCTCTCTCCCTGCCCCCCTCTCTCCCTGCCCCCCTCTCCCTGCCCCCCTCTCTCCCTGCCCCCCTCTCTCCCTGCCCCCCCCTCTCTCCCTGCCCCCCTCTCTCCCTGCCCCCCCTCTCCCTGCCCCCCCCTCCCTGCGCCCCCCTCTCCCTGCCCCCCCTCTCTCCCTGCCCCCCCTCTCCCTGCCCCCCTCTCCCTGCCCCCCCTCTCCCTGCCCCCCCCTCTCCCTGCGCCCCCTCTCTCCCTGCCCCCCCTCTCCCTGCCCCCCCCTCTCCCTGCCCCCCTCTCCCTGCCCCCCCTCTCTCCCTGCCCCCCCCTCTCCCTGCCCCCCCCTCTCCCTGCCCCCCTCTCCCTGCCCCCCTCTCCCTGCCCCCCCCTCTCCCTGCGCCCCCTCTCTCCCTGCCCCCCCTCTCCCTGCCCCCCCCTCTCCCTGCCCCCCTCTCCCTGCCCCCCCTCTCTCCCTGCCCCCCCCTCTCCCTGCCCCCCCCTCTCCCTGCCCCCCCCTCTCCCTGCCCCCCCCTCTCCCTGCCCCCCTCTCCCTGCCCCCCTCTCCCTGCCCCCCCTCTCTCCCTGCCCCCGCCTCTCCCTGCCCCCCCCTCTCCCTGCCCCCCTCTCTCCCTGCCCCCCCTCTCCCTGCCCCCCCCTCTCCCTGCCCCCCTCTCTCCCTGCCCCCCCTCTCCCTGCCCCCCTCTCCCTGCCCCCCTCTCTCCCTGCCCCCCCCTCTCCCTGCCCCCCCTCCCTGCGCCCCCCTCTCCCTGCCCCCCCTCTCCCTGCCCCCCCTCTCCCTGCCCCCCCTCTCCCTGCCCCCCCTCTCCCTGCCCCCCCCTCTCCCTGCCCCCCCTCTCTCCCTGCCCCCCCTCTCCCTGCCCCCCCCTCTCCCTGCGCCCCCCTCTCCCTGCCCCCCCTCTCCCTGCCCCCCTCTCTCCCTGCCCCCCCCCCTCTCCCTGCCCCTCCCTCCCTGCCCCCCTCTCTCCCTGCCCCCCCCCTCTCTCCCTGCCCCTCCCTCCCTGCCTCCCTCTCTCCCTGCCCCCCTCTCCCTGCCCCCCTCTCTCCCTGCCCCCCTCTCTCCCTGCCACACTCTCTCCCTTCCCTGCCCCCTCGCTCTCTCTGCCCCCTCGCTCTCCCTGACCCTCACTCTCCCTGTCCCCTCGCTTTCTCCACCCCCTCATGCCCTCCGCCCACCCTCGTGCCCTCCACCCGTCCTCGCGCCCTCTGCCCGCCTTTGCTCTCTCCGCCCACCCTCGCTCGCTCGCTCTGCCCGATATCGCTCGCTCTGCCCCCGCCCTCTTTCTGCCTCCCTCTCGCATGCTCTCTTCTTCCCCCTCGCTTGCTCTCTGCCCCTTTCTCCCTCTCCCTGTGTGCCACACTCTCTCTCTCTGCCACTCCCTCTGCCGCACACACAGTCTCTCTGCCTCTCTCTCTCTGCCACACTTACTCTTTCTCTGCCACACACTCTCTCTCTGCCTCAGTCTCTCTCTCTCTGCCGCACTCTCTCTCTATCTGCCAGACTCTCTCTCTCTTTTTCTCTGTTTTTCATTTTCTCTCTCTCTTGTGCTCTCTCTCTGCCGCATTGTCTCTCTCTCTACCACACTCTCTCTCTCTGCTGCACTCTCTCTCTCTCTGCTGCACTCTCTCTCTCTGCCGCACTCTCTCTCTCTGCCATGCTCTCTCTCTCTCTGCCGCACACTCTCTCTCCCTCTCTGCCGCACACTCTCTCTCCCTTTCTGCCGCGCTCTCTCCCTCTGCCGCGCACTCTCCCTCTGCCGCGCTCTCTCCCTCTGCCGCGCTCCCTCCGTCTGCTGCGCTCTCTCCCTCTGCCGCGCACTCACTCACTGCCGCACCCTCTCTCTCTGCCGCACTCTCTCTCTCTCTGCCGCACTCCCTCTGCTGCATTCTCTCTGTCTGCCACACCCTCACTCTCTCTCTGCCGCATTCTCTCTCTCTGCTGCGCTCTCTTGCTCCCTGCCGTGCTCACTCACTTTCTGCCATGCTCGCTCTCTCTGCCGCACTCTCTCTCTCTCTGCCGCACTCTCTCTCTCTGCCGCGCTCTCTCCCTCTGCCGCGCTCTCGCTCACTGCCACACTCTCTCGCGCTCTCTCTCTCTGCCGCACTCTCTCGCTCCCTGCCGCGCTCTCTCGCTCCCTGCCGTGCTCTCTCGCTCCCTGCCGCGCTCTCTCCCTCTGCTGCGCTCTCTCTCTCTGCGTGCTAACTCTCTCTCTGCCATGCTCGCTCTCTCTGCCGCACTCTCTCTGCCGCACTCTCTCTCTCTTCTACACTCGCTCTCTCTTTCTGTGCCACTCTCTCTCTCTCTGCTTCACTCTCTCTCTAACGCACTCTCTTTCTCTGCCTCTCTGTCTTTCTCTGTCGCTCTTTCTCTCTCTGCCGCACTCAGTCTCTCTCTCTTTCTCAGTGCAGCTGTCCAATGTTTGCCAGTTTCAAATAGGGATGAAGGGGATGATGATGATGAAACAAATGATATTGGTTCTGGTTTCTAGGTAACTCCAGTTTACATGGTAACCAGCTTCTCGTGCTCTCATAGGGACAGGTGGCCTGGTCTAAAGAGCAAACAAACAAATTGTGTGGGAGTGGCTGTACAGAACGTTAGTCACGGTGGAAATAAGATCTATCACAACCCAGGAGGAAAAGTGAAATGTGCTTTAATTCAATCTATAAAATGAGATTAACTCTCAAAATCTCTATTTCCAGTTTGTCAAGTCACTACACAAATTTTCGCACAGCCCCAGTGTCTCAGTGGGTACATGCACTGCCGAGTGTGGTACACAATCTTAGAGTTCAGGAAAGCTCAGGTAACCCCTTCCCATTCGCTCCCATTGTACACAATCCCAATGGACCCAAACCCCTTCCCATTCACTCCCATTGTACACAATCCCAATGGACCCAAACCCCTTCCCATTCACTCCCACTGTACACAATCCCAACGGACACAAACGCCTTCCCATTCACTCCCATTCTACACAATCCCAACGGACCCAAACCCCTTCCCATTCACTCCCATTGTACACAATCCCAATGGACCCAAACCTCCTTCCCATTCACTCCCATTGTACACAATCCCAATGGATCAAACCCCTTCCCATTCACTCCCATTGTACACAATCCCAATGGACCCAAGCCTCCTTCCCATTCACTCCCATTGTACACAATCCCAATGGACCCAAACCCCTTCCCATTCACTCCCATTGTACGCAATCCCAATGGACCCAAACCCCTTCCCATTCCCTTCCATTGTACACAATCCCAATGGATCAAACCCCTTCCCATTGTACACAATCTCAATGGACCCAAACCTCCTTCCTATTCATGCCCATTGTACACAATCCCAATGGACTCAAACCCCCTCCCATTCACTCCCACTGTACACAATCCCAACGGACCCAAACCCCTTCCCATTCACACCCATTGTACACAATCCCAATGGACTCAAACCCCTTCCCATTATACACAATCACAATGGATCCAAACCTCCTTCCCATTCACTCCCATTGTACACAATCCCAATGGATCCAAACCCCTTCCCATTCACTCCCATTGTACACAATCCCAATGGACCCAAACCCCTTCCCATTCACTCGCATTGTACACAATCCCAATGGACCCAAACCTCCTTCCCATTCACTCCCATTGTACACAGTGGGACTAGGTGGAAAGCCCTTTCAAAGAGCCAGTGGAGATTTGACGGGCCGAATGGCTTCCTTCTGCACTGTAAAGATACTGTGAGAATCCCAATGGCACCTAAACCCAGTCCCGTCCCCTCTTATTGTGTCGTATGGTTGAACATTAATGTTGGTCTAGTTCTAAATATTGTGCCAACGATCCATTTCTGACTGTGGAAATCAATGGTGTCGTTCATTTGGCCATGAATCTCCTCATGAGATGGTAGCATATTTTAGATGTGCTCAAAGTTTTGTCTGACTTTCAGGGGCTGTGATTACACAATCTACAGAACAGAGATTGACAACCTGTAAGCCTTGTTTGCGAAATCCTTTACAGACTAAGCTTAACCTAAATGACGCGAGAAAACAGTGTAGGAGATCCACGGTACATCTGAGTCAGTCTCTCTGCTTTGGTGTCAGCCTGGCTCACTAGGTAGCACTCTCTCACCTCTGAGTCAGACATTGTGGGTTCAAGTCTCTCTCCAGCGATTTGATCCTACAGTGCTGTACTATGGGAGTGCTGCCGGCTCTCAGGTGAGACGTTAAACCTAGGCCCCCCCTCTTCCCTCTCATGTTGATGTAGAAGATCCCGCGGCCATTATTGGAAGAAGAGCAGGGGGGAGTTCTCCCCAATTTCCTGCCCAGTATTTATCCCTCAGGCAAACTCACTGAAAGCAGATTATTTTAGCACAAATTGGCTGCCACGTTTCCTGCATTATCACAGTGATTACATTTCCAAAGTACTGTGTAGCGCTTTAGGGCATCCTGAATATTTGCAAGTTGCTATAGAAATGCAAGTCCTGTCACATTTCTATCATGTCTTAGCTTGCAATTACTTTCACATTCTATCCCCACCTCCTTCCTTCTCTCTCTCTCTCTCGGTCTGTCTCTCTCTCCCCTCTCTTTCATTCTGTCACATTTTCTCTCTCAGCCCCTGTTAGATTTTCTCATGTTCTGTCTTATTCTCGCTCTTGCATGCTCTCTCCCTCTCATTCTGTCACATTCTCGCATGCTGTCTTTTATTCTGTCACATTCTCTGTCGCTCACTCTCTTTCTGTCACATTTGCCATTGCACACTTCTCTCCATCACCATCTCTCTCCCATGCTCTATCTGAGGTGACAGTGACTGCCCTTTTCAGCAAGGCAGCCTTTGACCGAGTGTGCCATCAAGGAGCCCTAGCAAAACTGGAGTCAATGGGAATCAGGGGGAAAACTCTCCACTGGTTAGGGTCATACCTGGCACAAAGGAAGATGTTTGTGGTTATTGGAGGTCAGTCATCTCAGTTCCAGGACATCACTGCAGGAGTTCCTCAGGGTAGTGTCCTCGGCCCAACCATCTTCAGCTGCTTCATCAATGACCTTCCTTCCATCATAAGGTCAGAAGTAGGGATTTTCGCTGATGATTGCTCAATGTTCAACATCATTCGTGACTCCTCAGCTACTGAAGCAGTCCATGTCCAAATGCAGCAAGACCTGGACAATATCAAACCTTGGGCTGACAAGTGGCAAGTAACATTCGCGTCACATGAGTGCCAGGCAATGACCATCTCCAACAAGATAGAATCTAACCATCTCCCTTTGACATTGAATGGCATTACCATCGCTGGATTCCCCCTATCAACATCCTGAGGGGTCCCCTTGACCAGAAACTGAACTGGACCAGCCATATAAATGCTGTGACTACAAGAGCAGGTCAGAAACTAGGAATCCTGCAGAGAGTAACTCACCTCCTGACTCCCCAAAGCCTGTCCACCATCTACAAGGCACAAGTCAGGAGTGTGATGGAATACTCTCCACTTGCCTGGATGAGGGCAGCTCCAACAACACTCAAGAAGCTCAACACCATCCAGGACAAAGCAGCTCCGCTTGATTAGCACCACATCCACAAACTTTCACTTCCCCTACCACTGACGCACAATGATAGTGGTGTGTATCATCCAAAAGATGCATTGCAGAAACTCACCAAGGCTCCTTCAACAGCATCTTCCAAACCCTTGACCTCTACCATCTAGAAGGACAAGGGCAGCAGACACATGGGAACACCAACACCTGAAATTTCCCCTCCAAGTCACTCACCATCTTGACTTGGAAATATATCGCCGTTCCTTCACTGTCGCTGGGTCAAAATCCTGGAACTCCCTCCCTAACAGCACTGTGGGTGTACCTACACCATATGAACTGCAGAGGTTCAAGAAGGCAGCTCAGCACCACTTCCTCAAGGACAATTAGGGATGGGCAATAAATGCTGGCCTAGCCAGGGATGCCCACATCCCATAAATGAATTTTAAAAATCTCATTCTGTGATAATTCTACCTAGTTCGTATGCATTCTCATTCTTTCACATTTCTCTTGCATGCACTCCCTCAGTCACATTCTTGCTTTCTGTCTCACTCTGTCACGTTCTCACGCTCTCCCTCATTTGATCACATTCTTTCTCCAGTGCCATTCTGTCTCTTGTTGAATTCTCTGTCTTTCTGCCGCATTCTCTCTTTCTGTCACATTCTCTCTGTGTCGCATTCTCTCTCCTTCTGGCGTTTTCTCTCTCTGTTGCATTATCTCTCTTTCTGGTGTTTTCTCTTTTTCTGGCATTTTCTCTCTTTGTCACATTCTCTCTCTTTCCGGTGTTTTCTCTCTCTTTCTGGTGTTTTCTCTCTGGCGGTTTCTCTCTTTCTGGTATTTTCTATTTCTGTCATTTTCTCTCTCTTTCTGCTGCATTCTCTCTCACTCCCTGTCACATCCTCTATCTCCCTGTCACACCCTCTCTCCCTGTCACACCCTCTCTCCCTGTCACACCCTCTCTCCCTGTCACACCCTCTCTCCCTGTCGCACCCTCTCTCCCTGTCGCACCCTCTCTCCCTGTCGCACCCTCTCTCCCTGTCACACCCTCTCTCCCTGTCGCACCCTCTCTCCCTGTCGCACCCTCTCTCCCTGTCGCACCCTCTCTCCCTGTCGCACCCTCTCTCCCTGACGCACCCTCTCTCCCTGTCGCACCCTCTCTCCCTGTCGCACCCTCTCTCCCTGTCGCACCCTCTCTCCCTGTCACACCTCTCTCTGTCGCACCCCCTCTCCCTGTCGCACCCTCTCTCCCTGTCGCACCCTCTCTCCCTGTCACACCTCTCTCTGTCGCACCCCCTCTCCCTGTCGCACCCTCTCTCCCTGTCGCACCCTCTCTCCCTGTCGCACCCTCTCTCCCTGTCGCACCCTCTCTCCCTGTCGCACCCTCTCTCCCTGTCGCACCCTCTCTCCCTGTCGCACCCTCTCTCCCTGTCACACCCTCTCTCCCTGTCACACCCTCTCTCCCTGTCACACCCTCTCTCCCTGTCACACCTCTCTCTCCCTGTCACACCTCTCTCTCTCTGTCGCACCCCCTCTCCCTGTCACACCCTCTCTCCCTGTCACACCCTCTCTCCCTGTCACACCTCTCCCTCTCTGTTGCACCCCCTCTCTCTGTCGCACCCTCTCTCTGTCACACCCTCTCTCTCTGTCACACCCCTCTCTCTCTGTGTCGCACCCCCTCTGTCTGTCGCACCCTCTCTTTCTCACACCCCTTTCTCTCTGTCGCACACCCCCCTCTCTGTCGCACCCCCCTCTCTGTTGCACCCCCCCTCTCTCTCTACCGCACCCCCTCTCTCTCTGTTGCACCCCCTCGCTTTCTCTGCCACGCCCCCTCTTTCTCCTTCTGTTGCATTCTCTCTCCTTCTGTCTCTCTCGATCTCGTTTTAATCCAGCGATACTATTGCAGTGGGGACCTATGAAGAGTTCTGTCCAGTTTATTGAGAGTTATTTCCTGTCTTTGACCCCTTTTTATTTTCTTTGTTTTCTCTCACTGGGGTGTGGGGTGGAGGGGATTATGTGTGCGGTGTGTAGCTGATTTGGGTTCAAATGAATTTGGAGTTAAGTGGATTAGTTCCCTGGTTAAAGCGGGTTAGTATTTTAGGGAGAGCCTAAGACTGGAAGAGGATTTAGTGATTCACAAAGCAAGCAGCTGGTAGTTGATCTGAGCTGTTGCGGGAGCTGCTCGGAGGTGACACTGCCACAGCTTTCCCTGGCTTGTCAGTAAGTCCGACACACCTGGATGCTGGGCAGCTGCCAGCCTGTCACAACAACAAGCTGCATTTGTACAGCGCCTTTAACATCGTAAAACCTCCCAAGCTCCCTCACAGGATCATTATCAGGCAAAATTTCACGTCATCCCATTTCAGGACGGGTGACAAAAAGCTCGGTCGCAGACGTGGTTTTTAAGGAACGTCTTAAAGGACAGGAGAGAGAGAGAGAGAGAGAGAGGCAGAGAGGTTTAGAGAGGGAATCCCAGAGCTTAGGGCCCTCAGGCTGCTGAAGTCATGGCTGCCAATGGTGGAGCGATGGGAATCGGGGGATGGGGCACGTGATCACCGGACATCTCGAAGCTGCTTTGCAGCCAATGAAGTGCTTTCAAATTGTGGTCGCTGTTGTAATGTAGGAAGCGCGGCAACCAATTTGCGCACAGCAAGCTCCCACAACGGCAATGTGGTGCTGAGCAGATAACCTGTTTTTGTGCTGTTGGTTGATGGGTATTTATTGGCCTCAGGACACCGGGGAGAATTCCCCTGCCTTCTCCGAAATCATGGCCATGGGATCTTTTACATCCACAAGATGGCAGATGGAGAACTTGGTTTAATGTCGCTCCAAAAGACAGCACCTTCAACAGTGCCGCACTCCCTCAGGCACTGCACTGGAGTGATACCTAGATATATATTGGGCTTTGGTAAGATCAAACCCAGAGTCCTGTATGCAGCTTTGGTCTCTATTCCTAAGGAAGGATATACTTGCCTTGGAGGCGGTACAGCGAAGGTTCACTGGATTGGTCCATGGGATGAGCGGCTTGTCCTATGATGAGAGGCTGAGTAATTTGGGCCAATACTCTCTGGAGTTTAGAAGAATGAGAAGTGATCTCATTGAAACCTACAAGGTTCTGAAGGGGTTTGACAGGGTGGACACTGAGAGATTGTTTCCCCTGGTCGGAGAATCTAAAACACGGGGGGCACAGTCTCAGGATAAGGGGGCCGATCGTTCAGGACTGAGATGAGGAGAAATTACTTCACCCAAAGGGTTGTGAATCTTTGGAATTCTCTACCCCAAAGGGTTGTGGATGTCCCATCGCTGAAGATATTTAAGGCTGGGGATAGACAGATTTTTGGTGTCTCAGGGAATTAAGGGATACGGGGAGCAGGAGGGAAAATGGAGTTGAAGCCCAAGATCATCCATGATCGTATTGAATGGTGGGGCAGGCTTGAGGGGCTGTGTGGTCTACTCCTGCTTCTATTTCTTGTGTTCTTATATCCCTAACCCCTTCCTTCCTGTTCCCACCCCTAACCCCTTCCTTCCTGCTCCCACACGGTCCTGAGGTCTGTTGAATCAACCCTATTGCTGCCTGGCTGTGATAAGGCCAATCAGCATGGGAACCCAAGATCTTTCTGCTCCGTGTGCCTTTGCCTCACACGTGACCTTTGCGGTGAGCTGCAAGGAGATTATGTGTAAAATATAAATAGATTCAGGAAAATAGTTCCCCAGCAGGTGTTTGGAACCAATGGCCCGTAGAATGGCTCCGAAATCCATTCCTTCCCTCTGTCGGCAGTTGGCTCCGAAATCCATTCCTTCCCTCTGTCGGCAGTCCCATTCATTCCCTGATCCCTGTCCCTCTATCATCAGCACCCAAAGAGCTCCTGTTCCCTTCCCTCCATCTCACCAAACCCATTCGGGCCCTGTTCCCTCCCCTCCATTACCAGCCCCATTCGGTCCCTGATCACCGTGTTATCTTTGGATTAACTCCAGAGCAATCTGATGTAGAAAGAAAGCACTGTGAGAGTTATTGGAGCAAAGGCTGATGAGTCCTCTCGAGGGCCCTCCCCAGATTCCCACGGGGAAGTCCTGCCTTGTGATTGTTCCACAGAGCCCTGTTTCCATTACAGTCACAGCACCTGGGGGACCTCTAGCTGAACATTCCTCTCCAGCTCCTGCCCCAGCCACCATGTTGCTTTTCCTCCCATCCCCACAGCTTGGGTTCTCGGGCAAAATTCAGTCCCTGGTTCCCTCACCTCCGTTGGAAATACAGGCTTGGCACGGGTCGTGATGGGACTCGGACAGGGATAAGGAACCCAAGCCAGGGACCCTGAGGCTAGTTCTAGGTGGCTCCCCTGGGGCGGGGAGGGATGGAGTGGACTAAGAGAGATTGTTGAACTGGGAACAGGCCAGAGAAATGCAAGCTGGGATCTTCCTGGTCCAGCTGGTCACTGGATAACTTTATGGAGCTTCCTGTAAATTGTCAACACCCCCACCCCACCCACTGCTTGCTGAGTTAACTGCTCTGGGTTGACAGCTGTTAGTTGGCCTCAGTGCCCCTGGGTTATGGAGGGACGTAGAGGATCTCTTGGCACCCAGACATCGCTTGGAAACCGGCCGGGCTGTGAAGGCTGCCACAGCCAAATATCCCACTGACGCACTATAGAGGTGTGGAGAGTGACAACAGGCCCTGCCAGAGGAACTAATTGCCCTCAGTGCCTTTGGGAGCAATACACAAACCAATCCAATTTCCCCTCCCCCCCACCCCAACCCCAACCCTCCCTTCACCCACCCACCAAATCATCTCCATAAATCTGTTGGCTTTTGCCGAATGTCAGAACCGTCCCAATTGGAAGATTGTTCCAATTTGTACGCGGAGGGATGTCATTGGTGACATTTTCAGCGTAGGTTATTTCCTGATTATAATGTTTTTCCATCTTTGGCAAAGTTCTGGTATCTGGGGTCAGTTCCCTCCTTGCTGATTGTGATTTCTCTGTCCCTTTCTCTTTTTGTCATTCTTTCATGGGGTGTGGGCCTTGCTGGCTATGTCAGCATTTATTGCCCATCCCTAATTGCCCCTTGAGAAGGTGGTGGGTGAGCTGCCTTCTTGAGCCGCTGCAGACCCTGTGGTGTAGGTACACCCACTGTGCTGTTAGGGAGGGAGTTCCAGGATTTTGACCCAGCGACAGTGAAGGGACGGCCAATATATTTCCAAGTCAGGATGGTGAGTGGCTCGGAGGGGAACTTCTAGGTGGTGGTGTTCCCATGTGTCTGCTGCCCTTGTCCTTCGTGGGTTTGGGCGGTGCTGTCTAAGGAGCCTTGGTGAGTTGCTGCAGTGCATCTTGTAGATGGTACACGCACTGCTGCTACTGTGCATCGGTGGTGGAGGGAGTGAATATTCAGGGTGGTGGATAGGGTGCTTTGACTCTGTCTCTGTCAGGTCTCTCTCTTTCTGTCCCGCTCTCTCTCTCTATCTATTTCTCTATCTCCTTGGCCAGAACTTTCACGTCGGCGTGCGGGGGCGGGCTTAAAATTACATGCGGTGACATCGGGCGAGCATCCCGACATCACCGCCCGCCATCACGATATTTCGGTGGGCGGGCACGTGATGATCTCCGATGCGCGCCCGCTAATAATTAACGCGCCACTTAAGGCCCTTGAGGCAGTAACTGACGCCGATTTTTCGGGGCCCATGCGATCTTCAGGTCCTCGCATGGGCGCCAAGGGCAGGTGGGTAGGCCGCATTTTTATAAACCTCATCCACGGGCGGGATAAAAGGGGTGAGTGGGGTCACGAGCGCTAATTTGTCGGACATTTAATGCTTAAACTCACTGCTACTTGCCTGTATGAGCAGGAATACTTCAAAACTCTTCACAACTGCTTGGACAGGAGTAACAGGCTTCAGGTCAGGACTCTGGAGTTAACATCATTTCTGGGGCCTTGCTGGTTTCAGGAAGCCTTCCCTTAGCCTGGGAATGGGAGTTGTGCTCTCTCCACTGGAGGGACCTCCTCTTGAGGAGGAAGAGAGGGCCAGAAGGGGGAGGAGGCCAGGAGTTCACATTCAGCCTCCAGCGGAGCCACCTTTGGGAGGAGAGGCACAGGCACAAGGGGTGCAGGGCCGACAGGAAATCCAAGGCAGAAGGGGCTGCAGAAGACGCCACTATCTTAGCCATATAGTCATAGAGGTCTACAGCACAAAAAAAAAGGCCCTTCGGCCCATCAACTCTGCACCAGTCAAACAAGTACCTAACTATTCTAATCCCATTTTCCAGCACTAGGCCCATAGCCTTGTATGCCGTGGCATCGCAAGTGCACATCCAAATACTTCTAAAACGATTTGAGGGTTTCTGCCTCTACCACCCTTTCAGGCAGTGAGTTCCAGATTCCCATCGCCCTCTGGGTAAAATAATTCATCCCCTCTAAACCCCCTGCCCCTTACCTTAAGCCTATGCCCCCTGGTTGTTGATCCCTCCACCAAGGAGAAAAGTTCCTTCCTGTCTAATCCTGCTGCCAGGGTTTACAGGCGGCGAGGCAGCTACCTCAACCTGTCTGAGGTGCAGTGCCGAAGGAGACTCCATCTCTCAAGGGAGACAGTGGCCTCCATTTGTCAGATGATAGGCCCTGAGATCTGCCCCAACTGTGTGGGTGGGTCCCCCATGCCACTGGCTCTGAAGGTCATGGCTGCCCTCAAAAGAGCCTCCGGCTCTTTCCATGGGTTGGTGGGTGATCTTTGCGGAGTCCCCTTGTCAGCTGTCCGCACTTGTCTCAAGCAGGTGACAGACGCTCTGTTCAGGCGTGCATTGACTTTCATCCACTTCCACTGGGACGAGGCCAGCCAGACAAAGTGAGTCAGAGGCTTCACAGTGATTGCTGGCTTCCCCCATGTCCAGGGTGCACACATGTGGCCATCAAGGCGCCAGCGGGTGAGCCCGGTGCCTTCGTCAACAGGAAGGGCTTCCACTCCATGAACGTGCAGATAGTGTGTGACCATAGGATGCAGATCCTGCAAGTCTGTGCAAGGTACCCAGGCAGCTCCCATGACGCTTGCATACTCAGACACTCCCAGGTGCTGAGGCTCTTCAGTGCTCCAGCCCGGCTGGATGGATGGCTGCTGGGTGACAAGGGCTATCTCCTCAAAAGGTGGCTCATGACGCCTCTCCGCCATCCAGGAACAGAGGCTGAGAAGTGGGACAATAGGAGCCACGCCTCCACAAGGGCCGTGGTCGAGAGAACCATCGGTCTTCTCAAGATGTGCTTCCAATGCCTGGGCTGTTCAGGGGGCGCACTCCAATACCCCCCAGATCGTGTGTCACTGATAGTGGTTGCATGCTGCTCTCTCCACCATCTGGCACTGGAAAGGGGGGAACGCAGTGGAGGAAGAAGATGTAGACGCAGTTGCTGCGGCTGCACACGATGAGTCCAGTAGTGAGTCCGAGGATGAGCACGCACAGGAGAACACTGAGGGGGTAGACACTGACCCGGGCATCCTCCAGGGAGGCAGGGACACCTGGGAGACTCTAATCCAACGAACCTTCAGCTAGCCCACCACAGATGAACCTCCAACACAAGCCAAGGCTGCAGGCTCCATACTCAATACCTGAGAGCAACATCTGCCTGGTTAGGAACATTAACTATGTGCCCTGTCAATAAATCTTAATGACAAGCAACTCACTCATAATACCATGGGTTCCCGTCCACCTGCAGAAGTAAGGAATCACCCTGAGCCATGTTCACATATGAACATTTAATGAATTAACAAAATAAAGCAGAAAAGAAACAGAATGTGAAGGTGTTACGCATTACACCAATTTGTCATCAGCTCATAGTGGGGCAACATAAAACCACCAGTGAGAAGCCCATGGTGTGCCTAACGTGCCTTAAGTTTACGTTTTTGGGTGCGACGTCTAGGTGCTCCCCCCTCGCTGGCACTGGCATCTGAGACAGTCTGCTCACTGTGCTGTCCTGTTGGCCTGGATGACCTTGGCGGGCGTCCTCTGGCCCGTGGAGCCTTTAATGGCCCCGCCTGGGAGGGAGTGGCCAGTTCCACGGCTGGCATCTCCCCAGTCACCGCAGTCTCCTCAGATCCCACGGTCACTGGGCAGAGGGGCAGAGGAGCTGCTGCCCTCATCCGGAGCGTCCTGAGGGGAGCCCGCAGAGACGACAGGCAGCTCCTGCGCCAACGTGAGGTCGCTTCGGACCTCCCTGCTCACCATTGATGGATGGGCACCGAGGTGGGTCTCCAATCCACCTCCCACGCTGGCACTGACCAGCTGAGGTCAATGCCGCTGTGAGGGCTTGCAGGTCCCAGGAGGCCCTGATTGTTCTCCTGGAGGAGCCTCTCCACGAGAGTAGCCACTCTCGCCATGGAGGAAGCATGGCGCTCGGCCATGAGGCTCATTGCACCGGTGATGCTCCGTGTGGACTCCTCCAGCATGGGGTCCATGCCACGCATTGCCTCATGTATCTCCGCCAGATCCTCCCTGCTGGACTTGCAGCATCTGCTGCCTCATGGACGACTCCAGAGGCCCATCATCAGCCAGTGAATGAATGGTTTGCCCTGCCACCTGGAAACTCCCCTCCCAGCACGGCAGCAGCCTGACTTTGACATGTTTCGCAGTTCCAGCCTAGGTGCAGATCCTTGAGGTAGCCCCTGAAACAGTAATGTGGGTGTCAGCCTACCACATGCAGTGGGTGCGGAACCCAACTCAGCAATACCCTGTCAGGGTGAACTAGGCACGGGCAATATCTGCTGGCCCACCCAGCGAGGGACACATGCTGTGAATGATTCAGTGGTGCTCCAACTGCACTCAGAGTTGGCGGGTGGTGGGGGTGGGTGGGAGGAGGGGGGTGCTGGGGGGAAAGCCTACTTGCTGGGTTTTAAGTGACCTCTGATAACATGGTACTCACCCTTTCCGAGTGCAAGAGGTCATTGCAACACTTGCGGCACTGGACCCTGGTGTGTCGCACCACGTCATGGGAGCTGACTAAGTCTGCCACCTTCTCCCAGGCACATTAGGTCACGTGGGGGGTTGGGGGGGTGGGGGCTCCTCCTCCTCCTCCTCCTCCTCCCATCCCTAGGAATGAGGACCTCCCGTTGTGCTGCCACCTCCTCCAGGAGGGCAGCTGGGCACTCCGTCAGAAAAGTGAGGGGCACAGTGCGCCGCTGCCCTACCCTCCTGTCTGGCCTGCTCACCGGCAGCGCTCTGGGGGAAGCCCCTCTGTTTGCCATGATGCACAGCGTTTGCAAAGCTGCCCGCGCGCTATTTGAACAGGCCGCCGGGTCACCATTGGACCCGCCGGTCATTGCACTCCCGCCGCTGCCCGTCCACTCCCACTACCCTCGGGAGCAGCATTTCATATAAAACGGCAGCGCGGAGCCAATCGCAGGGGGTGATCACTCCCAAACAGCCCACCCAACGGGGAGAAAATTCTCCCCCTTGTCCCTGCTTTCTCTCCCCCATTCTCTCTCTTACTTCCCCTGCCTTTCTACTTTCTCTCTCTCTCTCTCTCTCTCTCTCATTCTCTCTCCCTCTCTCTGGCTATCTCTATTTTGCCGTCCTGTCTGTGTCCCTCTCTCTCACTCCTCATCTCTTTCTGCAAGGGTAACTAGGGATGGGCAATAAATGCTGGCCTAGCCAGCGACACCCACATCCAGTAAATGAATAATAAAAAATGTATCCCTCTCTGTGTTTCTCTGTGCTTATCTTCCAATCTCACTGTCCACAGACGACTATTAAATGCCATTTTCATGAGGCCATGCCCTGTGGGAAAGAGAATTATGCAGTTACTCCAAACAGTAAAGCAACTGAACTCTGTGGTGACCTTGAGAATGAAAAGGTCTCTCAGAATTATCTGCAGAGTAGTAGAACACAAAAACTCCCTGCTCATGTCACACCAACATATACAGTTAATGGACACAAGCACCTATCTACGGATATATGAAATATATATATGTTACACACACATGCACGCACACACAGGCACAATCTGCCCTGGGAGAATTTGATGGGATGTACAGGGAACTTTACTCTGTATCTAACCCCGTGCTGTCCCTGTCCTGGGAGTGTTTGATGGGGACGGCATAGAGGGAGATTTACTCTGTATCTAACCCCGTGCTGTACCTGTCCTGGGAGTGTTTGATGGGGACGGTGTAGAGGGAGCTTTACTCTGTATCTAACCCCGTGCTGTACCTGTCCTGGGAGGCTTTGATTGGGACAGTGTAGAGGGAGCTTTACTCTGTATCTAACCCTGTGCTGTACCTGTCCTGGGAGTGTTTGATGGTGACAGTGTAGAGGGAGCTTTACTCTGTATCTAACCCTGTGCTGTACCTGTCCTGGGAGTGTTTGATGGGGACAGTGTAGAGGGAGCTTTACTCTGTATCTAACCCCTTGCTGTACCTGCCCTGGGAGTGTTTGATGGGGACAGTGTAGAGGGAGCTTTACTCTGTATCTAACCCCATGCTGTACCTGTCCTGGGAGTGTTTGATGACATGCCTGGGTATGAAAGTCCTTGAGTACTGACATTCTACCACTCAACGAGTAGGAGATTAACAGAAAAAAAAATTAAAATCTGAGCATTAAAATCAAGCAGAACAAGAAAAGCTTGATATTTTGAAATGTCGGATTTCTATCAATTCTTTGTGCTGACGAGTCATGGAGAGTTGCTTAGTGGAGTAACACTCCACCTCTCAATTCAAGACCCGCTCCAGAAACCTGGGCATGGAATCCATGCCAACGCTCCCAGTAGTGAGGAAGCGCTGCACTGTAGGGTGAGACATTAAGCAAGGCCAACATCTGCTCTCTCAGGGCGATGCCAAAGACCCCATGGCCACTATTGGAGGAAGATCAGGGGGATGGAGGTGGGGCAGGGGGAGCTCTCTGCAGTGTCTTGAGGGGTGGGCGGGGGTGTCAATATTTATTCCCTGATCAACGTCACTTAAGAAAAAAACAGATCAACCAATCGTTCTTCAGTTTGCAGTTTCTGAGACCTTTTTTTTGCATGAAATAGTTACCAAGTTTGACCGCGTTAACAGTGACAGAGTGTCTGACAGATTCATTCTTGGGTTGTGGGCATTACTGACCAGGCTAGTGTTTATTGCCTACCCCTGACGGCTTGCTTCTTGAACCCCTGCCATCCTTCTCGAATAGATTTAATACAGGGCCGATGGGGGCAATTAACTGTCAACCATGTTAGTGTGGGGACTGGAGTCACATATCTGTGCTGACACAGGTTTCCCTTCTGAAGGGGACATTCGTGAATTGACTTTGGGGGTGTGGGGGGGGACATCTGAATTCAAGCCACGATGGGATTTGAACTCGCGCCGCGCTATTAGCTGAGGCATCTCTGAATTACTGGCCTACTAACATAACTGCTGTGTCCCATAACAATAATTTGCCATAAAGTGCTTTTGGACGTTGCTGAGTGATGAGATAAAGCGTTGAGTAAAGACGAATCCTTTGATCAATCATCCTGAGTTTGTACTCAAGGTTAAAGAGAATGGTTTCTATTCTCAATGAAGTTGTTGGCTGGTGGAGGGCGGGGGGGAAGGAGTTGGTGGTGCTTTTAATAATTTATAAGCCCACCCTCCCTCTCCACCCCCCACCCTCCCCTTTCGTTTGCAATGAAACTAGTGACCACTGAATTCTTCTGGAACATGCGTGTTTTGAAAAAAAAAATTTTCTTTTATTCGTTTGTGGGATGTGGGTGTCGCTGGCCAGGCCCAGAATTTATTGCCCACCCTTAATTGCCCCTTGAGAAGGTGGTGCTGAGCTGCCTACTTGAACCGCTGCAGTCCCTGTGGTGTAGATACACCCACCGTGCTGTTAGGGAGGGAGCTCCAGGGTTTTGACCCAGCGACAGTGAAGGAATGGCCGATATATTTCCAAGTCAGGATGGTGTGAGTGACTTGGAGGGGAACTTCCAGGTGGTGGTGTTCTCATGTGTCTGCTGCCCTTGTCCTTCTAGGTGGTAGTGGTCAAGGGTTTGGAAGGTGCTGTCGGTGCTTGGGAGTACAGGCTGCAAACTCAGCTGTGAGGCCCTTCACACTTGAATAAACCGTAGGTGTTCGCTGTCCATGTTCTCGCATGAAGAGCAACCAGATACTCGGTGTAGATCTGGATCCACTCCAGGTTCAGTATCAGATACTCGGTGTGGATCTGGATCCACTCTGGGTTCAGTATCAGATACTCGGTGTGGATCTGGATCCACTCCGGGTTCAGTATCAGATACTCAGGTTCAGTATCAGGTATTCAGTGTGGATCTTGACCCACTCTGGGTTCAGTATCAGTTACACAGTGTAGATCTTGATCCACTCCACATTCAGTATCAGATACTCGGTGTGAAATCGGATCCACTCCAGGTTCAGTATCAGATACTCGGTATGGATCTGGACCCACTCCGGGTTCATTATCACGTACGCAGTCTAGTTATGGCGCTTTTGTGATGTCCGACCTCTCTTTGATTTATTTACAGATGAATCGGCCCATTCAAGTGAAACCAGCGGACAGTGAGGGTCGAGGAGGTAACAGCTTTCTTCACTTCTCATTTTCTCTGTCTCTTTATCTCAATGAGTAAGTTACACCAGGAATGGCCCCTCTCCAGACCCAGGCAAGTTTAGACCAGTGCTATTCACTCTGCCTTCACGCTGCGCCAAGGTGTGACAGAAGGCACCATGTACCTACGATGTTCTGGTCATTTGGGAGCAATAGGCCTCCCATTCACCTCACAATGCTGCCAGGTAACAGCCACTCATCCATCAGAAAGGAGGGGGCGCCCTGTCCCAGTGTTTGATGGGGACAGTGTAGAGGGAGCTTTACTCTGTATCTAACCCCGTGCTGTACCTGTCCTGGGAGTGTTTGATGGGGACAGTACAGAGGGAGCTTTACTCTGTATCTAACCCCGTGCTGTACCTGTCCTGGGAGTGTTTGATGGAACAGTGTAGAGGGAGCTTTACTCTATCTAACCCCGTGCTGTACCTGTCCTGGGAGTGTTTGATGGGGACAGTGTAGAGGGAGTTTTACTCTGTATGTAACCCCGTGCTGTACCTGTCCTGGGAGTGTTTGATGGGGACAGTGTAGAGGGAGCTTTACTCTATCTAACCCCGTGCTGTACCTGTCCTGGGAGTGTTTGATGGAGACAGTGTAGAGGGAGCTTTACTCTATCTAACCCTGTGCTGTACCTGTCCTGGGAGTGTTTGATGGGGACAGTGTAGAGGGAGCTTTACTCTATCTAACCCCATGCTGTACCTGTCCTGGGAGTGTTTGATGTGGACAGTGTAGAGGGAGCTTTACTCTATCTAACCCCATGCTGTACCTGCCCTGGGAGTGTTTGATGTGGACAGTGTAGAGGGAGTTTTACTCTGTATCTAACCCCATGCTGTACCTGTCCTGGGAGTGTTTGATGGGGACAGTGTAGAGGGAGCTTTACTCTATCTAACCCTGTGCTGTACCTGTCCTGGGAGTGTTTGATGGGGACAGTGTAGAGGGAGCTTTACTCTATCTAACCCCATGCTGTACCTGTCCTGGGAGTGTTTGATGTGGACAGTGTAGAGGGAGCTTTACTCTATCTAACCCCATGCTGTACCTGCCCTGGGAGTGTTTGATGGGGACAGTGTAGAGGGAGCTTTACTCTGTATCTAAACCCGTGCTGTACCTGTCCTGGGAGTGTTTGATGGAGACAGTGTAGAGGGAGCTTTACTCTGTATCTAACCCCGTGCTGTACCTGTCCTGGGAGTGTTTGATGGGGATGGTGTAGAGGGAGCTTTACTCTATCTAACCCCATGCTGTCCCTGTCCTGGGTGTGTTTGATGGGGATGGTGTAGAGGGAGCTTTACTCTATCTAACCCCATGCTGTACCTGTCCTGGGAGTGTTGATGGGGACAGTGTAGAGGGAGCTTTACTCTGTATCTAATCCCGTGCTGTACCTGTCCTGGGAGTGTTGACGGGGACAGTGTAGAGGGAGCTTTACTCTGTATCTAATCCCGTGCTGTACCTGTCCTGGGAGTGTTTGATGGGGACAGTGTAGAGGGAGCTTTACTCTGTATCTAACCCCATGCTGTACCTGTCCTGGGAGTGTTGATGGAGACAGTGTAGAGGGAGCTTTACTCTGTATCTAGAACCCGTGCTGTACCTGTCCTGGGAGTGTTTGATGGGGACAGTGTAGAGGGAGCTTTACTCTGTATCTAACACCATGCTGTACCTGTCCTGGGAGTGTTTGATGGGGACAGTGTAGAGGGCGCTTTACTCTGTATCTAACCCCATGCTGTACTGTGAAACCTCCTGCTTTTTATGAGATTCCCTTTTTGGTTTGCTTCAGCTGTGACCTGAGTGTCTGGGGATTTTTCCTGAGGAATTCCGAGGGGCTGCTCCCAAATATCCCCGCCTCCCTCCCCTTTTCTCTCCTTTACACTCATCTTGCTTCCCAGCGTCTGACCTGTATTTTGCAGAGGACCGGAAGCTCTTTGTGGGAATGCTGGGGAAGCAACAGACAGACGAAGACGTCCGGAAAATGTTTGAGGCTTTCGGTACGATCGAGGAGTGTACAATCCTGCGAGGACCTGATGGCACCAGTAAAGGTAACAGGAATGCACAAGAACCTGATCACAGAATCTTCTAGAATCATCACACAACCCTCACTCAATCTGTCTTGGGGAAGGTGTTAGAATCGATCATTAAGGAGGTTATAGCCGGGCACTTGGGAAAACTCAAGGTAATCGGGAAGAGTCAACATGGTTTTGTGAAAGGGAAATCATGTTTGACCAATTTATTGGAGATCTTGGAAGGGGTAAGTTGCACTATGGCTAAAGGGGAGCCCGTAGACGTGCTGTACTTGGATTTCCAGAAGGCTTTTGAAAAGGTGCCACATCAAAGGTTATTGCAGAAAATAGAAACTCTGGTATAAGGGGTAACATATTAGCCTGGATAGAAGATTGGCTGGCCGACAGAAAACAGAGAGTTTGCATAAATGGTCCCTTTTCTGATTAGCAGGATGTGACGGGTGGAATCCCACAGGGGTCTGTGCTGGGGCCCCAGTATTTTCCAATTTATACCAATGACTTAGATGAGGGGAGCAAAGACACGGTAGCTAAATTTGCAGATGACACAAAGATAGGTAGGAAAGTATGTTGGTAAGAAGACATAAGGGATTTGCAGACGGATATAGATAGGTTGAGATGAGTGGGCAAAAATCTGGCAGATGGAGTGTAATGTGGGAAAATGTGAAGTTGTTTACTTTGGCAGGAAGAATAAAAAAGCAGAGTATTACTTAAATGGAAAACAACTGCAGAGGGATCTAGGTGTTCTAGTGCATGAGTCGCAAAAAGTTAGTATGCAGGTACAGCAAGTAATTAAGGCAGCTAATGGAATGTTATCCTTTATTATGAGAGGAATTGAACATAACAGTAAGGATGTTGTGCTTCAGTTATACAGGGCTCTGGTGGGACCACATCTTGAATACTATGTGCCGTTTTGGTCTCCTTATTTAAGGAAGGATATAAATGCGTTGGAGGCATTTCAGAGGAGGTTTACTAGATTGATACCTGGAATGAGTGGGTTGTCTTCTGAGGAAAGGTTGGACAGACTGGGCTTGTTTCCACTGGAGTTTAGAAGAGAGAGGGGTGACTTGATTGAAGTATATAAGATCCTGAACGGCCTTGACAAGGTGGATGTGGAAAGGATGTTTCCTCTTGTGGGTGAGTCCAGAACTAGGGGGCACTGTTTTAAAATTAGGGGTCGCCCTTTTAAGACAGAGATGAGGAGAATTTTTTTCTCCCAGAGGATTGTGCGACTTTGGAACTCCCTGCTTCAGAAAGTAGTGGAGACGGGATCATTGAATATTTTTAAGGTGGAGGTAGATAGATTCTTGTTAGATAAGGGAATCAAACGTTATCGGGGGCAGATGAGAATTTGGAATTCAAAACACAAACAGATGAGCCATGATCTTATTGAGCAGGCTCCTGGGGCTGAATGACCTACTCCTGTTCCGATTTCGTACGTTCACCGAATTGTTACTGCGCAGAAGGAGGCCATTCGGCCCATCTCTGATTGCGCTATTCACCTACCTTCTCCCCGTAACATTGTTCATTTTCAGAAAACAGTCTAATTCCCTTTTGAATGTCTCAACTGAACCTGCCCCCACCACGTTCTCAAGCAGTGCATTCCAGATCCCAACCATGAAAAAGTTGCTCCTCATATCGCTTTTGCTTCTTCTGCCAACTATGTTAAATCTGTGCCCTCTCATTCTCGATCCTGTCACTCGTAGGAACACTTTCTCCTTCTCTACTCTGTCCTGATCCATCATGATTTTGCACACCTCTGTCAAATCTCCTCTCAGCCTTCTATTCTCCAAGGAAAACAGTCCTAACTTCTCCAATCTACCTTCATAACCGAAGTTCCTCATCCCTGGAACCATTCTCGTGAATCTTTTCTGCACTCTCTCCAACACCTTCACAAGTGTGGCGCCCAGAACGGAATGCAGTTCTCCAGTTCAACATAACCTCCTTGCTCTTGTACTCTATTCCCCTATCAACAAAGCCTGGGATACTGTATGCTTTGTCTCAACCTGCGCTGCCACTTTCAATAACTTATGCACACACACACCCAAGCCCCTCTGCTCCTGCACACCCTTTAGAATTGTACCTTTTATTTTCTGTTGTCTCCCCATGGTTCTTCCAACCAAAATGAATCACTTCACATTTCTCCACGTTGAACTTCATCTGCCACCTGTCCACTCAGTGCGCCAACTTGTCTATGTCCTTTTGAAGTTCCACACTATCCTCCTCACAGTTCACAAGCCTCGTAGCATCCGCAGGTTTTGAAGTTATGTCTTCTACACCAAAGGCCTGAATTTTCCCCGCGTCGGCCGGGCTCGGCAGGAGCGGGCGGAGGCAGTCGCCGAGCTGACCACCGGCCGCCATCGTCTCCGCACTGCCACTTTACACGGGGGGTGGGGGGGTGCAATTAAGGCCCGCCCAGCGTAATACGCGAGCAGTAGCTCTGAGCGCTGCCTGTGTGAGCTGGGGGGGGTGGGGGAGGAGGGAGAGCGGGCCAGGCGCGCAGCTCGGGCATGCACGTGGAAGAGCGCTTCAGTCTCCCCGAGGCACGGAGCTGCCTCACGGAGATTGAAGCGGTTTTTAAAAAAAATTTTTTTAAAGACATTAAGAGTTTAATGAAACACGTGCCCCTCATGTGACTGTTTATTTTTCACAGGAACTTTTTATTCAAGTAGTAAAAGCTTTAGGAAACCTCATCCCGCTCGTGGATGGGGGTTTCCTAAAAAAAAACGTAAAGGCCGCTTGGTAAGGTTGGACGGACAGCGTGAACTCAACATTAATTACTCGGTTAATGGCCTTAATGGGCCTTCGGTTATTGGTGGGTGCGCAGCCGACTCTGGCGCACGCCCACCGAACGAGGCAGCGCGATGACGTCGGGAACACACGCCCGACATCATCACGCGTCATTTTACCTTGTGCCCGGCCCCCGCACGCCGACTGTAAAAGCCTGGCCCAAGACCTAGGTTCAGCGCTTCCCAAACCTTTCCCGCTGGTACCCCCAATTTGCTCAGAATTCCTGTGATCCCCCTCACGGAGGGAGCTGTGAGAGTGTGGCGGGGTTAGGGCGGGGTGGGGGGAGTAACCTGTGAGGGCTGGGGGGTGGGTAGTTTTTATTCTTCAATTATTTTTTTAAAAACCTACCTTTTCAGCTGATTTTCTGGAGCAGGAATCAGGCCTCAAACGTCAGCCATTGAGGCCATAAGACCATCAGACATAGGAGCAGAAATTAGGCCAATCAGCCCATCGAGTCTGCTCCGCCATTCAATCATGGCTGATAAGTTTCTCAACCCCATTCTCCCGCCTTCTCCCCGTAACCTTTGATCCCCTTACCAATCAAGAACCTATCTATCTCAGTCTTAAATACACTCAATGACCTGGCCTCCACAGCCTTCTGTGGCAATGAATTCCATAGATTCACCACTCTCTGGCTAAAGAAGCTTCTCCTCATCTCTGTTCTAAAAGGTCTTCCCCTTACTCTGAGGCTGTGCCCTCGGGTCCTAGTCTCTCCTACTAATGGAAACATCTTCCCCACGTCCACTCTATCCAGGCCTTTCAGTGTTCTGTAAGTTTCAATCAGATCCCTCCTCATCCTTCTAAACTCCATCGAGTATAGACCCAGAGTCCTCAAACGTTCCTCATATGTTAAGCCTTTCATTCCTGGGATCATTCTCGTGAACCTCCTCTGGACCCTCTCTAGGGTCAGCACATCCTTCCTGAGATACGGGGCCCAAAATTGCTCACAATATTCTAAATGTGGTCTGACCAGAGCCCTATAAAGCATAAGCAACACATCCCTGCTTTTATATTCTAGTCCTCTCGAAATAAATGCCAACATTGCATTTGCCTTCCTAACTAATAAAAAATGCGAGGACTCAAAGGGGCCTTACAACTGTTAAGATTTAGTTGGAGCTCTGCGGCAGCCATATTAGGAAATAGAGATTGTTTAAGAAATGTATATGTATATCTGGGGTGTGTTAGGAATAAGGTATACCTGTAAGTTCAATGTTTTTTTCTATTTGTGGGTTAAAGGGTGAAACCTGGGATCTGGTTCCAATTGAGTGGAGACAACATGCCTAAAGCTCTGTATACCTGCATTTCTAAGAGTTTTATGACTCCTGAAGAGAAGTTAAATCAAACACAAGAGTAAAAACATCTGCGCTGTTGCCTAGCAACAGGGGTCCAGAGAGGTACATACACACACACACACACAGAGCAGTTTGAGTGCAGTTGGAAGAAGGTGTCAGGACAGGCAGGACATGAAAAGAGACAGATAGCAGGTTACAAACTAAAGAAGAAAGCCCCTAAAATCCTAGGGAGTGGAACAGGAGAGAGTACCCAAGAAGCTCTTCTCGTCTGGAAATGGTCCTGTTAAGTGAAGTTAAGAGTGATGAGCAGAGGGAGGCTCCAAGCTCAAAGGGAGAAAAGCTGCAGGAAGCAGATTTAAAGCGAGAGGCCAGAAGGTCCAAAAAGACAGCTGAAGGTCTGTAACTCTTTGCTGTGGGCATGTGAAGCGGTGGTACCATTGCTAGCTGAGTCAGTGGGAGAGAGAATCTGGAAGACAACATGAATGCATGTGGTGACCCGGGGAGAGGAACATCAGAAGGAGAGTTCAAAACGCCGGAGGTGGACCTTCGCGGAAGGCGTCTGAGAGAAAGCGTTGGTTTAGGAGAAGATTCTAAGGTGAGTCCTTGGACAGTGGAGATTGGAAACCTTCATCTGAAAGACGGAGGTCAGTGAGACTGGTTGGCTCACAGTGTGACAAGCATCTGGGAGTTGAGGAGAGATCCATAACATCTGGTTGGGGTGTCATCTGTCACTTGGTTTCTTTCAGAGTGTGGTGTATCTGACCACAGATCGTCTATTGGTTTACATGGACTGTGAACATTAGAGTATAAGATAGCTTTTGTAACTTGTGTTATCCTTGCGAACCTGTATCTATCTGTTAAGTTATAGTTGTGGGTGAAGGAGTATTTTGATATAGTTCAGCTTGTTAGATAAATGTTTTATTCTTTTGTTAAAACTTCATTAGCTGACTCCTGTGACTCTGTTCAGTAGCTACCCTGCACATTTCTAAACAAAAAATAAAAGTTAGGATCTATCAAGCTGGGTTTCACCCTGGGCTCAGGCTCGTCCAGTGGTAACATAAGCTGGGATCGTAACAATATCCTTCTATTCCTTTCTCCCTCATGTGTTCATCCAGCTTCCCCCTTAAGCGCACCCCCTGCTATTCAGCTCGACCACTCCCTGTGATGGCGAGTTCCACACTCTCCCCGCTCTCCAGGAGTGTTTGGTGCTGACACTGAATGCCTGCAATGGACAGTGTTCCAGCCGAAAGCGTTGATATGTCTCGCCCTGATAAGTGAACCGAAAATAGACAGCGGCCTTCCCCTCGGAACCCAGTGTTAACGTTTTCTCTGTTTGTACAGGTTGTGCCTTTGTGAAATTTCAGACACATTCGGAAGCACAGGCCGCGATAGGGGCACTGCATGGGAGCCGAATGTTGCAGGTAGGACCCTCATTGCCTCGCATGTTCAAGGAGACCCTAATCAAGTGGCAAAAGCAGAGCAGCAGAGTAAAAGCACGAAAAGCTTACGTTTGTATAGCGCCTTTCGTGGGCTGAAGACATCCCTGAGTTCTTGCAGTCAGGAACACCGCAGCCAATATGTGCACAGCAAGCTCCCACGAAAGCAGTCTGATAATAACTAGACGACCTGATGTTGCTTGAGAGAGGAAAGTCACTCGGACACCAGGGTGACGTTCTTGCTCTTAAACTAGTGGCAGTGGGATCGTTAACATCCACTGAACGGGCTGTCGGGGGCATTGGTTTAACACCTAACCCGAAAGACGGCACCTCTGACCGTGCAGCACTCCCCTGCTACTGGCACTGGCACTGCTGGTCTGAATTTTGGGGTCAGGTTTCTGGAGGGGGAGCCGCCCTCATGTCTTCCAGGCTGAGCAAAGCGGACGCATGGCTGAGGAAGCAGGTGTCCTGAGGGAACAGAAATGTCTTCTGTGGGGGATTCTTTCCTTGTTTTGCGATTGACATTTGTCCACGTTTTCTCTTCCTACAAGGCGCCTGGATCTCACTCCATCAGCCTAGAGGTCGGGGCAGTCCAGACTGTGGACTATGTGAGCAATGGAGCCAGCACTGTTCGCTGCACAGCTGACAGGAGTAGCTATGGGGTGAGACAACAGATTGGTACCCTACTCTTGCTGACCCCGCACTGTCTGGCTTGGCGTGACGCACTAATATTGGGGAATTGAAATTAAGAAATGACGCAACGCATTTCACTGGGCGAGTGACTGCATAACTGGACCGGGAGCTCTGGAGAATGGGAGTGAATGGGAATGGAAGGGGTTTGATCCATTGGGATTGTTTACAATGGGAATGAATGGGAAGAAATTTAATCCAATGGGATTATGTAAAGTGGGATTGAATGGGAAGGGGTTTGATCCATTGGGATTGTGTACAATGGGAGTGAATGGAAAGGGGTTTGATCCATTGGGATTGTGTATAATGGGAGTGAATGGAAACGGGTTTGGGTCCATTGGGATTGTGTACAATGAGAGTGAATGGGAAGGGGTTTGGGTCCATTGGGATTGTGTAGAACAGGAGTGAATGGGAAGGGGTTTGGGTCCATTGGGATTGTGTACAATGGGAGGGGGTTTGGGTCCATTGGGATTGTGTACAATAGGAGTGAATAGGATGGGGTTTGGGTCCATTGGGATTGTGTACAATAGGGGTGAATCGGAAGGGGTTTGGGTCCATTGGGATTGTGTACAATGGGAGTGAATGGGAAGGGGTTTGGGTCCATTGGGATTGTGTACAATGGAGTGAATGGGAAGGGGTATGGATCCATTGGGATTGTGTACAACGGGAATGAATGGGAAGGGGTTTGGGTCCATTGGGATTGTGTACAATGGAGTGAATGGGAAGGGGTTTGGTTCCATTGGGATTGTGTACAATGGGAGTGAATGGGAAGGGGTTTGGGTCCATTGGGATTGTGTATAATGGGAGTGAATGGGAAGGGGTTTGGATCCATTGGGATTGTGTACAATGGGAGTGAATGGGAAGGGGTTTGGGTCCATTGGGATTGTGTACAGTGGGAGTGAATGGGAAGGGGTTTGGGTCCATTGGGATTGTGTACAATGGGAGTGAATGGGAAGGGGTTTGGGTCCATTGGGATTGTGTACAATGGGAGTGAATGGGAAGGGGTTTGGGTCTATTGGGATTGTGTACAATGGGAGTGAATGGGAAGGGGTTTGGATCCATTGGGATTGTGTACAATAGGAGTGAATGGGAAGAGGTTTGGATCCATTGGGATTGTGTACAATGGGAGTGAATGGGAAGGGGTTTGGATCCATTGGGATTGTGTACAATGGGAGTGAATGGGAAGGGGTTTGGATCCATTGGGATTGTGTACAATGGGAGTGAATGGGAAGGGGTTTGGGTCCATTGGGATTGTGTACAATGGGAGTGAATGGGAAGGGGTTTGGGTCCATTGGGATTGTGTACAATGGGAGTGAATGGGAAGGGGTTTGGATCCATTGGGATTGTGTACAATGGGAGTGAATGGGAAGGGGTTTGGTTCCATTGGGATTGTGTACAATGGGAGTGAATGGGAAGGGGTTTGGGTCCATTGGGATTGTGTACAATGGGAGTGAATGGGAAGGGGTTTGGTTCCATTGGGATTGTGTACAATGGGAGTGAATGGGAAGGGGTTTGGGTCCATTGGGATTGTGTACAATGGGAGTGAATGGGAAGGGGTTTGGGTCCATTGGGATTGTGTACAATGGGAGTCAATGGGAAGGGGTTTGGGTCCATTGGGATTTGTTGTTTGCCGTTGTTCAGATTGACTAACTTTGACGAGACTGGGTCTCAGCTGGGGAAATGGGGCACGTTCTTTTGCTAACTTTTTACACTTCTCTGCTTCTTGGCAGGGAGCTTCTTCGAGTCTGGTGGTGAAGTTTGCGGACACGGACAAAGAGAGGACTCTCCGTCGGATGCAGCAGGTGGCTGGGCAACTTGGGATGTTCAGTCCGATGGCCATACAGTTTGGTGCCTACAGTGCATACACGCAGGCGGTATGTAATCAGTAACTACCCCATGTGGTCACCAGGCACTGGCAAAAACAGGGCAACAGTTTCTAAGCGACCCCAGCGACACCACTGCCCTATACACATTGGACTTTAGAACACTGAGAGGTGATCTTATTGAAACATATACCATCCTAAGGGGACTTGACAGGTTAGATGCTGAAGCATGTTTCCCCCTCTGGGGGAGTCAAGAACTGGGGGAAACAGTTTAAAAATTAGGGGTCTCCCATTTAAGACTGAGATAAGTAGAATTTCTTCTCTCAATGGGTCATTAGTCTGCGGCATTCTCTTCCACAGAGAGCAGGATCATTGAATATATCCAAGGCTGAGTTAGATTTTTGATCAACGAGGGAGCTGAGAGTCATGGGGGTGCAGGTAGGAAAGTGGAGTTCAGGTCACAGTCAGACCAGCCATGATCTTATTGAATGGGGAAGCAGCTTCGAGGGGCCGAATGGCTTACTCCTGCTTCTAATCCTTGTGTTCTCCAACCTAGTCACTCCTGGGAGCAGGCACCGATGTTAATCTGATATCCCAGGAACGACTTGCAGTGAGACTCCCTCTTCTGCAGTTCCAGTACTCTACGTATAGGTGGCAGTGTTGGCCAAGAGGAAAATTGTCCACAGTGTTAAGTCAGTGTTTCTGACCCCCCCCCCCCCCCCCACCTGCCCCCATTAAAGGTCAGCGCGTGACCTCACCAGTAAAGGGTTGGGTCAGTGTGTGAAACCCTGTCCCACCCAGCTGTGGGCAGGTGGGAAGAGAAACAAGGTGTTTAGTGGTGTCTGTCACTGGTAGTCTGAGGAACTCTGATCACGCTATGAGCCAGACTCCCATCTGGTGCTGGGTAGGGTAGGGGAGGCTCCCATCTGGTGCTGGGTAGGGTAGGGGAGGCTCCCATCTGGTGCTGGGTAGGGTAGGGGAGGCTCCCATCTGGTGCTGGGTAGGGTAGGGGAGGCTCCCATCTGGTGCTGGGTAGGGTAGGGGAGGCTCCCATCTGGTGCTGGGTAGGGTAGGGGAGGCTCTCGTCTGGTGCTGGGCAGCTGGGGGCTCCCATCAGGCGCTGGGCACAGGGGCACCCGTCTGGTGCTGGGCTCAGGGGGCTCCTATCTGGCGTTGGGAGCAGAGGGCTCATGTCTAGCTCTGGGCGCAGGGGGCTCCTGTCTGGCGTTGAGCGCAGGGGGCTCCTGTCTAGCACTGGGCGCAGGGGGCTCCTGTCTTGCACTGGGCGCAGGGGGCTCCTGTCTGGCGTTGGGCGCAGGGGGCTCCTGTCTGGCATTGGGCGCAGGGGGCTCCTGTCTGGCGTTGGGCGCAGGGGGCTCCTGTCTGGCATTGGGCGCAGGGGGCTCCTGTCTGGCGCTGGGCGCAGAGGGCTCATGTCTAGCGCTGGGCGCAGGGGGCTCATGTCTGGCGTTGGGCGCAGGGGGCTCCTGTCTGGCGCTGGGCGCAGGGGGCTCCTGTCTGGCGCTGGGCGCAGGGGGCTCCTGTCTGGCACAGGGCGCAGGGGGCACCCGTCTGGCATTGGGCGCAGGGGGCACCCGTCTGGCGTTGGGCGCAGACGGCTCATGTCTAGCGCTGGGCGCAGGGGGCTCATGTCTGGCGTTGGGCGCAGGGGGCTCCTGTCTGGTGCTGGGCGCAGGGGGCTCCTGTCTGGCATTGGGCGCAGGGGGCACCCGTCTGGCATTGGGCGCAGGGGGCACCCGTCTGGCATTGGGCGCAGGGGGCACCCGTCTGGCATTGGGCGCAGGGGGCACCCGTCTGGCGTTGGGCGCAGGGGGCTCCTGTCTGGCACTGGGCACAGGAGCTCCTGTCTGGTTTTGGGCGCAAGGGGCTCCTGTCTGGCGTTGGGTGCAGGGGGCTCATGTCTGGCACTGGGCGCAGGGGGCACCCGTCTGGCATTGGGCACAGGGGGCACCCGTCTGGCGTTGGGCGCAGGGGGCTCCTGTCTGGCACTGGGCACAGGGGGCACCCGTCTGGCGTTGGGCGCAGGGGGCTCCTGTCTGGTGTTGGGAGCAGGGGGCACCCGTCTGGCGTTGAGCGCAGGGGGCCCCGTCTGGCGTTGGGCGGAGGAGCCGCTCCTGTCTGGGGCTGGACGGAGGGGCCGCTCCTGTCTGGCGCTGGGCCTCCTGGGCTCCGGGCTCCCTGGGTGGGGAGGATCTCGTTTCGCATTGGGCAGCGGACTCCCTGGGCAGAGGGCCCTGACTTGGGCTGTGTTTCTCTAACTCCTGCTCTCTCGCCCCTTGTAGTTGATGCAGCAACAAGCTGCTCTGATGGCTGCAGCACAGACCACCTACCTGAACCCCATGGCCCCCGCCGTACAGATGCAGCAGGTAGCAGCCATCAACCCAAACGGCCTGATCGCAACTCCACTCACATCAACGTCAGGTGAGCCTGCCATGTAATGGAGGGGAGGGGGTAAAGGGATTCCTGCTACCCTTATGGGGGTGGCACTCTGACATAGTGCCTGTGACCTACCTCAATCAGTATGTTGCTGACAGGTCCACATCATCATCACCATCATCATCATAGTACAGCCCCAAGTGATACACTCAGAACGTCGCAAAACCTTTTGCACCCTAAAACACTTTGGACGGTTCTGTGGAAAGCTATTCAGCAGTAGGAGGCTTCATGGCCAAACGGGATTGTATTCTCTTTCTTCCTCCACTCCTGCCTCTTGTCTTTTCTGTCAGTGTTTGTCTCTCCCTCTGTCAGTCACTGTGACTTGTGTCTTTCTCATTGTGACCCTTCTTCTCCCTCTGTCTCTGTGTATATCTCTCTTCCTGATTTCCTTTCTCCTTGCTTTCTCTGTGTCTCTCTCTCTCTGCCTCTTTTTCTCTGCCTCCCTCTCTTTCTCTCCCTCTCTCTCTCTACCTCTTTCTCTCTCTCTCTCTGTGCCTCCATCTGTCTGCGTGTGCCTCTCTCCCTCTCTCTCTCTCTCTGTCCCTCTCTCTCTCTCTCCATCTCTCTCTCAGTCTTCATGTCTCTCTCTCTCTCTCGGTGTCTCTCTCTCAGTCTCTCAGTATCTCTGTCTCTTTCTCAGTCTCTCAGTATCTCTGTCTCTTTCTCAGTCTCTCTCTCTCTCTGTGTGTCTTTCTCTCAGTCTCTCAGTATCTCTGTCTCTCTCAGTCTCTCTCCCTCTCTCTCTCCCTCTCTCTCTGTGTCTCACTCTGTGAGTGTCTTTCTCTCAGTCTCTCAGTATCTCTGTCTCTCTCAGTCTCTCTCCCTCTCTCTCTCCCTCTCTCTCGGTGTCTCTCTCTCTCTCTCAGTCTCTCAGTATCTCTGTCTCTTTCTCAGTCTCTCAGTATCTCTGTCTCTTTCTCAGTCTCTCTCTCTCTCTCCGTGTCTCACTCTGTGAGTGTCTCTCTCTCAGTCTCTCAGTACCTCTGTCTCTCTCAGTCTCTCTCCCTCTCTCTCTCCCTCTCTCTCTGTGTCTCACTCTGTGAGTGTCTCTCTCTGTCTCTGTTTCGCCCTCTCTGGGTACAAAGGCAGCTTTAAGCTTGAAATTTCAACCTTGTGTTCAATATTTAATCGGAGTGCAGTTGTGAGTCTGCTGTTGTGTTGGAGTGGACCTGGTGCAGGTCCTGCACCCAGAACGACCAACAATTAAATTATACAGTAAATAGTGAAGAAGTTCAGATCATTTTACCTTTCTTCTCTCCAGGGACCAGCACCCCTCCGGGTATCCCGAGTGCCCAGGTGCCCTCCATTGCCCCGCCCCTCACCGTCAATGGCTATAGCCAAATTGCTGCTCAAACAAATGGACAGGCCACCTCCGAAGCCATCTACACCAATGGTGTTCATTCCTATGCAGGTAACTGGGTGGGCGGGTGCTGTGCGGTGTGGGTGCTGTGCGGTGTGGGTGCTGAGCGGGGCGGGTGCTGTGCGGGGCAGGTGCTGTGCGGTGTGGGTGCTGTGCAGGGTGGGTGCTGAGCGGAGCGGGTGCTGTGCGGTGTGGGTGCTGTGCGGGGCGGGTGCTGAGCAGGGTGGGTGCTGTGCGGGGCGGGTGCTGTGCGGTGTGGGTGCTGTGCGGTGTGGGTGCTGAGCGGGGCGGGTGCTGAGCGGGGCGGGTGCTGTGCGGGGCGGGTGCTGAGGGGGGCGGGCGGGTGCTGTGCGGGGCGGGTGCTGAGCGGGGCGGGTGCTGTGCGGGGCGGGTGCTGAGCGGGGCGGGTGCTGAGGGGGGCGGGCGGGTGCTGTGCGGGGCGGGTGCTGAGCGGGGCGGGTGCTGAGGGGGGCGGGTGGGTGCTGTGCGGGGCGGGTGCTGTGCGGGGCGGGTGCTGAGCGGGGCGGGTGCTGAGGGGGGCGGGTGGGTGCTGTGCGGGGCGGGTGCTGTGCGGGGCGGGTGCTGTGCGGGGCGGGTGCTGAGTGGGGTGGGTGCTGTGCGGGGCGGGTGCTGAGCAGGGTGGGTGCTGAGCGGGGCGGGTGCTGAGGGGGGCGGGTGGGTGCTGAGCGGGGCGGGTGCTGAGCGGGGCGGGTGCTGTGCGGGGCGGGTGCTGTGCGGGGCGGGTGCTGAGCGGGGCGGGTGCTGTGCGGGGCGGGTGCTGTGCGGGGCGGGTGCTGAGGGGGGTGGGTGCTGAGGGGGGTGGGTGCTGTGTGGGGCGGGTGCTGAGGGGGGCGGGTGCTGAGCGGGGCGGGTGCTGAGCGGGGCGGGTGCTGTGCGGGGCGGGTGCTGAGTGTAGTGGGTGCTGTGCGGGGCGGGTGCTGAGCGCGGCGGGTGCTGAGGGGGGCGGGTGGGTGCTGTGCGGGGCGGGTGCTGAGCGGGGCGGGTGGGTGCTGTGCGGGGTGCGAGGGTGCAGGGTGGGTGGGTGCAGAGTGGGTGGGTGCAGAGTGGGTGGGTGCTGAGCAGGATGGGAGGGTGCAGAGTGGGTTGGTGCTGAGTGGGTGGGTGCAGAGTGGGTGGGTGCAGAGTGGGTGGGTGCAGAGTGGGTGGGTGCTGAGTGGGTGGGTGGGTGGGTGCTGAGTGGGTGGGTGGGTGCTGAGTGGTTGGGTGCTGAGTGGGTGGGTGGGTGCTGAGTGGGTGGGTGCTGAGTGAGTGGGTGGGTGCTGAGCGGGTAGGTGGGTGCTGAGCGGGTGGGTGGGTGCTGAGCTGGTGGGTGGGTGCTGAGTGGGATAGGAGGGTGCTGAGTGGGTGGGTGCTGAGTGGGGTGGGTGGGTGCTGAGCGGGGTGGGTGGGTGCTGAGTGGGTGGGTGCTGAGTGGGATGGGAGGGTGCTGAGTGGGTGGGTGCTGAGTGGGGTGGGTGGGTGCTGAGCGGGGTGGGTGGGTGCTGAGCGGGGTGGGAGGGTGCTGAGTGGGTGGGTGCTGAGCGGGGTGAGAGGGTGCTGAGTGGGTGGGTGCTGAGCGGGGTGGGTGCTGAGCGGGGTGGGAGGGTGCTGAGTGGGTGGGTGCTGAGCGGGGTGGGAGGGTGCTGAGTGGGTGGGTGCTGAGCGGGGTGGGTGGGTGCTGAGCAGGGTGGGTGGGTGCTGAGCGGGGTGGGTGGGTGCTGAGCGGGGTGGGTGGGTGCTGAGCAGGGTGGGTGGGTGCTGTGCCCTCACCTATCAGAGTACCTTGTACCAATCCTTGTGAGGTAGTTGACTAACAGGAGGTGTTTGTATTCTGCAGCACAAAGCCAGGCGGCTGCAGCGACAACCATGGACCCCCTACAGCAGGCTTACACAGGAATGCACCACTACACAGGTAAGAGCTAACCTCAGCCAAACAGAGCCGCTCAGCATCCACACCCCTCCTAAACATCTCACAGACAGTCAGAACCGGCCCATATTAACTCATTATACCCGGCAGTGAGGAACAAGCAGTCAAAGCTAACTCTCTAGGAGACATTCTGGAGTGATCATTTAAAACAGCTGTCTGGTGGAGTGGTGAGTTAGAGAAGCACCATTCAGCCTGAGCTCTAACCCAGTGAACACTGATAGGATCACTGAGGGTTGTCTGTCTGTACTCTTCCCTGGTAACTGTCTCTGGGTAACTGTATCTCTAACAGGTACCAGTGTAGAGCACAAGATTTCCTCCCGCCTGATGCAGCTGGGAAGGCCAGAACAGCTGCTGGTCCAGAGGGAGCTTTACTCTAACCCCGTGCTGTACCTGTCCTGGGAGTGTTTGATGGGGACAGTGTAGAGGGAGCTTTACTCTGTATCTAACCCTGTGCTGTACCTGTCCTGGGAGTGTTTGATGGGGACGGTGTAGAGGGAGCTTTACTCTGTATCTAACCCCGTGCTGTACCTGTCCTGGGAGTGTTTGATGGGGACAGTGTAGAGGGAGCTTTACTCTGTCTCTAACCCCGTGCTGTACCTGTCCTGGGAGTGTTTGATGGGGACAGTGTATAGAGTGTAACTTTCAGAGAACTGCAGACAGAGATGGTGTCAATCATTCAGGTGGAGACTATGTAACCCAAACATTTTTCAGCATTCCATAGGGATCGTTCCCTCCGGGACACCCTGGTCCACTCCTCCATCACCCCTAACACCTCATCCCCTTCCCACCGCACCTTCCCATGCAATCGCAGAAGGTGCAACACCTGCCCCTTTACCTCCTCCCTCTTCGCCATCCAAGGGCCCAAACACCTCTTTCAGGTGAAGCAGCATTTCACTTGCACTTCCCTCAACTTAGTCTACTGCATTCGCTGCTCCCAATGCGGTTTCCTCTACATTGGAGAGACCAAATGCAGACTGGGTGACCGCTTTGCGGAACACCTTCGGTCTGTCCGCAAGCATGACCCAGACCTCCCTGTCGCTTGCCATTTCAACACCCCACCCTGCTCTCATGCCCACATGTCCGTCCTTGGCTTGCTGCATTGCTCCAGTGAAGCTCAACGCAAACTGGAGGAACAGCACCTCATCTTCCGACCAGGCACTTTACAGCCTTCCAGACTGAATATTGAGTTCAACAACTTCAGACCAAGAACTCTCTCCTCTATCTTCACCCCTTTTTTCTACATTCATTTTCATTTTTTATCCACTTAATTTCATTTTTATTCGTTTATCCATGGTTTTATCCCCTTTTTATCCCCCCTTCTCTCCCATTTTCTATCCTTTTTTTCCCCCACTACCGCCCCCTCTCCCCACCCCATCCCCATAGGGCCATCTTCATTTGTTCCATGTTGTTCTTTCACACAACGTTACCCTTGTTCTGCTATTATCACATTCTGCTTTCTTACCTTTATACCACTATCAGCACCTTTTTTAGCACTAACCATTAACACTCCCTTTGTCCTTTAGTCCATGACATCTTTGTCAATTCCTCCTTTGTCCCCACCTATCGCTGGCCTTCAATCCAGCTCCACCTGCCCCACCCCCCTTTAAACAGTATAAATTTCAACACGTTTCCACTTCTCTTCAGCTCTGAAGAAGGGTCCATAAGACCATAAGACCATAAGACATAGGAGCAGAAATTAGGCCATTCGGCCCATCGAGTCTGCTCCGCCATTCATTCATGGCTGATAAGTTTCTCAACCCCATTCTCCGGCCTTCTCCCCGTAACCTTTGATCCCCCTTACCAATCAAGAACCTATCTATCTCGGTCTTAAATACACTCAATGACCTGGCCTCCACAGCCTTCTGTGGCAATGAATTCCATAGATTCACCACTCTCTGGCTAAAGAAGTTTCTCCTCATCTCTGTTCTCTGGTCAAATGGACTCGAAACGTTAACTCTGTTTCTCTCTCTCCACAGATGCTGCCAGACCTGCTGAGTTTTTCCAGCACTTTCTATTTTTGTTTCAGATTCCCAGCATCCGCAGTATTTTGCTTTTATTCGTGTTTTATTCCCTGTTTTCTCTGTCAACAGCAACCTATCCAGCCACTTATGGGATTGTCAGCCACGCGTTTCCACAGCAACCGGCCCTTGTGTCTCAGCAACAACAGCGAGAGGGTAAGTGGCAAATCTCTGCTCCGAGTGTCTCAGTGGGCACCTGCCTGGCGTGGTACTGACTGCAGTGACAGGCTCCGGCCTTCAGCAGTGGCGTGACCACCTCTGGACCAGGGAGGGGAGACGTGGACAGCTGCCTCACTACAGTTCTCCAGCCTGTGAGTCCGTGGAGCTGCCCACAGCTGTGGTCCCTTCACCGCGCACACTGTCTGGCTGAGCTCGCTCGGAACCTAGGGATGGGTGGGAGAGGGATTGGGATGAGCGGGAGGAGGGAGAGGCACAAGAGGGAGAGGCCAGCACCCTGGGGAATGGGAGAGATTGGCGGGCGCTGGTGTGAGATCTGGGGAAGCGAGGGATCAGGGGCGGTGGGATTGGTGGAGGGGGCAAGAGAGGGATTGGGGAGGTCCAATGTCGGTTTGGGGAGGGAGGGCAGTGGAATTGGGGAGGGTCAGGGAGGGATTGTTGGGTGCGGAAAGGTAAGGGGGAAGGTTGGATGTGCAAAGGGGGTGGATGGGATTGGATTGGAGGGAGGGATGGACTGATCAGGGCTGTGAAGAGGGTTAGTGTGCCTTCAGGAAGGAAGAGGGAATGGGGTGGGATTAGAGGGGGAAGGGTTATAATCAGTGTGGGTTCGGGGGTCAGTGCGAGTTTGTGGGGTTAAGTGTGGATGCGGGTGGGGTGAGTGTGGGTTTAGGGGGTGAGTATGGGTTCGCGTGGGGTCAGTGTGGGTTCAAGGGGTCATTGTGGATTCGGGTGGGGTCAGTGTGGGTTCAGGGGGTCAGTGGATTCGGGTGGGGTGAGTGTGAGTTCAAGGGGTCAGTGTGGATTCGGGTGAGGTGAGTGTGGGTTCAAGGGGTCAGTGTGGATTCGGGTGGGGTGAGTGTGGGTTCAAGGGGTCAGTGTGGATTCGGGTGGGGTTAGTGTGGGTTCAAGGGGTCAGTGTGGATTCGGGTGGGGTGAGTGTGGGTTCAAGGGGTCAGTGTGGATTCGGGTGGGGTGAGTGTGGGTTCAAGGGGTCAGTGTGGATTCGGGTGGGGTTAGTGTGGGTTCAAGGGGTCAGTGTGGATTCGGGTAGGGTTAGTGTGAGTTCAGGGGGTCATTGTGGGTTCAGGTGGGGTTAGTGTGGGTTCAAGGGGTCAGTGTGGATTCGGGTAGGGTTAGTGTGGGTTCAGGGGGTCAGTGTGGATTCGAGTGGGGTTAGTGTGGGTTCAGGGGGTCATTGTGGGTTCGGGTGGGGTGAGTGTGGGTTCAGGGGGTCAGTGTGGGTTCAGGGGGTCAGTGTGGGTTCGGGTGGGGTCAGTGTGGGTTCTAGGGGTCAGTGTGGGTTCGGGTGGGGTGAGTGTGGGTTCTAGGGGTCAGTGTGGGTTCGCATGGGGTCAGTGTGGGTTCAGGGGGTCAGTGTGGGTTCGGGTGGGGTCAGTGTGGGTTCTAGGGGTCAGTGTGGGTTCGGGTGGGGTGAGTGTGGGTTCTAGGGGTCAGTGTGGGTTCGGGTGGGGTGAGTGTGGGTTCTAGGGGTCAGTGTGGGTTCGCATGGGGTCAGTGTGGGTTCAGGGGGTCAGTGTGGGTTCGGGTGGGGTCAGTGTGGGTTCAGGGGGTCAGTGTGGATTCGGGTGGGGTGAGTGTGGGTTCTAGGGGTCAGTGTGGGTTCGGGTGGGGTCAGTGTGGGTTCAGGGGGTCAGGGTGGGTTCGGGTGGGGTGAGTGTGGGTTCTGGGGGTCAGTGTGGGTTCTGGGGGTCAGTGTGGGTTCGGGTGGATGAGTGTGGGTTCTGGGGGTCAGTGTGGGTTCTGGGGGTCAGTGTGGGTTCGGGTGGGTGAGTGTGGGTTCTGGGGGTCAGTGTGGGTTCGGGTGGGATCAGTATGGGTTCAGGGGGTCAGTGTGGGTTCAGGGGGTCAGTGTGGGTTCAGGGGGTCAGTGTGGGTTGGGGTGGGGTCAGTGTGGGTTCAGGGGGTCAGTGTGGGTTCAGGGGGTCAGTGTGGGTTGGGGTGGGGTCAGTGTGGGTTCAGGGGGTCAGTGTGGGCTCGGCTGGGGTGAGTGTGGGTTCGGGTGGGGTGAGTGTGGGTTCTGGGGGTGAGTGTGGGTTCGGGTGGGGTGAGTGTGGGTTCTGGGGGTCAGGGTGGGTGAGTGTGGGTTCGGGGGTCAGTGTGGGTTCAGGGGGTCAGTGTGGGCTCGGCTGGGGTGAGTGTGGGTTCGGGTGGGGTGAGTGTGGGTTCTGGGGGTGAGTGTGGGTTCGGGTGGGGTGAGTGTGGGTTCTGGGGGTCAGTGTGGGTTCGGGTGGGTGAGTGTGGGTTCGGGGGTCAGTGTGGGTTCGGGTGGGATCAGTATGGGTTCAGGGGGTCAGTGTGGGTTCAGGGGGTCAGTGTGGGTTCGGGTGAGGTCAGTGTGGGTTTAGGGGGTCAGTGTGGGTTCAGGGGGTCAGTGTGGGTTCAGGGGGTCAGTGTGGGTTCGGGTGGGATCAATATGGGTTCAGGGGGTCACTGTGGGTTCAGGGGGTCAGTGTGGGTTTGGGTGGGGTCAGTGTGGGTTTAGGGGGTGAGTATGGATTCGGGTGGGGTCAGTATGGGTTCAGGGGGTCAGTGTGGGTTCAGGGGGTCAGTGTGGGTTCAGGGGGTCAGTGTGGGTTTAAGGGGTCAGTGTGGGTTCAGGGGGTCAGTGTGGGTTCAGGGGGTCAGTGTGGGTTCGGGTGGGGTCAGTGTGGGTTTAGGGGGTGAGTATGGATTCGGGTGGGGTCAGTGTGGGTTTACGGACGGGCGCCCTATTGAATGCAGCACTATGTTTTTAATGCCCTGCTCTGATGTCTTTGTGTTTGACTAAAGGCCCTGAAGGGTGCAACATCTTCATCTACCACCTGCCTCAGGAATTCACAGACTTTGAGCTGCTGCAGATGTTTCTGCCATTTGGGAACGTTATCTCCGCAAAAGTGTTTGTAGACCGAGCAACGAATCAGAGTAAATGTTTTGGTGAGTTCATTTTGAAAACCATGAGGAAAACCAGAGAGTCAAAGGTGAAACTAGTTTAATTTTTCTAGGGTGTCTTTTGGTTTAAGATGTCCTCGTGCTTCTGTGGTGAGACTAACACTGCTGCTGTAGATTTGATTGTCCAGGACACCGGGGAAAATTCCTCTACACTTCTTTCAGTAGTAGCCGTGGGATCTTTTCACATCTAGTACTGACCCTCCAATAGTGCTGCACTCCCTCAGTACTGACCCTCCGACAGTGCGGCGCTCCCTCAGTACTGACCCTCCGACAGTGCGGCACTCCCTCAGTACTGACCCTCCGACAGTGCGGCGCTCCCTCAGTACTGACCCTCCGACAGTGCGGCGCTCCCTCAGCACTGACCCTCCGACAGTGCGGCACTCCCTCAGTACTGACCCTCCGACAGTGCGGCGCTCCCTCAGGACCGACCCTCCGACAGTGCAGCGCTCCCTCAGGACCGACCCTCCGACAGTGCGGCGCTCCCTCAGCACTGACCCTCCGACAGTGCGGCACTCCCTCAGTACTGACCCTCCGACAGTGTGGCACTCCCTCAGTACTGACCCTCCAACAGTGCGGCACTCCCTCAGTACTGACCCTCCGACAGTGCGGCACTCCCTCAGTACTGACCCTCCGACAGTGTGGCACTCCCTCAGTACTGACCCTCCAACAGTGCGGCACTCCCTCAGTACTGACCCTCCGACAGTAGTACTGACCCTCTGATAGTGCGGTGCTCCCTCAGTACTGGCAGTGGAAGTGTCAGCCTCGAACGACCTGACTCCGAGACGAGTGAGCTGCCCATTGAGAGAGGGACCTAAACCCAGCCTCATCGATGGGCAGGACAACGTGGTCGTTTGGCAATCCGGAGTTCCTGCTGGCCAGAGTGGCTGAGTGATCCGTCCATCCCTCACCCCAGCTCTACACACCTATCCAGTGCCTTCCGCTGCCTCGCAGCGTCTGTGACGTCAGCTTCAGCCGTGGAGCAGGGCGTGGTCGAATATCCAGCCTCCCCTTGCCGCGAGTTGCTCAGGGTGAGGCACTGGACGGCCAGCCACAAAAAGCGAACTGCCAGGGAGAGCGAGCGAGGGAGGGAGGAAGGGGTGAGCGTGGGAGGGAGGGAGCGAGGGAGGGAGGGAGGGGTGAGCGTTGGAGGGAGGGAGCGAGGGAGGGAGGGATGAGCGTGGGCGCGAGTGGGAGGTTAAAGCCACGATTACCGAGCGCCCTGACTCTCTCCAGGTTTCGTGAGCTTTGACCATCCGGCCAGTGCCCAGGCCTCCATCCAGGCCATGAACGGCTTCCAGATTGGCATGAAGAGGTTAAAGGTCCAACTAAAGAGGCCGAAGGACGCCAACAGACCGTACTAGGCGAGCAGGTACGCCAGCTTGAACGGCTGAGGGGCCGGTTGCAGGGGTGGGGGGTGGTTAGGGAACATGCCAAGTGTGAATTGTGCCTGGTCCAAACGCCCAAGGTGACAGCTCAGCGGAGTGCGGGCCTGAGGCTAAACTAAAAACAGTGAGCCTTCAGTCCCCGGGTTATCGCTTTCCCCACTCTCTCTCTCTTTGGATCCCAGCCCTCCCTCCGTCTGGTCCCCACTTTGAATCGAAAGACCTTTTCCTCTCCCCTCACGGAGGCTCCCTCACCCCACCCCCCCAACCCTGATCGGGGATGCATTACCACCGGGAACCCTGGTGGGCTCCCAGAGGAGTAGCCACTCACAGTGGGCCCGGTGGGGGGGGAAACAAAACACTAAAATGGCCACTCAGTCCCAAAATGGGGGGGCACGTGGGTCCTCCATGATAGGAAGGGGAAACGCGCAGCGTAGATTCACAGCAACATCTCCAGGAATGCAGGGAGTCGGGCGAGGGGAGGTACAGGGATAAGGGAAGCGTTGAGAGGTTTGGCCTTTTACCGCCGGAGTGGAGAGGGGCGAGGGAGAGGGAGAGGAGTGCCAGCAGCTAAGAGAGGTCAGTGAGAGGGCAAAAAGGAGGCCCTGATTTAAAATAAACCCAAAGAAAAGGATTAAATGGAAGATTTTCTACCACAAAGCAAGGTACTACCCAAGACCAGAATTTAGATAGACAATTTAAAGGAAAGGATTTTTAAAGGGTGCGGGGAGTGAGGGGGAGAGCGGGATTAGACTGGGTGGGATATTAAAGGGTGCGGGGAGTGAGGGGGAGAGCGGGGTTAGACTGGGTGGGATATTAAAGGGTGCGGGGAGTGAGGGGGAGAGTGGGATTAGACTGGGTGGGATATTAAAGGGTGTGGGGAGTGAGGGGGAGAGTGGGATTAGACTGGGTGGGATATTAAAGGGTATGGGGAGTGAGGGGGAGAGCGGGGTTAGACTGGGTGGGATATTAAAGGGTGCGGGGAGTGAGGGGGAGAGCGGGGTTAGACTGGCTGGGATATTAAAGGGTGCGGGGAGTGAGGGGGAGAGCGGGGTTAGACTGGGTGGGATATTAAAGGGTGCGGGGAGTGAGGCGGAGAGCGGGGTTAGACTGGGTGGGATATTATAGGGTGCGGGGAGTGAGGGGGAGAGCGGGGTTAGACTGGGTGGGATATTAAAGGGTGCGGGGAGTGAGGGGGAGAGTGGGATTAGACTGGGTGGGATATTAAAGGGTGCGGGGAGTGAGGGGGAGAGCGGGGTTAGACTGGTGGGATATTAAAGGGTGCGGTGAGTGAGGGGGAGAGTGGGATTAGACTGGGTGGGATATTAAAGGGTGCGGGGAGTGAGGGAGAGAGTGGGATTAGACTGGGTGGGGTATTAAAGGGTGCGGGGAGTGAGGGGGAGAGTGGGATTAGACTGTGTGGGATATTAAAGGGCGCGGGGAGTGACGGGGAGAGTGGGATTATACTGGGTGAGATATTAAAGGGTGCGGGGAGTGAGGGGGAGAGTGGGATTAGACTGGGTGGAATATTAAAGGGTCTGGGGAGTGAGGGGGAGAGTGGGATTAGACTGGGTGGGATATTAAAGGGTGTGGGGAGTGAGGGGGAGAGTGGGATTAGACTGGGTGGGATATTAAAGGGTGCGGGGAGTGAGGGGGAGAGTGGGATTAGATTGGGTGGGATATTAAAGAGTGTGGGGAGTGAGGGGGAGAGCGGGATTAGACTGGGTGGGATATTAAAGGGTGCGGGGAGTGAGGGAGAGAGCGGGATTAGACTGGGTGGGATATTATAGGGTGCGGGGAGTGAGGGGGAGAGCGGGATTAGACTGGGTGGGATATTAAAGGGTGCGGGGAGTGAGGGGGAGAGCGGGATTAGACTGGGTGGGATATTAAAGGGTGCGGGGAGTGAGGGGGATTGTACCCTGTGGGATATTAAACGATAGGGGAGTTCACATGCAGGCACAGACAGACACACACTCACAGTCATTTTTTTGCCCGCTAATTTCATCGGCACAAAATGAAGAGATTACGGAGATACTGTCCCTGGTCCAGCCGCTGCGATCTATAAAAGGAAAGTGTGCAGGTCATCAATCCCAAAAAGAAAACCATTTGTTTCACAGCGAAATATTTATCCAAAAACTAAAGGTTTGTTTCTGTTCTGCATCCTGAACTCTCCAGATCACACCCGCTATCTTCACATCACTAATAACCTGACTTCCTCTGATGAGATTTTTAACCCACACGGTTTTGAAAGTTGCTGGACGTGACCTTACTTTTTAAAAAATAAAAGTCATTAATTGTTATGTTTAAATGAATCTCTCTGCAATGTCGCTGTTGGTTTGCTGTTAGACGTTGGGAACCTGAAGTAACTATATTTCATCTTTCATTATTCTCACAAATCAGGGCACAAAATTAAATTATAACCTGACAAGTGAAATGTTTTTGCATATGTTTAATAAGAGAATCAAGTTTTGAATAGGAGTAAGTTTGTTGTTATGTTGTTAATCTCATAAATACGTGATAACTTGTTTACTTTTTATAATCTTAACCAGTCAGAATGCAATGACATAGAAAGCGAAAGTAGTTTCCTGCCTCTTGTTTGTCCTCCATACAAACACACAGAGGCCTCTCGAGCCTGCTCCGCCATTCAATAAGATCACAGCTGATCTGATTGTCACCTCAGCTCCACATTCACCGCCCAATAACTTCTCACCTCCTTGTTAATCAAGAATCTATCTCGCTCTGCCTTAAAAATATTCAAAGACTCTGCTTCCACCGCCTTTTGAGGGAGAGAGTTCCAAAAACTCTCAATCCTCGGAGAGAAAACATTTCTCCTCATCTCTGTCTTAAACGGGCGACCCCCCTTAGTTTTGAACAGTGACCTTCTTCGGATTTTTTGCTTTGTCCCTTTCTCTCTCTCTTTTGACGGAAAGCGTTATTCCCCTCTGCTTGTTCCGCATCTTAACCTTGCGATTCACTGAGAAGGAAACCAAATGAACCTGAAATGATGCAGCCGGGGTAAAAAAAAACGACGGCCCACTAATTGATGATATCTCCGCTTGCTCCCCACTCCTCACTCTCCGCGTTATGGTCGGGTCGGAGAGGCAGGGGCACAAAACCTGGAATTTGACATGTCTCTGGCTCGCGCCCCATGCCCCCCAACTCTGAACCAAACCCCATTTTTCCCCACAGGGTACCTCCATCACCAAGTCAAGGCTGGATGGACCCTTGCCCCGCCTGGCACACAGATGACCAAATTAGCCCCAGTGCTAGCTCTCCCTTGTGCGTCCTTCACCTCTTTGGAAACACCCTGTAGTGAGCACGACTTACAGGCCAAACTCTCCGCCTCTCACCACCCCCCACCCCGGGTTGTACCTTCTGTCGGGAGATTTGGAGAGAGAGAGAGAGAATATTACTCCCCCCCACCCCACCTCCCACCGACGACAGGATGCGCCACAACTACAGGCAGCCTCAAGCACCGAGCCCATCGCAGGGAATTAGAAACCATATTTTCCTCACTTTTTTTTGGGGGGGGTGGGGGGAGTGATTTTTGAAGCCAGAATGTCGGTGGTGGTGGTGGTGGTGGTGGTGGTTGGGGGGGGGGAAGAGGTGAGTTGGGAGGGTGTCGAGCTGTGTCCTGTCCTTGTTTAGTTTGTACATTCTTTTAATTTAAGCTAACTTGAGTGTTCCCCCTGCCGCTTCCCCCCCCCACCACCAACCTTCGTGCTGTTACCTGTGAGTGACTCTCCCACCTTCCCCTTAAAGCACCTATTTTTAAGAGAACAAGTGATACGAAAACAAAAGGAAATTTGACGATGATTTTTTTTTTGTTTTTCTTCTGCTTTTTCATTTCAATTTCTCTTTGTCTTTCACCAACATTTTCCTCTCTCTCTCTCTCTCTCTGTGTTTTTGTTTCCTTTCCGTTTTCATTGTTTTTTTTGTTTTTAAAAACACCAAAGCGCCGTGTAACCCATCACGGTCCCCACGCCTCCACCACAAAAATAAAGTGTCGAGACGAGAGCAGACACGCGCACACAAGCGTCGCCCTCTCCGACGCTGGCTACAGCAACCCATAGCTGGCTGTGCCCTCACATGGAGACAGGAGGCACGGCCTCGTAAGTTTGCATCGCTGGAATGAGGTGTTCTTTTGCAAAGATTTTAATAATAAAAAAGTATCAGAACCGTCATGTCACAGTACCGCTGCGTTGCATGACCAAGAGTATATTTTGCGATTGTGCCGTGCATTTTATTACTTTGCCCGTGGTTCCAGTGAACTAGATGTTGTTTTTTTAAATGAGATTACATTCTGGGTGGCTGTTTTTTTTTAAATGACCCTCCCCCCCCCCTCTCTCTCTCTCTCTCCCCTCCCAACCCCCACCTCCCCTGCACCCTTTAACTCTCTTGTCGTTTTGTGGGTATGTTGTTATTGTCTGTCATTCGCCTTGGTGCTAATTCCTTGATTTTTAGCCCCTTTTTGGTTTGGCCTTTTCTCAATTAAATTCGGAGGCAATTGTTTGTCGGTCCTTCCTTTACGTATTGCCCCCCACCCCAACCCCAACACACTCCAGCTTTCCTGCTCCCCCATCACCGTGGCTTGGAATCCGCTGTCCCAAATGGCAGACCCACTTTGCTTCCACATGGTTTGCTTCCCCCCCCACCCCCCCAACTCCCGCTGCCCACAACACCCACCCCCTCCCCCCCAGCCCCCCTGAGGACTCAGATTCCCTCGCCTCCTTTCGTAGCTCCAGGTCTGGCCATCGTGACCTGCACAACATCTTATCAGGTGAGACATGAAACCAAGGCCTCCCCCCCCCCCCCGCCACACACCCCTCCACTGTCTTCCACCTCAGGTGGATTGTGAAGGGTCTCACAGCCGCCACTGTCACCATCACCACTGATACGGTAGCAATCGGTCCGGTGAACCTTGGCTGCAACCCTCCCCATCTTCCTTTTTTTTTTATTCTTTCATGGGATGTGGGTATCACTGGCTAGGCCAGAATTTTTGTTGCCCATCCCTAATTGCCCCCTTGAGAAGGTGGTGGGTGAGCCGCCGCCTTCTTGAGCCACTGCTGCAGTCAACCTGTGGTGTAGGTACACCCACAGCGCTGTTAGGGAGGGAGCTCCAGGATTGTATCTCCTTCCTGGAGTGAGGAGACCAAAACGACGCAGTACTCCAGGTGTGGGCTCACCAAAGCCCTTGTGCACGTATATCCCTCAGATCACAGGAATGAGAGATCTGGTCAGTTCCGCAATGGGACCAGTGCAAACCAGTTATCTAGACTTGTATTTCTATACAGTCGGTGGATTAGTGCAGCAAGTATTGATCACGTCACTCAGGGTCATGACCCTGAAACACTTGTGCTCCCATTACTTCCTCCTGCTGACCTTTTCTTTAATTGCTGAAGCTTCTTGTCTTGCACTCATCGGGACAAATACAAGAATGCCAAATGTCAAACTCTCACAACAATTTATACTACAGGAGGAAAGAGTGCTGGTTGGCTGGCAAGTCAACTCTGGCCAAGGTGTTGCCACGGCGAAAGAAACAGGGAACTATAAGTTCTCTCAAACCCACGTGTAATCCAAAAAAGGCCCAAAGAAGGGTCATACGGACTCGAAACGTTAACTCGGTTTCTCTCTCCACAGATGCTGCCAGACCTGCTGAGTTTTTTCCCCAGCGTTTTCTGTTTTTAATTACAGATTCCTTTTGTTTGCGGAGAACAGGTCCCATGCGCACGAATGTATTGGCCAGTCAAGAGTTGACTTGCCAACCAATCAGCACCCTTTCCTCCTACAGGAGAGATTGTGGTGATGGTCTGAAATTTGGTATTCTTGTGTTCGTCCTGATGGGTGCAAGGTGAAAAGCTTTGGCAACTGGTCGCTCCTCACAGCAATAACCAATTTGTTTTTTTTTTGTACCATCACTTCCACCCATCGAAAGCATGGCCCATTCTCTGTCAACGTCAGCATGCTCTCTTGCCTTCTCTCGATTATTAAATGAACCTCTTCTTTCATTGTTTCTTGTTTTCAAAAAGTGCTTACATGCAATAATCCAAACATGACCTCGCACTTCCTGGAAAATTCCACATTGGTTGTTGCCAAGCAACCAATGGAGATGGGGGTTTAAAGAGAAACACACTTGGAATTTCCAGCTCCCTGCGTGTGTGTATGTGTGTGTGTGTGTGTGTCTGTGTATGTGTGTGTGTTGTGTTTTATTTTTAAATGTGTGTACATGTCTATATATATATATATATACATATATTTATATATTCTCTATCTGTGGCCTGTGCTCTCAGTTTTAATGTGTGGCCTTGTTCTGTGTGCCCAGTGCTTGCAAGGTCTCCGAGCACCATGAGCTGGTTTTACACCCACCACAATGGATCATGGTTAATCTGAAAAACAAATCCTTGCAGGATTTCCCCGGGTGACATTTTTGATCAGCTGCGTGTCGATATTGAAGGAAGCTTCCTCAGGACAGTGCAGGAACAGCAAAGCTGGGGTTCCCCCCTCTGGCCGATTGGCGCATCATCAGTAAATTTTGGTTGAGCTAGTCTGGTCTGGAATCGTCCAGGGTTTGAGCAGGAATATTAATGGGACTTTCCCCCCCGCCCCTTCTGATTACCCAGTGATTCCAACATACACATCACTCCCAGGACAGGTACAGCACGGGGTTAGATACAGAGTAAAGCTCCCTCTACACTATTCCCATCAAACACTCCCAGCGCAGGTATAGCACGGGGTTAGATACAGAGTAAAGCTCCCTCTACACTGTCCCCATCAAACACTCCCAGGACAGGTACAGCACGGGGTTAGATACAGAGTAAAGCTCCCTCTACACTGTCCCCATCAAACACTCCCAGGACAGGTACAGCACAGGGTTAGATACAGAGTAAAGCTCCCTCTACACTGTCCCCATCAAACACTCCCAGGACTGGTACAGCACGGGGTTAGATACAGAGTAAAGCTCCCTCTACACCGTCCCCATCAAACACTCCCAGGACAGGTACAGCACGGGGTTAGATACAGAGTAAAGCTCCCTCTCCACTGTCCCCATCAAACACTCCCAGGACAGGTACAGCACAGGGTTAGATACAGAGTAAAGCTCCCTCTACACTGACCCCATCAAACACTCCCAGGACAGGTACAGCACGGGGTTAGATACAGAGTAAAGCTCCCTCTACACCGTCCCCATCAAACACTCCCAGGACAGGTACAGCACGGGGTTAGATACAGAATAAAGCTCCCTCTACACTGTCCCCATCAAACACTCCCAGCGCAGGTATGGCACGGGGTTAGATACAGATTAAAGCTCCCTCTACACTGTCCCCATCAAACACTCCCAGGACAGGTACAGCACGGGGTTAGATACAGAGTAAAGCTCTGGGACCTTAGGTTGTAGACAGATGAGATGACCAGTGTTAGACCCAGACAGTTTTTACAACCTTTCCCTAGTCAGATTGCTTTCATTACCTGCTGTGTGAGGATTCCTTCTGATATTTGCAGCATTTCTGGTCTGTGCTGCCTGAAATTTCCAGTCAGTAGTTGAAGTGGTGAGTTATCCAATATCCATTGTGGTGCCGCAGATTGCAGCATGCTGTGCCTATTGCTGACACATTGCTGGTTACTGCCTTGTGCTTACCCATCATTAACCACTCTTTCTCTTTCTCCCTCCCCTTTTCTCTTACTCTCTCACTCTCACTTTTTCCCTCTAAACTGCCTCCATCTCATGGTCTCCCTCTCCTTTCCATTCCACCTATCCTATTCCCCTCCCCCCTTCCGTTCCTCCCTCCTTCTACCTTACTGCCCATTTCCCACCCCTGCACCCACCTCCTCTTCCCCCAACTCTCCCCTCCTGCCCCCTCTTCCCCTCCCCCACTGTCCCCACCTCCTCTTCCCCTCCCCCCACCTCTCCCCTCCCCCACCTCTGCCTCCTCTCCCCATCTTCCCCTGCCCCTCCCCTCATATCCTCCCCTCATCTCCCTATCATGATCCCCCCTCATCCCCTCCCTCCCTATCCTTTCCCTTCCCTCTCCCTTCCCACTCCCCTCTCCTTTCCTTCTCCCCTCATGTCTCCCCTTCTCTCCTCTCCCCTCCCTTTCTCACTCGCCCAACCCCCTCCCTTCCCACCTCCCCCATCTCCTCTCTAACTCTCCCCTCCCTTCCCTATCCTCCTCATCCCTTGCCCTCCCCTCCTCTCCCCATCCCCTCCTTTCCCCATCCTCTCCCCCTGCCCTACCCTCTTCTCCACAACCTCTCACCTCATCTCTCCCCTTCTCTCCTCATCCCTCACCACCCCATCCCCTCCCATCCCTATCCCCCGCCCTCTCCTCACCTCCTCATCCTTCCCCTCCTCCTCACTTCATCCTTCTTTACCCATCTCCCCTCCCCATCCCCCTCTCCCTCCCCATCCCCTCCCCCTTCCCTCTCCCACCTCCATTTCCTCCTCACTCCTTCCCTCTCACCCTCCTTCCTATCCTTTCCCTCCCACCTCTCCCCCTCCCTTCCCTCTCTCTCATCCTCCTCCCTATCCTTTCCCTCCCCACTCTCCCCCCTCACCCCTCTACTCCCCTCTCCCTCACCCCTCTACTCCCCTCTCCCACCCTCCCTTCCTTCTCTCCCCTCCCCACCCTTTCTCATCACTTCTCCTTGCCTCCCCTTATCCGCTCCCGTCCTCAACCCCTACCCCCACCTCCCTCGCCTCCACTTCTCCTCCCTTCTCCCATTCCCACTCTCCCCACCCTCTCATCACCCCTTCCAACATGCCCCATTCCCTCCTCGCCCCACTCTTCTCCCCTCGCCCCTCCCCCTTCTCATATCCTCCCATCCTCGCTCCCCTCCTCATATCTTCCCCTCCCCATCCTCCCTCATCCCATCTCTTGCCTCCCCTTCTCTGCCCTCACCTTCTCCTTCCTCTCCATTTCCCACTCGCCCCGCCCTCTCTTCCCCCTTCCAACCACCCTCCTCACTCCTCTCACTTTCCCCTCCCTCTCCTTTCCTTCCCCTCCCTCCCTTCCTTCCCCTCCCTCCCTTCCTTCCTTCGCTTTCTCCCCTCCCCATGCCTCCCCTTTCTCACTCACCCAACCTTCTCCCTTCCCACCTCCCCCCAATCCTCTCCAACTCTCCCCTCCCTCTCCTTGTCGCCTCTCCTCCCCCCTCATCCCCTGCCTTCTCCTCACCCCCTCATGTCCTCCCTTTCTCACTCTCCCCTCCCTCTCTCCCCCCTCACCCTTCCCTCTTCATTCTCTCTCTCCCCCCCTCTCCCCTCCTTTTTCCTTCTCTCCCCTTCTCCCTCTTCCCCTCTCTCACTGCCTTGTTTCTGTCATACCCCAATCTGTTTTAGGACTGAGAGCTCATTGCTGGACGGAGCTGTGGACTGGTATTTCCCTCCCTCCCTGCCCCTCTCTCTCTCTGACCTATCAGCCCGCCCGCCTCTCAGTTGGAGCAGCTCTACCATCCCCACACTGGACGGTCCCGTCAGATTTCCTTTCCTTTTCCTGAGGGGGTTCCTCCGTGGCCCGTGGATTTCACGTCGTCGTGGGCAGCTGCTGCTCCTCACTGGATCGTTGGTTTTTGGACGTACCGCTGACGTTTTGTACTTGAGGACTCGCTCAGTTAGTGTAGGAGAGACCGGGAGGCAGAGGAATGCAGAGATTCAAGGTGGCCGATCAGCTTTGGCTTCTGAAAAGTTTTCCTTCTTCCCTCCCAATCTGCCCGGGATCTCAGTCTTTTCACCAAGTGGGGTCCCCCCCCCCCACCCCCACCCCCACCCCCACCCATAAGCCTCGGCTGTGAGATATTCGGCTGTGGGGGGCAACACCCAATCCTGTCTGATACCTTCACTCATGCATTCCCCAAAATCGTAGGGCAGGGTGGGTCACAGTGTGACCTTGGCTGATTTCAAACCTCCACCAATTGACCGGGGACCAGAGCAGTTAAAGGCACGAGTCGGCTCTACCCATTCCCTGTACCCCCTACAATTAAGACGCAATGAAGGCTGGAAGGAAACGGAACCGTAAAAGCCCTCGCTCCTTACGCTTTTAATGCGCTTTCTTACTCTCAGGGCAACTGATGATGGGCAATAAGTTGGCCCACCTGCCGAGAAGCATCCTTTATAAAGTCATTTGAGCTGCCCGAGTTCCTGAGGTGCAGACACCTGCTGGATTATGTAGCTCACCATGATGGAGGGTCTCTTCCTCTCCTCATCAACAGTAGTGAGAAAGGTGCCCCACACTGAACAGACATCCCCTCAACACCAGTCCTCCCACCAGCCCACCCCCAAGTCATTGTAACAGTCGCTGCAAAAGCGGGGATTATATAATCCATGTTCATCTGGGACTCTCTGTTTCGTCAACGGCTGGTCAAGGAGATGGGCTAAAGAGAGACAGGGCAAAACGCATACACCTGCCAGGCCCTCCTTACACTGATCACCTAGCCAGCAGAAGCTTAAAGCGCTTTCCAGTTGGGCTTTGGACAGGGAGGGGTTGAGAGGGGAAAAGTGACAAGATTTTCTCTCTCAGCCCAGTATTTGCCACCTCCCACACACCCACACACACCCACCCCACACAACAGGTCTTTTTAAACAATGCCACACACTTAGTGGAGACCCAAGGACCTGGAAATGACCTCCCACCTTCTCCACCGCCACCCCTACCACCTCTCTGGACCCTAGCAAATATCTATTGTCTTGTACATAATCAAACGGATGAAACAAACTTCATTCTGAATCATTAAAACTCAGAAGTCCTGCATTCCCGGTTTCTGGAGCCTCAAGGTGTGAACGAGGGTGGGTGGGGAGGGGGGGGGGGTCCCAGTGTTAACGCGGGGTCGAGTTAGCACTCTCTGTGCCCGCTGTTCACACGCCACCCGTGGAGATGGAGGTCGGAGTGAGTGTGGCTCACCCACACGTTACAGTGCACCACCACCAGCACCCTCTCTCTCTCTCTCACCACCACCAGCACCCTCTCTCTCTCTCTCACCACCACCACCACCCTCTCTCTCTCACCAGGGCCCTTCTGCATTTCCAAAGTGAAATCAAGGACAGCCTTTAGGAAATTTTAGCAGAAAAAGCGTTGGAATCGGGTTCGGATTTAAGGTGTTAATTTATTTTTAATTTATTCTCTTTTATTTAATGTCAACAAAGACAAAAAAAAAAATCACTTTAACTCTGTTCAATAAAGAATTTCTAAAAACCTTAACCGGGCGATTGTTTAACCTTTGTGTGTGTGTGTGTGTGTCCCCCAAAGGGTGTTTTCTTACTGCTCTTCCCACCACACACGTTCATGGGTGTCCTGTGTTGTGGGGGGAAAGAACGGGTGTCGGGAGTCACTATAATCCGGCAGGACTGGTCGACTGCAGGTTTTCTAACCGTCCCAGGGCAGGCAATCCCCGTGCCTGGGCTTACACCTAACCTGGGTGAGGCACAAGAGCGGGATCCGCGGGGGAACCTGCTCCTCTAACCCCCTCCCCAGTGAGAGTCAGCAGGGGAGCAGGAGTTTGGGGAAGGTGGGGAGGAAGGAGAGGGGAAAAAAAAAAATGCCAACTTATAGAATCACAGAATGGGTTTGCAGCACAGAAGACGGCCTTTTGGCCCATTGTGTCCGTGCTGGCTCTCGACAAGAGCAGCTCGCCTAGTCTCATCTTTTCCCTGTAGCCCTGCGCACTTTCCCCTTCAGATAATCATGCAATTTTCCTTTGAAGGCATTGATTGAATCTGCTTCCACCACACACTCAGGCAGTTGTGGTGACCCCACGCGCTTTGGGAAAAGCCTATGTTTCCTCTTTTGTGCAATGTTCCCTTTAAGGCTAAAGTGAAACTGGGGAGAATTCCGTAATTGGTTTCCTGGGTTATGACGCAATTAGGTTCCAAGATATGCGCACGTGACCGGAGGTTACCATGGGATTGAAAGTTTGAAGCAAATAGTAAATAGAAAGCTAACTGCGGTGGCGTCGGGTTTCAGCCTGTCCTGTGGCAGACGTTTCAAGCCAGAACCTATGGTCCAGAGCACAGGATGTGTGTGAGGGGAGCAAACCGCACTCTCTGCAAATAGACCAGTTTTCTGTTTGGCAGTGCGAAGAAAACACAACTCCAGCCGCTCTCGATGAGGCAACGCGCGAGTGAGCTGAGTGTTTGTATCGCAGAGCCAGAGCGTGAAGCGCGTTTGCTGATTTAGCCTGTTAAGAAAGACGTCTGGATAGCTACTCCCGTCAGGGCCGTCGTGACCCATGTGAGGGAGGTTGCTGGGGGACGTGCGCCTTGTCAGTGGTAACCATGTCCAAAAAAAAAACTCCTTTAGACTTCAGAGGGTTATTTCAACTGAATTTATTTCCATATATAACAAGATTCCTGTGTAAAATATATATCTTTAAAATTTCTTGCCAGCACTTCCTTCTTGTAAAAAATAAATTATACCAGAGGAAAAAAAGGTAACAATAATACAAGTCTAATAATATTTGCAGGGTCTGGCATCAGTCAAGGGGCAAACATGGAAAAAAAATATTTTTTTTAAGATTTTTTTGTTTAAACAGTAATGGCCCCACTGGCCAGTTTTAAAGCTCGCACAGTAAACATTATGGGCAAGGCCCATCAGTGAAGTGTAACATCCAGAGCCGATTAAATATACAGTTAATAGCATCCTTACATTTTATACAATATGGAACACTGCTTTGTCCGAGATGTCAACTCCCCTTCCTTCGTTCTCAAAGCCATGTACCCTAGAAAACCCATCTAGAAGCCTCCCCCCTCCACATTAATGCCTCACAGGCATTCAGTTCTCTAGCTGTAGAATCAGCTGCCTGAGACTACACATTCGATTTCCCTGCCTAACGCTACAGACCCCTGCATCTGTGTAGGGTGCTATTTGCATTAAGGTAAGTACAGATGCAGTCATTAACACAAGGGTGCTGGCTTACTGACCCTTATAATGCTCAGAGGCTGTATTAACATGGATGGAACTGTCCCATCAAACACTCCCAGGACAGGTACAGCACGGAGTTAGATACAGAGTAAAGCTCCATCTACACTGTCCCCATCAAGCACTCCCAGGGCAGGTACAGCAACGGGGTTAGATACAGAGTAAAGCTCCCTCTACACTGTCCCCATCAAACACTCCCAGGACAGGTACAGCACGGGGTTAGATACAGAGTAAAGCTCCCTCTACACTGTCCCCATCAAACACTCCCAGGACAGGTACAGCACGGGGTTAGATACAGAGTAAAGCTCCCTCTACACTGTCCCCATCAAACACTCCCAGGACAGGTACAGCACGGGGTTAGGTACAGAGTAAAGCTCCCTCTACACTGTCCCCATCAAACACCCCCAGGACAGGTACAGCACGGGGTTAGATACAGAATAAAGCTGTTGTGAATGGACAGAGTCTCACACAATGCCCTACCTGCCCTTTGTCTTAACCGCCCTCTCAAATAGTAAGTCACTAAGTCACATCAAGTCACAGCAACAACTCTCTGGGACCATCTTCGCCACACAAACTGCAGTATCCAAGAGTGCAGTTCAGCACCATCTTCTCAGGAGACAATTTGGAACTAAGGCCAGTGACGCCCACACCCTTAGAAAATCAGTAATGGCGTCAATGGCTGACAGGCGGTTCTGTCAGGATTAGAAACTAGATGCACATTTTACACTTAATATTACTTACAAAAGTACTGTCATCAACCTCAAGGTAGGTTTCTCTACATATATAAAAAAAGAAATCAAATGTGAAAAATTGACAGAGTGCGATCAGAAAGGGGAGCAACTCAATCACCAGGTTGTTGGATTTCTCCCTCCCTGCCTCTGAGACTATACATCGTGGAGTACAAAGTTCTTGGGTGTTCAATCCCCAAGCCTGTGTTAAAACTGGGGCAGGCAGTAACCAGAGGGACACAGATGGAAGAGAATCGGCAAAAGAACCAGAGGGGGGAGATGAGATTGTTTTTTTTTTAAACGCTGTGATCTGGAAGGCGGTGCCTGAAAGGGCGGTGGAAGCAGATTCAACAGGAATTTTCAGAAAGGGGAATTGGATAAATACTGGAAGGGGAGAAACTGAGGGGATCTAATGTGCTGGAACATGGGTCGGGGGGGTGGAGGAACATAGCAAGGAACATCGCAAGCGGGAGGAGGACATTCAGCCCCTCGAGCCTGTTCCGCCAGCCAATGAGACCGCGGCTGAACTGTATCTGAACTCCATCCTTTGTTCCAACAGGTCGGAAACTAAGTTCCTCACCCACGATCTGCAGGACACAGAGGGGCCAAGCTCCCCTGGGTGCTGGAGGATAGGGATATCCTAGGAAACGGAACATCAGACTGAATTCTGCAGCTTAACACTGACAGGAGGCAAAAAAAGGGGGAACGCAGGGACTTGGTTGAAAACTTAGCCACAGACCCAGAAGGAGAAAGGACTGGCATTTCTGGAGCGCCCTTGGCTATCCCAGGACATCCCCACAGCGCTTTACAGCTGGTGCAGTGCTTGGAAATGTGGCGATCGTGGTGAGGTGGGAAATGGAAGGGGCGAGACGAATCAGAGGAGGATCAGGAATCCGTGGATGTTGACTGCAGTGGGCAGAGAGAAAGGGCTGAGTGAAGGGTGGGGAAGCTCCAAGGATAAAGGGCCTGGGGAAGACGGAGTTAAGAGTTAGAAACAGCGTGATGAGCACAGATTCCAGCAACAGCTTATGTTTATGTGGTGCCTTTGACCTAAGAAAATGACCCAAATTCACAGGAACACCATCAAACAAAATTTAAGGATGAGCCACATGGAGATATTAGGGACAAGTGACCATAAACTCGGTCAAAGACGTCGGTTTTAAGGAGCGTTTTAAAGGAAGAAAAGAGAGACAGAGAGAGAGAGAGAGAGGTTTAGGGAGGGAATTCCAGAGCTCAGGGCCCCCTCAGGCAGCTGAAGGCACGGCCGCCAATGGTGGAGCAGTGGGAATCAGGGGATGAGCAAGAGGCCGGAATTGGAGGAGCGCAGAGATCTTGGAGGGGTGTAGGGGCTGGAGGAGGTTACAGAGATAGGGAGGGGTGTAGGGGCTGAAGGAGGTTACAGAGATAGGGAGGGGTGTAGGGGCTGGAGGAGGTTACAGAGATGGGGAGGGGTGTAGGGGCTTGAGGAGGTTACAGAGATAGGGAGGGGTGTAGGGGCTGAAGGAGGTTACAGAGATAGGGAGGGGTGTAGGGGCTGGAGGAGGTTACAGAGATAGGGAGGGGTGTAGGGGCTGGAGGAGGTTACAGAGATGAGGAGGGGTGTAGGGGCTTGAGGAGGTTACAGAGATAGGGAGGGGTGTAGGGGCTGAAGGAGGTTACAGAGATAGGGAGGGGTGTAGGGGCTGGAGGAGGTTACAGAGATGGGGAGGGGTGTAGGGGCAGGAGGAGGTTACAGAGATAGGGAGGGGTGTAGGGGCTGGAGGAGGTTACAGAGATAGGGAGGGGTGTAGGGGCTGAAGGAGGTTACAGAGATAGGGAGGGGTGTAGGGGCTGGAGGAGGTTACAGAGATAGGGAGGGGCGAGTCCTTGGAGGGATTTGAAAAGAAGGATGAGAATTTTAAAAGAGGTGTGGACAGACTGGTAGCCCAATTGAAGTCAGAGCAAGTGCAGAGTGTGGTAGGGAAATGGGGCTGGGTGGGGCGGCCTTAGTTCTGAAGCCATCAAGTCCTCGGAGGTTCATCTCAGGAGGAAATAAGACACCGAGTTGACAAACCGACCGGCTTAAGCCAAGACAGCTGTCAGGGAAAGGGGGCCAAGCTGGGGGAATCGGGGTTCGGAGTGGGGACTGAAAGTAATGGCTTCAGCCTATAGTGAACTCGGAAGCGAGGGGGAACAGCGCGGAGGTAGAGCAGGTCAGCCGGAGGGTTGAAGGAGAGGAGAGCAGAGCTTAAAACAGCACTGCTCATGGTGTCAGGGGGGGGGCAAGAGAGGATGGGTTGAAGGGTGATCGACGGAGAGGGGGGGCAGCCTATGGAGGACTGGGGAGGGTGCGGGGGGGCAGTCAGAGGAGATGTGGGAGGGGTGGGGAGGAGGGGGGGGTGGGTGAACTCTACTGTTGAGAGGCTCACAAAGGCAGGGACCTCTGGAATGGTTCTCAGGAAGAGGGTGGTGGTGTCTGGGCAAGGAGTCCTCCACTGGCGACAGATCAGATGGATCGAAACGCGAACCGGGGATCTCAACCGCAGCCGCGTCAATAAAATAAATAAATAAATAGGATTTCAGCAATAGTCCTGACCCAGGTACGTTTATATCGGAGGGAGACTAACTGTTGCGTCTGATAGAAAGTAGCTGTGGTTATTGTGCAGGCGGCCCGCCAGGCTTCGAGGCCTAGCCGTTGCCCTTGGCGACCGCCCGAGCGGCGCCAAGGGAGTGACGGCGACAAAACCTACAAGACCTCGGCTTAAACTTCGAAAAAATAAAATAAAGAAGAAGCAAGGAAAGAGCAAAGTCCTCAGGCTCCCCCTCTGCGGCCGGACACACCGTGATGGCGGGGGTCCGTCGCGCGGCGCTCAGCGTGCGTGCAGGACGCGCAGCAAACCATTTTGTAGTAGGAATAGACGCAGAGCCGGGCCTGCACCACCACAGGGCAGTTATAGTGCTTGTCCTTGCAGTTCTCGTCTGAGGAGGAATTTGGAAAAAGAGACAAACGTTAGCCAAGTGACCGCGGAAACGGGAGTCAACGTTCATCGAGGGGGATAGGGCTGTACCGTGGAGTCGAGGCTGCAGTTCACTCATAACCTTACTGAAGTGTAACAGGCTCAAGGACGAGTGGCCTCCTCCTGTTCCTGTGTAACAGGCTCGAGGGGCTGAATGGCCTCTTCCTGTTCCTGTGTAACAGGCTCAAGTGGCTGAATGCCCTCCTCCTGTTCATGTGTAACACAGTTGAGGGGCTGAATGGCCTCTTCCTGTTCCTTAATAACAGGCTCAAGGGGCTGAATGGCCTCCTGCACCTGTTTAACAGACTTGAGGGGCTGAATAACCTCCTCCTGTTCATGTGAAACACAGTTGAGGGGCTGAATGGCCTCTTCCTGTTCCTGTGTAACAAGCTCAAAGGGCTGAAAGGTCTCCTGTTCCTTAATAACAGGCTCAAGGGGCTGAATGGCCTCCTGTTCCTGTTGAACAGACTTGAGGGGCTGAATGGCCTCCTCCCGTTCTGTGCAACAGACTCAAGGGGCTGAATGGCCTCCTCCCGTTCTGTGTAACAGACTCGAGGGGCTGAGTGGCCTCCAGCTGTCCTTAATCTCCAACCCTCTCCGACTGGCATGGAGACTCCAGGAATTGAAGTTGGTTAAGGTGAGAGAGGGCCAGAGGGGTCAGGGTCTGGAAGAGTGGGTACCAGGCCTGGTCGAAGTTAGACGTCTGGAGGTGGTTCTCTTCCCAGGAGAATACTGAACCCCCGGAGCAGGCAGCCACCTCCTGATCCTGAATTCCTGAATTTCCTCGCACAGGAGCTGAAGTGGGGATCGTCTCGTACAAAGGACATGGAATTCGGGGCCAGAGACTCCTCCTGGATCAGTACGAATGGGTCAGAGAGGAATTCACCCCCTCCCCCGATTTCCCCCAGAGCCCCAAAATGGCTCGCGTTTAAAATCTTTTTTTACGTCTCTCCCAGGAGATGGCACGGATTTCGGGTGGGGTAGGGTATTTTTTTAATTCGCTCACAGGGAATGTGGGCTTTGCTGGCTGGGCCCAGCGTTTTTGCCCATCCCTAATTGCCCCCTTGAGAAGGTGGTGGGTGAGCTGCCTTCTTGAGCCGCTGCAGTCCCTGTGGTGTAGGTACACCCACTGTGCTGTTAGGGAGGGAGTTCCAGGATTTTGACCCAGCGACAGTGAAGGAACGGCCGATATATTTCCAAGACAGGATGGTGAGTGACTCGGGAGGGGAACTTCCAGGTGGTGGTGTTCCCCATGTGTCTGCTGCCCTTGTCCTTCTAGATGGTAGAGGTCGTGGGTTTGGAAGGTGCTGTCTAAAATGGGTGGGATAAGCCCGGACAAACCATGGGGGCTTTGTGATCTGCAGGCCACTGCTACTAACCCAAAGAAGCATTTAGAAAAATAAAGTTTCTCGCTTAATTGTAAAAATATTGGAGATTTGGGGAGGAGAGACCGTTTAACTGACGGCCAATCAGGAAACAAGGAACCATTTTTATGCTTTCCAATTGGCTGTGGGAAGGCAAAGCTCTGCAAGATTTGGGCCAATGGTGCAAGGGTGTGGGGGCGGGGAAGTGAGCAGCATGAGGTCATGGGATGAAATCTCCAGGAATGCACCAACCCAAGTTGGCGACCGCTGCGGCCCAGGGTTAACAGTTTTGGGAAAGGGAGATGTTTCCCTCGACATGGGGGTCGATGCCTGTCGTCCCCTTTCAGTGTCCTCAGACACGTCCAATCAGGGGTCTGGGACTTCCGCTCAGTCATAGAACCCCGACCAATCAGGGGTCAGGGATTGAGGTCCGCCCACTGAGCACTCACCAATCGGGTATCCGGGATGACCCTTGACCATTGAGCCAGTAAGGGTCACTGGCCAGTGATCAGGGGCATGGGCCCCGTCCCCTCTGGAGGCCAGGGTACTGAGGTCAAGCTTTATGTCCTGGACCAACATGGGTCAACTCCACAGCGACCCAGAAGAACAAGACTGGAATCTCCCTGATCCTCAGGGCTGGGTACCCACTGGGTGAAGCAGGCCAAAGGAGGCGAGAGGAAGGTTCACAGACTCTGTGAAGCCAACCCCCCCCTCACCCGCACAACCCCACCTTCCCCCCCGCAGCCCCCCAACCAACCCTTGCTGTTCCAGGACAGGAGTCACACGCACTGGACCGCGCACTCGCTCACTCACCAAGATCCGGGATACAGGGGTGGCTGTGGCAAACCCGTTGGTCACTCGGCTTCTCCGCGACATCGCAGAGGCTGCTGGGAAAGCCTGCGTCATCCAGACACCTCACCTCCCTCACCTGGACCCCGCCCATGCACGACTTGGAGCACTGTCATTGGATAAAGATCAGTGGCGTCAGTAAAACCCCCTTTCTTGCAGCCCCCCCTCAGCCCCCTCCGCAAAAACCCACCACCATCGTCCCTCAAACGTCAAGGCCTCCACTATACCAGCCCTCTCGTGACACATCTCTCCTGAGAATCTGAAGCCTCCAAGAACTCCCAAGCAGCAACGAGGTAAACTCAATCTCTTACTTTCTCGGTGGTGTTGATCGATGGATAAATGTTGGTGGGGAGGTCCAAAAAAAAAATGGGGGCAGACCCTTCAAACGAAAGCCAGGCCCGTTCAGGGGTGAGGTCAAGAAGCACTTCACACAAAGGGGAGTGGGAATCTGGAACGCTCTCCCTCAGAAAGATGTCAGAGCCAGGGGCGGGGGGAGTCCATTGGAAATGTTAAGGTCAATAGAATTTCGATGGTTGTGGTCAAGGGATTATAGAGTAAAGGTGGGTAGATGGAGGCACAGATCAGCCATGAATGTATTGAATGGCGGTGTGAGATCAAGGGGCTGAATTTTTTTTATATTCATTCATGGGATGTGGGCTTCACTGGGCTGGGCCAGCATTTATTGCCCGTCCCTAACTGCCCCTTGAGAAGGTGGTGGTGAGCCGCCTTCTTGAGCCGCTGCAGTCCCCTGTGGTGTGGGTACACCCAGTGCTGTTAGGGAGGGAGTTCCAGGATTTTGACCCAGCGACAGTGAAGGAACGGCCAATATATTTCCAAGTCAGGATGGTGTGTGGCTTGGAGGGAAACTTCCAGGTGGTGGTGTTTCCCATGTGTCTGCTGCCCTTGTCCTTCTAGATGGTAGAGGTCGTGGGTTTGGAAGGTGCTTGTGTAAAGAGCCTTGGTGAATTCCTGCAGTGCATCTTGTAGATGGTACACACACTGCTGCTACTGTGTGTTGGTGGTGGAGGGAGTGAATGTTTGTGGATGGGGTGCCAATCAAGCGGGGCTGTTTTGTCCTGGATGGTGTTGAGCCTCTTGAGTGTTGTGGGAGCTGCACTCATCCAGGCAAGTGGGGAGTATTCCATCACACTCCTGACTTGTGCCTTGTAAATGGTGGACAGGCTTTGGGGAGTCAGGTGGTGAGTTATTCTCTGCGGGATCCCCAGCCTCTGACCTGCTCTTGTAGCCACAGTATTTATATGGCTAGTTCTGTTCAGTTTCTGATCAATGGTAACCCCCAGGATGTTGATAGTGGGGGATTCGGTGATGGCAATGCCATTGATTGTCAAGGAGCGATGGTTGGATTCTCTCTTGTAGGAGATGGTCGTTGCCTGATACTTGTGTGGTGCGAATGTTACTTGCCACTTGTCAGCCCAAACCTGGATATTGTCCAGGTCTTGCTGCATTTGGACATGGGCTGCTTCAGTATCTGAGGAGCTGCGAATGGTGCTGAACATTGTGCAATCATCAGCGAACATCCCCACTTCTGACCTTATGATGGAAGGAAGGTCATTGATGAAGCAGCTGAAGATGGTTGGGCCGAGGACACTACCCTGAGGAACTCCTGCAGTGATGTCCTGGAGCGGATGATCAGCCATCACGATTGCTGACTGCCTGTCTATAATGTGGAATTTCCTCCCTTTAACCTCCTCATCCAACGCGTACAAACGCTTCCCATCCCAGTACATCTTCAGTATTCCTCAGCTCACCTCACTCCAGCCTGTAATGAACCACCGGGCCCCACAAGGACCAGCACTGCACGGCTGCACCGAGGGAGGCTTATCCAGGTGCGCACAGTCTGCCGGTGCCGTCACAGTGAAATTGTTCCCCAATTTGACGACACAGATGAGGTCCCGATTCTGGGTTCCATTGCCACACTGAACAGGACACTAGGGGAGAGAAATGACAGAGTTAAAATAATGGAGAGAGGTGGCTGCATTAATCTCTGCCAGCCCCTACACCCCCTCCCTATTCCTGTACCCTCCTCCAGCCCCTACACCCCCTCCCTATTCCTGTACCCTCCTCCAGCCCCTACACCCCCTCCCTATTCCTGTACCCTCCTCCAGACCCTACACCCCTCCCTATTCCTGTACCCTCCTCCAGCCCCTACACCCCCTCCCTATTCCTGTACCCTCCTCCAGACCCTACACCCCCTCCCTATTCCTGTACCCTCCTCCAGCCCCTACACCCCCTCCCTATTCCTGTACCCTCCTCCAGACCCTACACCCCTCCCTATTCCTGTACCCTCCTCCAGCCCCTACACCCCCTCCCTATTCCTGTACCCTCCTCCAGACCCTACACCCCCTCCCTATTCCTGTACCCTCCTCCAGCCCCTACACCCCCTCCCTATTTCTGTACCCTCCTCCAGACCCTACACCCCCTCCCTATTCCTGTACCCTCCTCCAGACCCTACACCCCTCCCTATTCCTGTACCCTCCTCCAGCCCCTACACCCCCTCCCTATTCCTGTACCCTCCTCCAGACCCTACACCCCCTCCCTATTCCTGTACCCTCCTCCAGCCCCTACACCCCCTCCCTATTCCTGTACCCTCCTCCAGCCCCTACACCCCCTCCCTATTCCTGTACCCTCCTCCAGACCCTACACCCCCTCCCTATTCCTGTACCCTCCTCCAGCCCCTACACCCCCTCCCTATTCCTGTACCCTCCTCCAGCCCCTACACCCCCTCCCTATTCCTGTACCCTCCTCCAGCCCCTACATCCCCTCCCTATTCCTGTACCCTCCTCCAGCCCCTACACCCCCTCCCTATTCCTGTACCCTCCTCCAGCCCCTACACCCCTCCCTATTCCTGTACCCTCCTCCAGCCCCTACACCCCCTCCCTATTCCTGTACCCTCCTCCAGACCCTACTCCCCTCCCTATTCCTGTACCCTCCTCCAGCCCCTACACCCCCTCCCTATTCCTGTACCCTCCTCCAGACCCTACTCCCCTCCCTATTCCTGTACCCTCCTCCAGCCCCTACACCCCCTCCCTATTCCTGTACCCTCCTCCAGACCCTACACCCCCTCCCTATTCCTGTACCCTCCTCCAGACCCTACACCCCCTCCCTATTCCTGTACCCTCCCCCAGCCCCTACACCCCCTCCCTATTCCTGTACCCTCCTCCAGCCCCTACACCCCTCCCTATTCCTGTACCCTCCTCCAGCCCCTACACCCCCTCCCTATTCCTGTACCCTCCTCCAGACCCTACTCCCCTCCCTATCTCTGTACCCTCCTCCAGACCCTACACCCCTCCCTATTCCTGTACCCTCCTCCAGACCCTACTCCCCTCCCTATTCCTGTACCCTCCTCCAGACCCTACTCCCCTCCCTATCTCTGTACCCTCCTCCAGACCCTACACCCCTCCCTATTCCTGTACCCTCCTCCAGACCCTACTCCCCTCCCTATTCCTGTACCCTCCTCCAGTCCCTACACCCCTCCCTATTCCTGTACCCTCCTCCAGCCCCTACGCCCCTCCCTATCTCTGTAACCTCCTCCAGCCCCTACTCCCCTCCCTATTCCTGTACCCTCCTCCAGCCCCTACACCCCTCCCTATCTCTGTAACCTCCTCCAGCCCCTACTCCCCTCCCTATTCCTGTACCCTCCTCCAGCCCCTACACCCCTCCCTATCTCTGTAACCTCCTCCAGCCCCTACACCCCTCCCTATCTCTGTAACCTCCTCCAGCCCCTACACCCCTCCCTATCTCTGTAACCTCCTCCAGCCCCTACTCCCCTCCCTATCTCTGTAACCTCCTCCAGCCCCTACACCCCTCCCTATCTCTGTAACCTCCTCCAGCCCCTACTCCCCTCCCTATCTCTGTAACCTCCTCCAGCCCCTACACCCCTCCCTATCTCTGTAACCTCCTCCAGCCCCTACACCCCTCCCTATCCCTGTAACCTCCTCCAGCCCCTACACCCCTCCCTATCTCTGTTATATTCTTTAAGATACTCTGTAAAACCTATTTCTTTAGCCACGTTTTTGGTCACCTGACTTACCCAGTGTGCCCTCACATTGCTCAGTGCCAAATGCTCCTGTGATGCCCCTTTGTAAAGGATTCTATCCTAAACGCACGTTATTGTCATTCTCTTCTCTCCTGCTCTGTGTCCTGCCCCCTTTTTGCTCCCCGCACAATGTGCCCGTTGACTAACCCTGAGGTACCCACCTGGTTCCAGGGGCTGGTGTACCACCGGACCTGGCGTTGGCAGTGTGGCCGGGTACATGCCCGGGTCTCGGGGGGCCTGGGGCCCTCGCAGCCTTCGGGAGAACGGTCGTTGATGTAGTTGGTCAAGCACAGGACCGACCTCTTCTGTACCCCAATCCCACACTCAACGGAGCACTGGAACAGAGGACACGTGTGGGGAGGGGTTGAGTCATTCAGGCTCACTGGAACCAACCCAGCCAAAACAGACACTCCCTCCACCAAACATCACCCACCCCCCTCGAGAGACGCTCCCCCTCCCCCAGCCAGCCAGCCCTCCCAGACACCACCCCCCTCGAGAGACACTCCCCCTCCCCCCAACCAGCCAGCCCTCCCAGACACCACCCCATCCCCCAAACCCCGCCAGCCCTCCCAGACACCACCACCCCCCTCGAGAGACACTCCCCATCCCCCCAACCAGCCATCCCTCCCAGACACCACCCCCTCGAGAGACACTCTCCCTCCCCCAACCAGCCAGCCCACTCAGACACCACCCCCTCCCCCCAACCCCCCGCCAGCCCTCCCAGACACCACCCGCTCCCCCCAAACCGCCTGCCAACCCTCCCAGACACCACCCCCTCCCGCAAATCCCCTACCAGCCCTCCCAGACACCACCCCCCCTCCCCCAAACCCCCCACCAGCCCTCCCAGAGACCACCCCCCTCCCCCAAACCCCCCACCAGCCCTCCCAGACACTACCCCCTCATCCCAACCCCCCACCAGCCCTCCCAGATACCACCCCCTCCTCCCAACTCCCCACCAGCCTTACCGGACAACACCCCCTCCCCCCAACCCCCCACCAGCCCTCCTAGACACCACCCCCTCCCCCCAACCCCCCGCCAACCCTCGCAGACACCACCCCCTCCTCCCAACCCGCCACCAGCCCTCCCAGGCACCACCCCCTCCCCCACCAGCCCTCCCAGACACTACCCCCTACCCCAACCCCCCGCCAAACCTCCCAGACACCACCCCCTCCCCCCAACCCCCCGCCAGCCCTATCAGACACCACCCCTTCCCCCCAACCCCCCGCCAGCCCTCCCAGACACCACCCCCTCCTCCCAACACCCCACCAGCCCTCCCAGACACCACCCCCTCCTCCAAACCCCAAACCCCCCACCAGCCCTCCCAGACACCACCCCCTCCTCCAAACCCCAAACCCCCCACCAGCCCTCCCAGGCACCACCCCCTCCCCCACCAGCCCTCCCAGACACTACCCCCTACCCCAACCCCCCGCCAAACCTCCCAGACACCACCCCCTCCCCCCAACCCCCCACCAGCCCTCCCAGACACCACCCCCTCCCCCCAACCCCCCGCCAGCCCTATCAGACACCACCCCTTCCCCCCAACCCCCCACCAGCCCTCCCAGACACCACCCCCTCCTCCCAACACCCCACCAGCCCTCCCAGACACCACCCCCTCCCCCCAACCCCCCACCAGCCCTCCCAGACACCACCCCCTCCCCCCAACCCCCCGCCAGCCCTATCAGACACCACCCCTTCCCCCCAACCCCCCACCAGCCCTCCCAGACACCACCCCCTCCTCCAAACCCCCCACCAGCCCTCCCAGACACCACCCCCCCCCTCGGGAGACACTTCCCCACCCGCCCCGGTGCTACCCCCCGCAGACCCAGATACACCGCCCTTGGGAGACACCAACCCCTCAGGCACACTCCCTGTACCAGACACTCCACCCCTGGGAGACACCACATGCCCACCCGCTGCATCACCCCCCCCCAAACCCAGATACACCAGCCCTGGGAGATGCCACCCCCTAGGGTGACGCTCCCACTGGGCGGAGACGCAGCTGACCCCCAGCTTCCTCTCTCTGCCGGATAAATCTGTTGAGACTCCGCCGGGGAGACTCTCTGGGCCAGGCTCGGTTCGGGGACTCTCAGCTGCTGGACTCTGAATCCCAGTCGAGCACAGTGCCCTCTACTTGGCATTCATTCTCCGGATGAGGGCATCAGGTTTCCTTCCCTAAGGGACGTTAGTGAACCAGCTGGGGTCAGACAGTCCGATAGCTTGACCATCACTCTTCCTGGGACCAGCTTTCCAATTCCAGATTTTGCAGAGGGTTAAGTTAAATTTACCATCTCTGGGTTAGTCGTCTGGTGGTACAGAAGCTGAGCATTGCTGGACAATGGAGACATGCTGTTGAAAGCTTTTCATCTTACACTCATCAGGACACACTCAAGACTGTCAAATTTCCAAAGGGAACAATATATACTGCATGAGAAAAGGGTGCACTCTCCATGGCAACGCCTCGACCAATCAGAGCCGACCAATCAGCACCCTTTTCTCATGCGGTGTAAATTGTTGCTCCCTTTGAAATTTGGTATTCTTGCATCTGTCCTGATGAGTCCAAGATGAAAAGCTTGGACAGCATGTCTCTTTTTTTCCCAGCAATCTCTGGATTGTCAGAGGTCGGGATTTTTTTTTTTTCCCCTCTCAATTTTAACAAGACGACCTTACGCGTGACCCTTGCGTCGACTGGCCTAACCCCGGACGGGCGCCGTTTAACCTCCCTCCGCCTTACCTTGCTGCTCCAGTCGGTGTAGAACCAGGTTTTCACGCACGGGCCCATGTCACACGTCTCGCTGTCGGTGGGCTTCTGCTTGGCGCTGCACTCCCCCTCCCCCACCACGTTGCCCTGGTTACTGACGCAGCGGATGCCCCTCTTCCTCTGGCCGACTCCGCACGGAACAGAACACTGGGGACAGGGAGACAAAGGTGTCAAAGACTCTTGGGAAAAGAGGGCGAGGGTTGAGGCAGGGCGAGGGAAGAGGGAGGTCACCTTGGTGGGGGTGGGGGGTGTCGGTGGAAAGCCGAATGTCGGCGGGGCAAGGGGGAGCCGCCGCGTTCGAGGTCTCCGACCAGCGCGCGCGGTTTCTGGTCTCCCCGCGGATCAGGAGGATATCGAGAGAGACCGGCAAAGGGGCGGAAATACATTTCCCAGAACGAGACCACAAACCGGAGAGGGTCGAACTATCGGGAAGGGCTGAACAGGTTCCACGGGGGAGAAGGCTCTGTTCTCTCGAGAAGAGAAGGCTGAGGGGGGTGGGAGGGGGGCGGGGGGGGTGGGGTGACCCGATCGAGGTCTTTAAAATTCTGAAAGGGGTTCGATAGGGTCGACGTAGAGAAGATATTTCCACGTGTCGGTGGGGGTGGGGGGAACTAGGGGGGCCATCGGTAAGAGAAAGTCACTGATAAACCCGACGGGGAATTCAGGAGAAACTCCTTTACCCAGAGAGTGGGGGGAATGTGGGACTCGCTCCCACGGGGACGGGGGGGGGAATGTGGGACTCGCTCCCGCGGGGAGTGGGGAGAATGTGGGACTCGCTTCCACGGGGAGCGGGGAGAATGTGGGACTCGCTCCCATGGGGAGCGGGGAGAATGTGGGACTCGCTCCCGCGGGGAGAATGTGGGACTCGCTCCCACGGGGAGCATGTGGGACTCGCTCCCACGGGGAGCGGGGAGAATGTGGGACTCGCTCCCACGGGGAGCGGGGAGAATGTGGGACTCGCTCCCACGGGGAGCGGGGGGAATGTGGGACTCGTTCCCAGGGGGAGCGGGGAGAATGTGGGACTCGCTCCCATGGGGAGCGGGGAGAATGTGGGACTCGCTCCCACGGGGAGTGGGGAGAGTGTGGGACTCGCTCCCACGGGGAGCGGGGAGAATGTGGGACTCGCTCCCACGGGGAGCGGGGAGAATGTGGGACTCGCTCCCACGGGGAGCGGGGAGAATGTGGGACTCGCTCCCACGGGGAGCGGGGAGAATGTGGGACTCGCTCCCACAGGGAGTGGTCGAGGTGAATCGCAGAGACCCATTGAAGGGTGGAAGCTGGATAAACACATGAGGGAGAAGGGAATAGAAAGATAATGTTGACGGGGGAAGATGAAGAGGGGGGTTGGGAGGAAGCTTGTGTGGAGCAGGAACACCCAGCATGGAGCAGAGGGGCCGAATGGCCTGTTTCTGTGCTGGGAACACTCTGCAAAAGGCGAGACAACGATATAAGTACGTCTTCCAAACCATTTTTGCCTTCAGAAAATGGCTGCAGATGACAGGGAGGGAAGACTGGGGGAGGGAGGAAGTCACAGCTTGTGAACTTGGGAAGGAATGAGTTAGAGGAAGAGACACTCCGATGAGGGCCAGCGGGAGGGGGAGTACTCGGTACAAAAGAGGCTTTAGGCCTGAGGAAGAACGAGGGCCGGGAAGTGGAGAGGAGCAAAGTCTCGAGGTAACAAAGGCATGGATGAGGGCTTCAGCAGCGGAGGAGCTGAGCAGGGGCAGAACTGGGCAATGTGGCTTTGGTGAACAACCACCACCTGCATTTATATAAAACCGCTGAAGTGGCACAACGTCCCCGAGGCCCTTTACAGGGACGTTTCAAATTAAAATTCGACCCTGAGCCACATAAGGAGATAACAAGGACAGGTGACCAAAACCGCAGTCAAAGAGGTCGGTCTTAAAGGAGAGAGGGAAAGGTTTAGGGAGGGAGGATACAGAGATAGGGAGGGGTGTAGGGGCTGGAGGAGGTTACAGAGATAGGGAGGGGTGTAGGGGCTGGAGGAGGTTACAGAGATAGGGAGGGGTGTACGGGCTGGAGGAGGTTACAGAGATAGGGAGGGGTGAAGGGGCTGGAGGAGGTTACAGAGATAGGGAGGGGTGTAGGGGCTGGAGGTGGTTACAGAGATAGGGAGGGATGTAGGGGCTGGAAGAGGTTACAGAGATGGGGAGCGATGTAAGGGCTGGAGGAGGTTATGGAGATAGGGAGGGGTGTAGGGGCTGGAGGTGGTTACAGAGATAGGGAGGGATGTCGGGTCTGGAGGTGGTTACAGAGATAGGGAGGGATGTAGGGGCTGGAGGAGGTTACAGAGATAGGGAGGGGTGTCGGTGCTGGAGGAGGTTACAGAGATAGGGAGGGGTGTAGGGGCTGGAGGAGGTTACAGAGATAGGGAGGGGTGTAGGGGCTGGAGGAGGTTACAGAGATAGGGAGCGATGTAAGGGCTGGAGGAGGTTATGGAGATAGGGAGGGGTGTAGGGGCTGGATGAAGTTACAGAGATAGGGAAGGGTGTAGGGGCTGGAGGAGGTTACAGAGATAGGGAGGGTGTAGGGGCTGGAGGAGGTTACAGAGATAGGGAGGGGTGTAGGGGCTGGAGGAGGTTACAGAGATAGGGAGGGTGTAGGGGCTGGAGGAGTTTACAGAGATAGGGAGGGGTGTAGGGGCTGGAGGAGGTTACAGAGATAGGGATGGGTGTAGGGGCTGGAGGAGGTTACAGAGATAGGGAGGGATGTAGGGGCTGGAGGAGGTTACAGAGATAGGGAGGGGTGTAGGGGCTGGAGGAGGTTAGAGAGATAGGGAGGGGTTTAGGGGCTGGAGGAGGTTACAGAGATAGGGAGGGGTTTAGGGGCTGGAGGAGGTTACAGATATAGGGAGAGGTGTAGGGGCTGGAGGAGGTTACAGAGATAGGGAGGGGTGTAGGGGCTGGAGGAGGTTACAGAGATAGGGAGGGGGTGTAGGGGCTGGAGGAGGTTACAGAGATAGGGAGGGGTGTAGGGGCTGGAGGAGGTTACAGAGATAGGGAGGGGTGTAGGGGCTGGAGGAGGTTACAGAGATAGGGAGGGGTGTAGGGGCTGGAGGAGGTTACAGAGATAGGGAGGGGTGTAGGGGCTGGAGGAGGTTACAGAGATAGGGAGGGGTGTAGGGGCTGGAGGAGGTTACAGAGATAGGGAGGGGTGTAGGGGCTGGAGGAGGTTACAGAGATAGGGAGGGGTGTAGGGACTGGAGGGAGTAACAGAGATAGGGAGGGGTGTAGGGGCTGGAGGAGGTTATGGAGATAGGGAGGGTGTAGGGACTGGAGGAGGTTATGGAGATAGGGAGGGTGTAGGGACTGGAGGAGGTTACAGAGATAGGGAAGGGTGTAGGGGCTGGAGGAGGTTACAGAGATAGGGAAGGGTGTAGGGGCTGGAGGAGGTTATGGAGATAGGGAGGGGTGTAGGGGCTGGATGAAGTTACAGAGATAGGGAGGGGTGTAGGGGCTGGAGGAGGTTACAGAGATAGGGAGGGTGTAGGGGCTGGAGGAGGTTACAGAGATAGGGAGGGGTGTAGGGGCTGGAGGAGGTTACAGAGATAGGGAGGGTGTAGGGGCTGGAGGAGTTTACAGAGATAGGGAGGGGTGTAGGGGCTGGAGGAGGTTACAGAGATAGGGATGGGTGTAGGGGCTGGAGGAGGTTACAGAGATAGGGAGGGGTGTAGGGGCTGGAGGTGGTTACAGAGATAGGGAGGGATGTAGGGGCTGGAAGAGGTTACAGAGATAGGGAGCGATGTAAGGGCTGGAGGAGGTTATGGAGATAGGGAGGGGTGTAGGGGCTGGAGGTGGTTACAGAGATAGGGAGGGATGTCGGGTCTGGAGGTGGTTACAGAGATAGGGAGGGATGTAGGGGCTGGAGGAGGTTACAGAGATAGGGAGGGGTGTCGGTGCTGGAGGAGGTTACAGAGATAGGGAGGGGTGTAGGGGCTGGAGGAGGTTACAGAGATAGGGAGGGGTGTAGGGGCTGGAGGAGGTTACAGAGATAGGGAGCGATGTAAGGGCTGGAGGAGGTTATGGAGATAGGGAGGGGTGTAGGGGCTGGATGAAGTTACAGAGATAGGGAAGGGTGTAGGGGCTGGAGGAGGTTACAGAGATAGGGAGGGTGTAGGGGCTGGAGGAGGTTACAGAGATAGGGAGGGGTGTAGGGGCTGGAGGAGGTTACAGAGATAGGGAGGGTGTAGGGGCTGGAGGAGTTTACAGAGATAGGGAGGGGTGTAGGGGCTGGAGGAGGTTACAGAGATAGGGATGGGTGTAGGGGCTGGAGGAGGTTACAGAGATAGGGAGGGATGTAGGGGCTGGAGGAGGTTACAGAGATAGGGAGGGGTGTAGGGGCTGGAGGAGGTTAGAGAGATAGGGAGGGGTTTAGGGGCTGGAGGAGGTTACAGAGATAGGGAGGGGTTTAGGGGCTGGAGGAGGTTACAGATATAGGGAGAGGTGTAGGGGCTGGAGGAGGTTACAGAGATAGGGAGGGGTGTAGGGGCTGGAGGAGGTTACAGAGATAGGGAGGGGGTGTAGGGGCTGGAGGAGGTTACAGAGATAGGGAGGGGTGTAGGGGCTGGAGGAGGTTACAGAGATAGGGAGGGGTGTAGGGGCTGGAGGAGGTTACAGAGATAGGGAGGGGTGTAGGGGCTGGAGGAGGTTACAGAGATAGGGAGGGGTGTAGGGGCTGGAGGAGGTTACAGAGATAGGGAGGGGTGTAGGGGCTGGAGGAGGTTACAGAGATAGGGAGGGGTGTAGGGGCTGGAGGAGGTTACAGAGATAGGGAGGGGTGTAGGGACTGGAGGGAGTAACAGAGATAGGGAGGGGTGTAGGGGCTGGAGGAGGTTATGGAGATAGGGAGGGTGTAGGGACTGGAGGAGGTTATGGAGATAGGGAGGGTGTAGGGACTGGAGGAGGTTACAGAGATAGGGAAGGGTGTAGGGGCTGGAGGAGGTTACAGAGATAGGGAAGGGTGTAGGGGCTGGAGGAGGTTATGGAGATAGGGAGGGGTGTAGGGGCTGGATGAAGTTACAGAGATAGGGAGGGGTGTAGGGGCTGGAGGAGGTTACAGAGATAGGGAGGGTGTAGGGGCTGGAGGAGGTTACAGAGATAGGGAGGGGTGTAGGGGCTGGAGGAGGTTACAGAGATAGGGAGGGTGTAGGGGCTGGAGGAGTTTACAGAGATAGGGAGGGGTGTAGGGGCTGGAGGAGGTTACAGAGATAGGGATGGGTGTAGGGGCTGGAGGAGGTTACAGAGATAGGGAGGGATGTAGGGGCTGGAGGAGGTTACAGAGATAGGGAGGGGTGTAGGGGCTGGAGGAGGTTACAGAGATAGGGAGGGGTTTAGGGGCTGGAGGAGGTTACAGATATAGGGAGAGGTGTAGGGGCTGGAGGAGGTTACAGAGATAGGGAGGGGTGTAGGGGCTGGAGGAGGTTATGGAGATAGGGAGGGGTGTAGGGGCTGGATGAAGTTACAGAGATAGGGAGGGGTGTAGGGGCTGGAGGAGGTTACAGAGATAGGGAGGGTGTAGGGGCTGGAGGAGGTTACAGAGATAGGGAGGGGTGTAGGGGCTGGAGGAAGTTACAGAGATAGGGAGGGTGTAGGGGCTTGAGGAGTTTAGAGAGATAGGGAGGGGTGTAGGGGCTGGAGGAGGTTACAGAGATAGGGATGGGTGTAGGGGCTGGAGGAGGTTACAGAGATAGGGAGGGATGTAGGTGCTGGAGGAGGTTACAGAGATAGGGAGGGGTGTAGGGGCTGGAGGAGGTTACAGAGATAGGGAGGGGTTTAGGGGCTGGAGGAGGTTACAGAGATAGGGGTTTAGGGGCTAGAGGAGGTTACAGATATAGGGAGAGGTGTAGGGGCTGGAGGAGGTTACAGAGATAGGGAGGGGTGTAGGGGCTGGAGGAGGTTACAGAGATAGGGAGGGGTGTAGGGGCTGGAGGAGATTACAGAGATAGGGAGGGGTTTAGGGGCTGGAGGAGGTTACAGATATAGGGAGGGGTGTAGGGGCTGGAGGAGGTTACAGAGATAGGGAGGGGTGTAGGGGCTGGAGGTGTTTACAGAGATAGGGAGGGGTGTAGGGGCTGGAAGAGGTTACAGAGATAGGGAGGGATGTAGGGGCTGGAGGAGGTTACAGAGATAGGGAGGGGTGCAGAGGCTAGAGGAGGTTACAGAGATAGGGAGTGGTGTAGGGACTGGAGGAGGTGACAGAGATAGGGAGGGTTGTAGGGGCTGGAGGATGTTATAGAGATAGGGAGGGGTATAGGGGCTGGAGGAAGTTGCAGATATAGGGAGGGGTGTAGGGGTTGGAGAAGGTTATGGAGATAGGGAGGGGTGTAGGGGCTGGAGGAGGTTACAGAGATAGGGAGGGGTTTAGGGGCTGGAGGAGGTTACAGAGATAGGGAGCGATGTAAGGGCTGGAGGAGGTTATGGAGATAGGGAGGGGTGTAGGGGCTGGAGGAGGTTACAGAGATAGGGAGGGGTGTAGGGGCTGGAGGAGGTTACAGAGATGGGGAGCGGTGTAGGGGCTGGAGGAGGTTACAGAGATAGGGAGCGATGTAAGGGCTGGAGGAGGTTATGGAGATAGGGAGGGGTGTAGGGGCTGGATGAGGTTACAGAGATAGGGAGGGGTGTAGGGGCTGGAGGAGGTTACAGAGATAGGGAGGGTGTAGGGGCTGGAGGAGGTTACAGAGATAGGGAGGGGTGTAGGGGCTGGAGGAGGTTACAGAGATGGGGAGCGGTGTAGGGGCTGGAGGAGGTTACAGAGATAGGGAGGGGTTTAGGGGCTGGAGGAGGTTACAGAGATAGGGAGCGATGTAAGGGCTGGAGGAGGTTATGGAGATAGGGAGGGGTGTAGGGGCTGGATGAGGTTACAGAGATAGGGAGGGGTGTAGGGGCTGGAGGAGGTTACAGAGATAGGGAGGGTGTAGGGGCTGGAGGAGGTTACAGAGATAGGGAGGGGTGTAGGGGCTGGAGGAGGTTACAGAGATAGGGAGGGTGTAGGGGCTGGAGGAGTTCACAGAGATAGGGAGGGGTGTAGGGGCTGGAGGAGGTTACAGAGATAGGGATGGGTGTAGGGGCTGGAGGAGGTTACAGAGATAGGGAGGGATGTAGGGGCTGGAGGTTACAGAGATAGGGAGGGGTGTAGGGGCTGGAGGAGGTTACAGAGATAGGGAGGGGTTTAGGGGCTGGAGGAGGTTACAGAGATAGGGAGGGGTTTAGGGGCTGGAGGAGGTTACAGAGATAGGGAGGGTTGTAGGGGCTGGAGGAGGTTACAGATATAGGGAGAGGTTTAGGGGCTGGAGGAGGTTACAGAGATAGGGAGGGGTTTAGGGGCTGGAGGAGGTTACAGAGATAGGGAGGGGTTTAGGGGCTGGAGGAGGTTACAGAGATAGGGAGGGGTGTAGGGGCTGGAGGAGGTTACAGAGATAGGGAGGGGTGTAGGGGCTGGAGGAGGTTACAGAGATAGGGAGGGGTTTAGGGGCTGGAGGAGGTTACAGAGATAGGGAGGGGTTTAGGGGCTGGAGGAGGTTACAGAGATAGGGAGGGTTGTAGGGGCTGGAGGAGGTTACAGATATAGGGAGAGGTGTAGGGGCTGCAGGAGGTTACAGAGATAGGGAGGGGTGTAGGGGCTGGAGGAGGTTACAGAGACAGGGAGGCGTGAGGGTTGGAGGAGGTTACAGAGATAGGGAGGGGTGTAGGGGCTGGAGGAGGTTACAGAGATAGGGAGGGGTGTAGGGGCTGGAGCAGGTTACAGAGATAGGGAGGGGTGTAGGGGCTGGAGGAGGTTACAGAGATAGGGAGGGGGTGTAGGGGCTGGAGGAGGTTACAGAGATAGGGAGGGGTTTAGGGACTGGAGGAGGTTATGGAGATAGGGAGGGTGTAGGGGCTGGAGGAGGTTACAGAGATAGGGAAGGGTGTAGGGGCTGGAGGAGGTTACAGAGATAGGGAGGGGTGTAGGGGCTGGAGGAGGTTACAGAGATAGGGAGGGGTGTAGGGGCTGGAGGAGGTTACAGAGATAGGGAGGGGTGTAGGGGCTGGAGGAGGTTACAGAGATAGGGAGGGGGTGTAGGGGCTGGAGGAGGTTACAGAGATAGGGAGGGGGTGTAGGGGCTGGAGGAGGTTACAGAGATAGGGAGGGGTGTAGGGGCTGGAGGAGGTTACAGAGATAGGGAGGGGTGTAGGGGCTGGAGGAGGTTACAGAGATAGGGAGGGGTGTAGGGGCTGGAGGAGGTTTCGGAGATAGGGAGGGGTGTAGAGGCTGGAGGAGGTTATGGAGATAGGGAGGGGTGTTGGGACTGGAGGAGGTTATAGAGATAGGGAGGGGTGTCGGGGCTGGAGGAGGTTACAGAGATAGGGAGGGGTGTAGGGGCTGGAGGAGGTTACAGAGATAGGGAGGGGTGTAGGGCCTGGAGGAGGTTACAGAGATAGGGAGGGGTGTAGGGGCTGGAGGAGGTTATGGAGATAGGGAGGGTGTAGGGACTGGAGGGGTTTGAACAGCAGGAGTGTGAAGGGATAAAGTACGAGCTGCGGTGTTGTACCGATTCCCAGTCGGTCTGTATCTGCCAGTGGGTGCAGGCCCGAGCCTCACACGGTTGAGTGGCATTGGGCTTCTCCAGGTGACCGCAGCTGTGATGATGGACAGTGACAGTCCGGTTTGCATATGCCTGACGACAGAGCACCTGCCGGTTATGAATGCCACGTCCACAGGTCTTGCTGCATTGTGACCAGGCTCCCACACTCCAACTAGACAAAAAACAAACACACACACGGAGACAGTGAGGAAAGAAATTCGACCAGCGAACCCATCACTGCAGCTTCATACTGCCAGTAACCCACCCTCATCAAAAACAGCAAACAAAAGAGTCAAGGCAAAATGGCTCAACCCAAATTACACATATAGCAAGAAATTAACATCTGGTCTCCCTAACCACGATAGAGCACTGGGGCGCTACACCCCTTCGATGAGATTCCAGTCTGTAACTCACTCCCAGGTATCTGTTATTCTATATATAAACCACCCGAACCCCTCGATTAGACTCCAGTCTGTAACTCACTCCCGGGTATCTGTTATTCTATATATAAACCCCCCCGAACCCCTCGATTAGATTCCAGTCTGTAACTCACTCCCGGGTATCTGTTATTCTATATATAAACCCCCCAAACCCCTCGATTAGATTCCAGTCTGTAACTCACTCCCGGGTATCTGTTATTCTATATATAAACCACCCGAACCCCTCGATTAGATTCCAGTCTGTAACTCACTCCCGGGTATCTGTTATTCTATATATAAACCACCCGAACCCCTCGATTAGATTCCAGTCTGTAACTCACTCCCGGGTATCTGTTATTCTATATATAAACCCCCCCGAACCCCTCGATTAGATTCCAGTCTGTAACTCACTCCCGGGTATCTGTTATTCTATATATAAACCCCCCAAACCCCTCGATTAGATTCCAGTCTGTAACTCACTCCCGGGTATCTGTTATTCTATATATAAACCACCCCGAACCCCTCGATTAGATTCCAGTCTGTAACTCACTCCCGGGTATCTGTTATTCTATATATAAACCACCCCGAACCCCTCGATTAGATTCCAGTCTGTAACTCACTCCCGGGTATCTGTTATTCTATATATAAACCACCCGAACTCCATGATTAGATTCCAGTCTGTAACTCACTCCCGGGTATCTGTTATTCTATATATAAACCACCCCGAAGCCCTCGATTCGATTCCAGTCTGTAACTCACTCCCGGGTGTCTGTTATTCTATATATAAACCACCCGAACTCCATGATGAGATTCCAGTCTGTAACTCACTCCCGGGTATCTGTTATTCTATATATAAACCACCCCGAACCCCTCGATTAGATTCCAGTCTGTAACTCACTCCCGGGTATCTGTTATTCTATATATAAACCCCCCCGAACCCCTCGATTAGATTCCAGTCTGTAACTCACTCCTGGGTATCTGTTATTCTATATATAAACCCCCCCCCCGAACCCCTCGATTAGATTCCAGTCTGTAACTCACTCCCGGGTCTGTTATTCTATATATAAACCACCCGAACTCCATGATTAGATTCCAGTCTGTAACTCACTCCCGGGTATCTGTTATTCTATATATAAACCACCCCGAACCCCTCGATTAGATTCCAGTCTGTAACTCACTCCCGGGTGTCTGTTATTCTACATATAAACCACCCGAACTCCATGATGAGATTCCAGTCTGTAACTCACTCCCGGGTATCTGTTATTCTATATATAAACCACCCCGAACCCCTCGATTAGATTCCAGTCTGTAACTCACTCCCGGGTATCTGTTATTCTATATATAAACCACCCGAACCCCTCGATTAGATTCCAGTCTGTAACTCACTCCCGGGTGTCTGTTATTCTATATATAAACCACCCGAACTCCATGATGAGATTCCAGTCTGTAACTCACTCCCGGGTATGTGTTATTCTATATATAAACCACCCCGAACCCCTCGATTAGATTCCAGTCTGTAACTCACTGCCGGGTATCTGTTATTCTATATATAAACCACCCGAACTCCATGATGAGATTCCAGTCTGTAACTCACTCCCGGGTATCTGTTATTCTATATATAAACCACCCCGAACCCCTCGAATAGATTCCAGTCTGTAACTCACTCCCGGGTATCTGTTATTCTATATATAAACCACCCCGAACCCCTCGATTAGATTCCAGCCTGTAACTCACTCCCGGGTATCTGTTATTCTATATATAAACCACCCCGAACCCCTCGATTAGATTCCAGTCTGTAACTCACTCCCGGGTATCTGTTATTCTATATATAAACCACCCCGAACCCCTCGATTAGATTCCAGTCTGTAACTCACTCCCGGGTGTCTGTTATTCTATATATAAACCCCCCCGAACCCCTCGATTAGATTCCAGTCTGTAACTCACTCCCGGGTATCTGTTATTCTATATATAAACCACCCCGAACCCCTCGATTAGATTCCAGTCTGTAACTCACTCCCGGGTATCTGTTATTCTATATATAAACCACCCCGAACCCCTCGATTAGATTCCAGTCTGTAACTCACTCCCGGGTGTCTGTTATTCTATATATAAACCCCCCCGAACCCCTCGATTAGATTCCAGTCTGTAACTCACTCCCGGGTGTCTGTTATTCTATATATAAACCACCCGAACTCCATGATTAGATTCCAGTCTGTAACTCACTCCCGGGTATCTGTTATTCTATATATAAACCCCCCCGAACCCCTCGATTAGATTCCAGTCTGTAACTCACTCCCGGGTATCTGTTATTCTATATATAAACCACCCGAACCCCTCGATTAGATTCCAATCTGTAACTCACTCCCGGGTATCTGTTATTCTATATATAAACCACCCCGAACCCCTCGATTGGATTCCAGTCTGTAACTCACTCCCGGGTATCTGTTATTCTATATATAAACCACCCCGAACCCCTCGATTAGATTCCAGTCTGTAACTCACTGTCGATTTTTACTTGCAATGAAAGATTTGACTGCTGCAGTACATCTGTGTCTCAGAGGGTGGCGGTATTGTGCAGTTTTTCCTCTGGCACAACTGGTTCCAGGTTCCCATGGCGACGCCATCGCTGTTCTTCAATCGGACAGTTTTAAGGTCCGATTTGACTGACAGTTCCCGGACTCTCCGGTTCCCCTTTCCAAGCAAGGGTCACAGGATGTGTTTTTGTCAGTGCGCCTGAAGGCACAGCTTGTGGGGGGGGAACGGGAGCTCGGGGAGTCAAAGGTCGTCGGCTGGCCGAGATAGGTCACTCGTTGGCCTTTACCCCGACCCAGCCTTCAGCTGCTGCCTGGGCTCATGGGGAAAGTGAGAGTCGCTGGGGCTGTCAGGGGGTGTTGGGGGGGTGAAAACAGATAACCTCGGAACTCAGTACAAGTACTTACAAAGCAGGGCAGGCGTGGGTGTTACAGGCTTCCGCTACGCTTGCCGGTTTGGATGCCGTGTCGCAGTGGCCACTGGGGACCAGCTCCTGCGTGTCCTGGGCCACGCAATCGAAGATGGGATACTGGAATCCTGCGGACAGAGACGGCAAAGTGAGCGTGGGTGATTCCCAGAAGAGACCATTCCCCCCCCCCTGCAACCACCACCACCCCACAACCCCGGCCTCCCAGCTCTCCCCAATTCCCCAGGCCCAAGCCAATCCTGGATGGAGACGCCCGCCCCCTACCACCTCCCAACCTTTCCAAATCTTCAAGGGGAAACCACCATTTTAGGCACGTCCAATGTGGTGGAACTGCAGCCTCATCGCCCACCCCACCACCATCGCCCATAAAAATGTAGCCCTCTCTCCGCCCCCCATCGCCTGGAGACCCCAGGGGGCTCTGAATGGCGGCAGTCAATGAATTCCAATTGGGACATCACAGTGAAGAGAGACCAGTTGCCAAGGCCCCTCGTCTTGCACTCATCAGGACAAATGCAAGAATATCAAATTTCAGAACGGTCACAACGCTTTATAGTGCAGGAGAAAGGAGTGTGGATTGGTTGGTAAGTTGGCTTTGACCCATTGCTTTCTCCATGGTGACACCTCAGCCAGAGTCGGCCAGTCAGCCTCCTTTTCTCTTGGTCGAATCCATTTTTGCGAAGCTTTGAAATTTGGTATTCTTGGGTGTTGTCCTGGTGAGTGTACGATGACAACTTCGGCAAAAATGTCTCTCTCTTTTTTGGCAATATTCAAGGCCAAGGGTCCGTTTCAGTTTTGGATCTTCCTGGTTGAGTGGGACTCAGTATCAGACCAGTGTGAAAGGCACTCCCCCAGCCATGCCCTCCCCCACCCCCCTGCCATCACCTCCCTCACAGCACCAGCCCCCTCCCCCAACCACCCCCCCAGTGAGCTCCACCCCCTCCCACACAGCAAGCTCCCACGCTCACCTTTCCCGCAAGACACAGAGCATTCGGTTGTCCTCTGGGACGTCCAGTGATAGACGGGTTGGGGCTGGACGGGGTCCTCCTCCGGGTCGGTGTGGTAAACCTGCAGCCGTCGGTCGCGCTGACCCCCACGGGCTCTGGACACGACCGGGCTACCCTGGTGTGTACCGGCATTCCCGTGGTGTGTACCGGCACTCCCGTGGTGTGTACCGGCACTCCCGTGGTGCGGTCCGGCATTCCCGTGGTGCGGTCCGGCATTCCCGTGGTGCGGTCCGGCATTCCCGTGGTGCGGTCCGGCACTCCCGTGGTGTGCGCCGCCGGCATTCACCGGGTACGGACCGACGTTCCCGCGGTGCGTGACAACGGGGCTGCTTGCCAACGCCGACACTTCCCTCAGACCCCCCGTGGCCACTGAGCCTGGTCGTGGGGTGAGAGACACAAACAAACAGTGAGAGGTGGCCCCGCTCGGAGCGCTCGCTATCCGTCTCGAGGCGCCTTTGGTGAAAAGACCAGCGCGCATGTCACCGGATCCGGCAGTCCCAAAGAGAGTGAAGAAGCTTCTCACAAATGACGGCGGCCAAATTACACAGCAAGATCCCATAAACAGGCAATGTGGCAGTGACTAGGTGATTTGACGATCTATAGAACTGTGACCATGTACCTTTGTGATGTTGGTTGAGGAATGAATATTGGGCAGCGTACCAGGGAGAGCTCTTCCCTCCCGCCCCACTCTACAGCCCTCGCTCCTCTCCCAAGAGCGGCCGTGGAATCTTTTAGGTTCACCTGAGAGGGCAGACGGGGGCTCGGTGTAACATCACACCCAAACGATGCACCTCTGACAGTGCGGCGCTCCCTCAGTACTGACCCTCCGACAGTGCGGCGCTCCCTCAGTACTGACCCTCCGACAGTGCGGCGCTCCCTCAGTACTGACCCTCCAACAGTGCGGCACTCCCTCAGTACTGACCCTCCGACAGTGCGGCACTCCCTCAGTACTGACCCTCCGACAGTGCGGCGCTCCCTCAGTACTGACCCTATGACAGTGCGGCACTCCCTCAGCACTGACCCTCCGACAGTGCGGCACTCCCTCAGTACTGACCCTCCGACAGTGCGGCGCTCCCTCAGTACTGACCCTCCGACAGTGCGGCGCTCCCTCAGTACTGACCCTCCGACAGTGCGGCACTCCCTCAGTACTGACCCTCCGACAGTGCGGCACTCCCTCAGCACTGACCCTCCGACAG